>NC_090654.1:182425267-182767142 GCF_040937935.1 Hyperolius riggenbachi
ATTGAATCGGAAAATCGATCAGAAAATCGAATCGGAAATCGATCGGATGGAAAATCGACTGAAAAAATGCATCGTGTGTACCTAGCATGAGCTTGAGATTTGTACAGGTTTCCTATGCATGCAATAAAGGGTGTGGAGATAACAAGCTACCTGCAAGCACTATTGTATTATGTGCTTCATTTTTTTAAATACATGAATGAAGTTCTCCCATCATTAAGGTTTCCCACCTGTAACAAGTGTACTGGCTTTTTTTTATACAGCTAATGGCCCCAACTGATTACCATGCCCTTCATTTCATGATTGTTCCTTTAATGTCTGCCTTTTGCCGTCTGATAATTTGTTAGATATTCTTTGGTTTTATTATGGTCCCTGCCCTTTCCTAAAGATAAAATATTCAATAATCAATGGATTAACAAGTAAATGTCCTTGAAACACAGAATGGGAAAACAGATTCTTTCTCTGTATGAGGGAGATTCATTAATTATCTCTTAATTAAACTCTGAAGCCGCCACAAGACCACAGAGTCCTTAGCAAAGGGTAGCACCACTTCTTCTACAACTAATAACTTTATGGAAAGTCGTTTTAACACACTAGCAAATGTATGCCTGTTGGGCATTGCACAGGATGTAGGATAGGTTACCTAGGTGGAGATTACTACAGATATGGGTAAGTTTGAAGATGGTAACAAAAGGAAGGAGAATAGATTGTACTGTATGCAGCAATAATAGTATACGGGAAAAGAGGTGGTGGCAATTATTAAAGAAATAATTAGTGACTAGTGTTAGATGAAATGTTAACAATTAGGGTTCCCATACATCTAGAATTGATGGGCAGATCGACCAAGAGACAGATCTCTCTCTCATCAAATCTGATCGGAGAGAGATCTGATGCCTGCCCATAGGCTGATTCCAGATCAATTTCATGCTGAAATAAATCTGGAATTGGTCTTGTGACGCGGCATCCACCACCTCGCCGGCCTGACGCTGGCATACGTATTGTCCCATCGCCGGTGAGTTGGGCACCAGGAGAGCAGAATGAGGGCTCTCCCTGCTGCCACAAAACTCCCCGGCAGCATTAAATACTATTCCCCCTTCGAGTTGTCACAACTCGAAGGGAGATGTAATTCGGGGTCCGGCAGCCGCCAGAGCCCGGAATTACCCTAACGCACCCCGCGCAGCATAATATTTCTGCTATGGAACGCGTGGTTTTGGCACCCAGAGGTGAGCTCTGTGCACCGAAACCACAAGCTTTGTGACACTGTCCATCATAATGGTCAATGTGCCCCATGGTGCCCAGTGCACTATACATTATCTGTCCGCGTCCGCTGCTTGTCTGCCGCTGGCAGAAATATGGCACAGTGGCATCTACTGTATGGACTAGACCTGTCATAGGAGAGCTGGTGCATCACGTGATGACTACATGGGTGAGTGCACAGCTGTTGAAGCCATAACAAGCAGTACTAGTGAAGATTTGCCATTTAATCCGTGGTTGCTGAGGGTGACAATAGGCATATTATTCACATATTACACATGACTGTTCTCCATCAGGTCTGTGGGGGCGATGCCTTCCTCCCATTGACCAGTGGTGTACTTTGCTGAGAATTTAGGTTCCTTTTACTTCACTACATAAAATATTGGTGGTTCTGAGTCACTATTTGTTTTTCCTTTTACTCCACTACATAAAATATTGGTGGTTCTGAGTCACTCATTTTTTTTTCCTTTGGGGTGCACTAACTGCACTAATTGTAGCCTCCCTCCCATTGGCCATTGAGGGTACTAGCTCAGTTTTAAATAATTCCTGAACCAGGTAGGGAATAATATACGTTTTATACTATTTTATTTCTGGGGCTGTGACATGTCACAGCACAATCCTCCCCCTCCAGTGGCCCATGCCCCCTGTTTTACTCAGCCGTAATATTCAACTGAGCAGAACGCTGATTATGGGTGAGAAGGAAGTGTCAGTTCTTCCTCCTCTCTGCCTGTCCTTAGTTCCACCCCCTGCATTCATAGCTTATAGTTCCTCAGAGCGCGCAATGGGAGGAAGGCTCCGCCCCCACAGACCTAATGGAGAACAGTTGTGTGTAATATGTAAATAATATGCCTATTGTCACCCTCAGCAATCGGGGATTAAATAGCAAATCTTCCTCACAGCGCCCAGGGGAGCTGCGCTGTGTGCAGGCTTGTAATACTTGAGGTCAGAACGATAGTGTATATTAGTACAATATCATTCTGACCTCAATTACCCCCTCCCCCAACCCATAAGAAATCAGCATGCAGAGTGTACATCATACATTTCCTTGGAAAACAAGAGTTTGCTTTCTTAAAACAGAAAGAATTTGCGATAATTCAGGTTGGAGTGAGCTCACTGCTGAATATATGCAAATTAACCATTGTTGTCAGCTAAGCACATCTCCAGATCCACTGGAATGCAATGATATGTTAGCTTGTTAAATATACAGAGCCACAATCATCCAACACACCAAACTGAATTATTGTAAATACTTTCTCTTTTGAGAAAGCAAACTTTTGTTTTCCATAGCATTTTAGTAAGAGGGCTTTTTGGTCCATTGTAGCCCCTTACACACACCTAGGAGTTCTAGTTCACCATGAGCTTGCTAATTACTCTGCAGGGCCAGTTCTTACATTAAAGTGGACCTGAACTCTTGCACAGGACAGAAGTAAAACATAGAGGGATGCCCCCTGTATGTATGTAGAGAGTTTAGCCTGTTTAATGTCCCCCCATTTGTGTCTAATCACAAGTTGTAATTTGATTCTCCCCAGTGTCACATGATTGCCTAAGGCAGATAAGCTGATAAGCCCATTTGAAAGCACAGGCTGTAAGCAGTAAGTCTGCTTCCATGAATCAGGAAGTAGAAACTGAGCAGATTTATTTTAGGATTTGTATCAGCTGTAACAAATACGTGTTTTTTGTTTAAAGGTTATTATGTTGTTGTGTATCTTTTAGAACAGAGAGGAGTTCTGAGTTCAGGTCCACTTTAAAGGGAACCTAAACTGAGAGGGATATGGATGTTTCCTTTTAAGTAATGCTTATTGCCTGGCAGTACTGCTGATCTCTTTGAATGCAGTAGTGGTTGTATCACATGTCATGATATCGCAGCTAGTTATGATGTTGGGATAATACGGAAGCCCTATGTTTCATTTTTCTGCCTGTGTCACATGTGTATGTTGGCTAAAAGGAAGTGGTTATCTTGAGTTGCTAGCTTGGGGCAAGGAAATGGCTCATTAGGCCACTAGCCAGTCACCTTTGATCTGCTGTCTCAGGTGTGATTGTCTGTGAAACTACGTTTGCATTAAGTTCCTGGGGTAGCAGGGAACTGCTAATTAGCAGCCACTTGAGGAAGAATAGGCTGGGCTGCATGGCTTTTGAACTCTGTAGACAGCCCATTGTCCCAAAATACAATTGGACTAATTGAGTCTGCCAACTTCATAGGCTATCAGGAAACGCTGGAATTTACATACGACAGCCTACTGGAAGTAGTGTTGGGCGAACACCTGAATGTTCGGGTTCGGGAAAGTTTGCTGAACATGGCCACGATGTTCGGCATGTTCGGGCCGAACCCCGAACTCCCCGAACATCCCGCTTTTGGGGGCCCTATGGGGTCGCAGGCATAAGGGTGCGCATGCCCCGATCGCGGGGGGGGGGGTCGGAAATTCCCCCCACCCCCTCCGCTAGCGCTCCCCCCTCTGCCCGCTTCCCCATACAAAAGTTTAAGGAAGTAAAACAGTACTGGTGGTAGTGGGTGGCTGGCAGTGGGCGGCACTATGAAGTGAGTGACTGAGGAGGAGGAGTCCGGAGAGTGACGCGTTGAGGGAGGCCGGGCAGCGGGCGGTTCAGCAGTAGTACGGTACTACTGCTGAACCGCCCGCTGCCCGGCCTCCCTCAACGCGTCACTCTCCGGACTCCTCCTCCTCAGTCACTCACTTCATAGTGCCGCCCACTGCCAGCCACCCACTACCACCGGTACTGTTTTACTTCCTTAAACTTTTGTATGGGGAAGCGGGCAGAGGGGGGAGCGCTAGCGGAGGGGGTGGGGGGAATTTCCGACCCCCCCCCCCACGCGATCGGGGCATGCTCCCCCCTTATGCCTGCGACCCCATAGGGGGGCAGTATTCGGCCGAACAGGGCCCTGTTCGGCCGAACAGGGGCCCTGTTCGGCCCTGTTCAGCGGCCATTTAGTAGTTCGGGGCGAACCCGAACTTAAAAGGCCGAACACCATTAGGTGTTCGGCCGAACGCGAACATCACCCGAACAGGGTGATGTTCTGCAGAACCCGAACAGTGGCGAACACTGTTCGCCCCACACTAACTGGAAGTGGGTGAAGGGGTTTTGAAGTCCTTTTGATAAAATTTGTACCTGTAGAAATTAGAGCTATGGAAGTGTTGTGAAATCTCTGAAAGATCAAAAACTAACACAGGAAAGCTTTGAAGTTTGCATATCACAGAAAGGACCAGCTGGACCAGTTGGGAGATTGCGTTAGTTTTGGGGGCGGAACATTAAATGCCCCAGGCCACCAAGCGGGCTATATAACTCAGCCTGGGGCAGTCACAGATCATCTTCTCTTGGAGGTAGCGCATAGCTAGGGATGATCCCGAGCGAATCGGAAACGGCGTTCTCCCACCAACCACGTTCTAACCTACGCTGGTAACGTTTTTATTTCCCTTTTATTTTTGCAACTTGTCTTGTTGTGTATCCTTGTAACTTTTATTTTGTAACTTTTTACTTTGTTTTTGTAAATCTTTTGTATATATTATTTTCTGCATTGTTCCATTTTTTCCTGGAATATTAAATCGTTATTTAATAAGTTTGACTTCTGCTGCACTAAACTAACGCTCATGTAACGATTGTGGAATTGTCTCCGTGGTCAGCGCACCAGACGTGCGCTGACGCGGCGGATTTCCTCCACAAGCGTATAATTGAGGACACCCAGGCTAGGTGCTATGCACCCGCAAAGGGCAATTCCCACCGGCAGATGGCGCTGTGGAGTGCAGGCGAACCCAGCCGCTGCACAGCCACAGATGCCAAGTGGGAATTGTACAGATCCAGGACAAGGTAAAATCAGGCAGGGCTGGATAGCCCACAGGGAACAGAGCAAAGGGACAGAACCAATGTGTGCCCACCAAACTAGTCGCCACCCAGCAACGGTGAACACACAACGGCGGAAACGAAGTAGGAACGCAATCGCAAGAATGGCGATTGCCAATAGCGACACAAGACTGAGCAGGACAGAGCACCAGGGTAGCAAAGGCACAGCAAATCATACAAAGAGAAAGATAAGGAAAATAACAAACGCTAGCTGAACGCGAACACCGCACTCATTCGCAACAGTGCACGCGTTCGTGCGTGGTCTCCGCGTGTTACGCACAACAGAGACAAGCACGCCTAACTAACCAAAGACAGACAAACACGAAACAGAGAACGCGAGCGCTTGCTTAACGGTTACCTCACCGAGCCTACAGCAAGCGTTCGTATCAGACAAGACAGACACACGAAAACAGGGACAAGCGAGAGTCGATCAAACAGGAACCACTGCTCTTACCGTCAGAGCCAGTGCGAACCAGGTATCAGAAAGATCCACTGCTTTTGCTGTCAGAGCAGTGTGATCCAAGCACACGACAAACAGAAGGAGAAACCAGCAGCGACCGCAGCCGAGGTTAGCTCCAAGATCCAGACCAGAGGAATCCACTGCCACTAACGCTAGGGCAAGTGCGATTCAGACAGACAGAACAGAAGGATCCACAGCACTAGCGAAAGTGACTAGCGCGATCCAGGTACAAAGTAGCAGGACAGAAGGATCCACAGTACTAGCGAAAAGAGGCTAGCACGATCCAGGGAAACAGAACAGAAGGATCCACAGTACTAGCGAAAGTGACTAGCGCGATCCAGGTACAGAGTAGCAGGACAGAAGGATCCACAGTACTAGCGAAAAGAGGCTAGCACGATCCAGGGAAACAGAACAGAAGGATCCACAGTACTAGCGAAAAGAGGCTAGCACGATCCATGGAAACAGATCAGAAGGGGCTACCAGCAACAACCGCTGTTCCGGTTAGCACCCAGACACACAGAACGACTTCCTATCGACCACCGCTGGGACAGGACAGTCGCAACAGATGAACAAACAGATAAGCAATCCTGACGGCACTAAAGAAACTGCCTAGTGCAGTCCTCAGAATTACTCCAAGATAACTTCAACAAGAAGTAGCATGGCTGACACTCTCTAGGAGTGTTACTACAAACCCTGAAGGAATGACCAGCAAAGGACTGTGAGTAATCCCAACCTTTATACTGCCAGTCATCACAGGAGGCAGGTAGGGGATTTGCATAACGAATGTATGCAAATTCCTCAGCAGCAAGCTGCAGAACTGACAAAAGGTCTCTCTTAAAGAGACCTGCAGAATGCAGACGTGAACAGTGGTCAAAACGCTGCCTGTCTGCACAGGCAGCTGAGCAGATTCTCACAGCTCATAGCCTAGAAGGAGAGACTGCAGTGTAACTTGCATTACAAGTTCCGTGCCTGATTGTGCCGTGCTACTGTACGATTGTATAGTGTGTGTGTGTGCGTGGCATTCCCGTATTCAGCCTAAAGCGTAAAGCTGACCCGAATACGGAACCGTGGATTGCGTGCAGATCACTCGACAGCAGAGTGGTAGTGCCTAGTGGCAGCTAGTGGTGGCAGTGAGAAGTGTTCTGAGGGGTCACAGCCTGGTTTTAGCTTGAATAAGGCTGCTCCCTGCTTGATCTGATCAAACTCGCAGTCGGGAACCGTATACGCAGGCGTGCCGCGGGGCCGGTTTCTGACATCACACACCTGAAACAAGCATGCAGCTAATCCAGTCTGACTTCAGTCAGAGCACCTGATCTGCATGCTTGTTCAGGGGCTGTGGCTAAAAGTACTATGCTGGGCAAACACTATACCTTTTTGCCAGTGTAATCGAGCTGCTGGCTCGATTCCGGCGTGACCCCGCACGTCGCCGCGGGCGCCCGGATCGATTCCCGCTTGTCCCCGCAGGAGCTTCTTATCTTCTTTTGGTTTTTTACCATTGTCCTGCCCGCGGTATCGAGCGGGGAATCGATCCGGCGGGTGATCGGACAAGTCAGAAATTATCAATTGAGCCATCTGCGGCTCGATTACACGGTACGAAAACGTACCGTGTATTCCCAGCATTAGACACACAGGATCAGCAGGAGAGTCAGGCAACTGGTATTATTATGGGGCACATCCTTGCAAGTTTGCCTCAGGCAGCAAAAAGTCTAGAACCGCCTAGGTACTCTGTAACATTCCCTTGTAAATACAAAGAGAAATATAGCCTTTTATAAATCTACATGAAAGGAATATAGCAAACGTGTCCATATGCATCTTACAGAATTTTTTTGAGGAGCCTCTACCCTCATAGACATTTTTATATATAGGCAGGGATGAGCTCCGGGTAAAATTCAGATGAAATCCGAATGAGTTTTATTCGGATTTCATCCTCTAATTACTGCACCTGAGCAGGTGTGTGCGGGGGAAGGGCGGGGTTAAACTTACCCAGCAGCCTCCTTCTTTAACCCGTCCCAGGGCACGTCCCACTCTGCTTTCCAAGCCACGGTCACGTGACTACAAAAACTTCCTCCTTCAGGGTTGAAGGAGGAAGCGTAGTAGTCATGTGACGCAGCTTGGAACGCAGCCATGGGAAGGGTTAAAGAAGAATGCTGCTGCGTAAGTTTAACCCCGTCCTCCCTTCCGCTCAGGTGCAGTAATAAAAGGATGAAATCCGAAGGAAACTCATTCGGATTTCATCCACATTTTATCCAGAGCCCATCCCTGTATATAGGAAGATATGAATTTACAGAAGACACAAATGTCCCCACAGTAGGGGTAGCAGGTTGTTTCCAAACCAGGGCCACTGCTCTCCTGGCATAGAATAAAAGCAGTCTAGCCAAATGTAGCCTACCGTCCAAAAAGTGAGATGTCACTGAAAGAGCGCAATAGGGTGGCCTTGTATATAAAAGGTATTTGTACCCCAATGATTTTCCCCAGGAGGTCATGGGCATGACTCCAAAAGCACTGAACCTCAGAACATGACCAATGCATATGAAAAAGCGGGCATCAGTGTTGCCACATTGCCAGCAAGCATCAAAGACCAGCGCACCCATTTTGAACAGCCTTTCAAGTGGTGTACGGCGTTCTACATAAATATTTAAAAGCTCTCAATCGGTGCCAGGCCGCGATAGGTATTTTAAGGAAGTTGGCAACTATCCCCAGCCATTCCTCCTCGGTCAGGTCTGGGACTGGGTGGTCCTGTTGCCAAGCTGTCAGCTTCTTTGTGCATGTCCCCACATCATTAGCTTTCAACAGACATCAGACCAGAGTGCATCAGCAGTTCATCCTCAACCACATAAGATTTTAGTAAGAGGGGATGGGAGGCAAATACATGGAGCTAGGGAGAGAGTATTGGACCTTAAGTCACAAGGGCGTAACAATAGACCCTGCAAGGGATGCAGCCACACGGGGACCCAGAAGCCACAAGGGGCCCATCCTGAGAGACTGACAACTAAGGAGAAGGAGAGAAAAAGCTTTCTGCTCTCTGCACAAGTCTTCTAATGACTGCATCTGCTCAGCCACTGATAAGAAATCATACAAAGTTTTGCAGACAAAGATTTGTAGACAGTCCCTCTTCAGTGTGCAGCAGGCTCTTGTGTACAATGCCCAGCACCCAACCTCTCTACCCCTCCCCAAGTGCTGTGCACTGTACTGATGCTGGAGAAGTCTGCAGAGCTAGTTCTGCTCCATCAGAGATAGACAGAGCGAGTGCAATAAACTGAGGCTGGGAGCAGTTTGGCGGGAGGGGGCCCCATCCAAAGTTTCACAGGGGGGCCCAGTGATTTCTAGTTACGCCCCTGCTTAAGTGCATTGAATTACATAAGTTTATCTTCTGGATTTTTAGTATGCGTACAGCTGTCCCACAATATTGCTTTATGATTTACTGTAGGGATTGCTAAACGCCAAGTGATGAATGAGTAACATTGTCCGTATCTGTTCACCCTACCTTAGGATGCCACTTATTCATTCTACCATCCACTGTTCCTCTGCTTCTCTTCATGCAACTGCATACGCTGCTCAGCAGTACCTTGAGCAGTAATTTTTGTATAGTGCTTATTCGCCAAACTGATGTCCAAATGACTGTTTGACTGTAAAGCTGAAAACGAATCACCCGACGGAGAAAGATGGATCCAGTGACGCACCCCTCATGCCGAATGTTCCACGATCCATCTTCCGGCCGGCTGATGCACACGACGTCACACAATGGACGCGAAGGGGAAGTCAAGTGATACCGTTAGTTGTGCTGAGTCATTGCGGATCTCAAAGATCTGATCCGCAGTGACAGTCGTTATTGCCGTGTGACGCTACAGGACGTTTACGTGATTGTGCGTCGGTACCCATGTTGCGAAATCGCGTAAATGATCGCTCATCACTCAAAGTATCGTTGGTCATTGGAAAAATAGTCTGGAAAATCACATTGTGGATATGGAACTTTACTGGAAGACCCACAACTGTGCATCAGGCTCAGAATGCGCAAAGTCTGAATGTCCAAGTCACACCTGAAATTACATTTCTCAAGCAGCCATGAAATATCTTTCTCAATTTAGTGCCTAACAGAATAAATCAATGTACTGTTGCAAATAGCCACATCTCTGTGAGATTTTTATATTGAATAAATTTGGCAAAATTGCTCCAAATCATTTCAAAGTGTAATCATTTATTCTGGGTAATGTTTAGAGGATTATTTTACAAACTTTGATGAAAGTCTATAAATTCGTTATCAGTGCTGCAATTTCCTTAGCAACACTAAAATAACATTCAGAAATGACATTATAGTTTCTTCATAAGTTATTCCACTCTGGGTTTATACTATACACTGGATTGTACGCCTGCCTCTATGTATAGCGTGAATATATTTGCATACATTAATGACAGCGCTGGGCTAATAATTAGAGAGCTTACAGTATTGTATCACCTGCAGAGCTTTGCCATTCATCATTGTGTAGGTGACATTACAATCTGATGGGCCTGCGACTGCTTCCTCAGACTGATTTTATCATCCAGTGACATTAATAACACAATAGTCACTGATTGCAAATTAAACACTGTTAAATATAATTCTCCCTGGACTGGTGTGCTAAGAAAATAAAAGACAGGATGCCCTTGCTCGTGTTAAATGGAGATAATCATGGAGCCATCTGCAATTTACAGGGGATTTCTATAGGGAAAGGGCAAAATACAGGAAACACTATTAGTGTTTACAGCTGAAAGTGAGGCAGACACCTAAACACACAGATGAAGAGCACAAAAGGTTATATATTTTACCTGACAAAAGGTTTTTATTTCTGTCCATCCAGACTTGTGCTCCAGATAGCCCAGCCACACAGCACAACAAGCTATGTCTCTTTCCCCATCTCCTGTCTACAACAGAGCAGCAAGATCTCAGTAAGGTGCTTACTTCAGCCAACCAAATGGACCAGGGGGAAGAGAAGCAAAATGATATGACCCAGAACTGTTTGCCTCCATGGCGGTTTCTATCCACAGGCCATCCAGGCAGAGGTCTGGGACACCATCTAGTGTACAAGGAATGGCACTGCACCCTCTTTTCTGTCTGGTATATACAGTATACATAAATGTAGGCAGTCCTGTACTATTGTGTGCTAGTCCATTCAGCCAACCTCTTCTGCCTTTACCAGTGTCTTTCCCAGTCTCTTCACTTCAAAGTTCCATGGAGTAGCTTGCTGCTTCACCAGCCAGGGTCGTAACTAGAGGGGAGCAGCCCTGCAATCGCAGAGGGTCCCCGAGCTGTGAGAGGCCCCCATCTTCTAACTTTCCCTTCCTCCAATACAGGGGACTACACTTCAGCTGTTTTTGTGGCTACACTTGTTATGGGTGTGAAGATCATGATGGCCACGCTTGTTTTATCACCCTTGTGAGATGGGCCCCAAGGCCGTGAAGGGCACCAAAGGGAGGCAAGAGCACATTGGGGGTGGGGGGCATCAAAGTTTGGCTGGTGGGCCCCATGAATTGTAGTTACACCATTGTCACCAGCAGATCTTTCATGCACATGTTAGCTGAGCTCCACTGGGAAGAGGAATAAACGGGTACCAGAGCCAAGGCTGCCACAAAATCATTTTCAAAAATATGTATACATGATCTGATTGATGTCCTTTCATGCGCACACACATGAATATAATGACTAACAAAATGTTGCAAGTTTTAAGAAATGGAACACATTCAAACGCCCAATAGTGGTCCAGATTACAAATTGAAAAAGAACTTGCAGTGATTGTGTGTGCGCATGTTAGCCTACGTAGATGGTGTGACAACATCCGCCAATCCTGTCTAATTATTCCACAGTTGCCATTCAGCTCTCATCCACTAGACAGAAGGAAGCACAGGAGGGACAGAAGGAGGCACAAAAGGAGACACAAAAGGAGACAGAAGGAGGCACAAAGGGGGACAGGAGGAGACACAGTGGGACAGAGGGATGGCAAAGGAAGCACAATGAGACAGAAGGAGGCACAAGGGGACAGAAGGAGGCACACGAAGACAGAAGGAGGCGCAGTGGGGGACAGAATGAGGCATAGAGGGATAGAAAAATGCACATGGGGCAGAGGAACACACGGGGCAGAGGTGGCACAGGAGGCACAAAGGGGGACAGAAGGAGGCACTCTTAAGGACAGAAGGAGGGACAGGGGCACAAAAGGAAGTACAGGGGGAAAGAGCGAGGCACGGGGTGGGTGGCACAGAGGGACACAGCATAGGCTGCCTGCAACTTACACTATCCAGACCTTGTGCTGCTCTCCTGGGACCGGCAATGATGCATCTGTTGAGGACACCGACCTTCCTGCATCTGCACACACGCATCAGAAGCAGGTGTTCGGTGAACACCAATGGGAACAAGGGCATACCCAGGGCCGGCCCGCTCATGAGGCGGGGTGAAACTTTTGCCTCAGGCAGCAAAGTTCTAGGGGCGGCATCCGCCCGTCCGTGAGTGCGGGGGTGCCGGCTGCCGAGCTGGAGGGGTAGCTGCCAGGAGGGGGGTATTGGGCCTAGCGGTGGGGAGGGGGGTCGGACCTCCCCCTCCCTCGCCTGGGTCCCCTGATCTGCACTCCCCTCCAGCTTTAAATGTAGCGTAAGCAGCCGACAGACAGTAAGAGGCACGGGCGGGGGATCACTCACCTTCCTCTTTCCAACGTGCGCTCCACTGACGTCACTTCCTGCAACACCATCCTGGCAGCTACCCCTCCCGCTCAGCGGCGGCAATTTTTTCAAAACTTGCCTCATGCGGCAAAAAGTCTAGGGCCGGCCCTGGGCATACCCCATAGACCATGCAAGGGATGCAGCCACAAGGGGGCCCAGAAGCCGCAGGGGGCCCCGTGGGGGGAGAAGTTTAATTTTCCTGTCCTGAGAGACTGACAACAAAGGGCATGGAGAGGAAAAAAAACATTCTTCTCTCTGCACAATTGTTCTAATGACTTCATCTGCTCAGCCACTGATAACGAATTATACAAAGTTTTGCAGACAGTCCCTCTTCAGTGTTCAGCAGGGTCTTGTGTACAGCGCCCAGACCCCAACCTCTATACCCCTCCCCAAGTGTTCTGTGCTGTAGCGATGCTGGAGAAGTCTGCAGAGCCAGTTCTGCTCCATCAGAGATGGACAGTGTGAGTGTAATAAGCTGAGCCTGTTCTCTGTATTCATTTTCTGCACACCATGGGCTTGATTCACTAAACCGTGATAACTCAAATATCACACCTTATAAAAGATATCACCCCTTATGAAAATATATCACACCAAGGGCTTGATTCACTAAACCGTGATAAAATATCACACCTTATCAAAGATCATACTTTATGAAAAGATATCACATGTAGTGTATTGTAGCTTTCCAGCGTCACAGGCATTGTATTCCAACTTTTCAATGTGCCCTGCAGTTTATTCCACCTTTCCAGAGTTCCATGTAGTGTATTCCAGCATAGTACTGTACCTTGTAATGTATCCCAGCTTTCTGGTGACCCTTGTAGGGGATTTCAAATTTCCAGTGTCCTCCTACCGTATATTGTACTCTAACTTTCCAGTGTGCTCTGTCTTGCATTCCAAATACATATACACTAATTAGGGCTTAATATTTTCTTTGAAGAGTGGAGACTTTGTTCAAACATTTCCTTGGGAGGCACAACTGATTTCGAGTCAGATACCTGCTAGGTTCACATATATTATTTTCTACACCCATACACTGGAATGTCTATATCCACTTTTTGCACAATTCTCCATCCATTAGTGCCCAAAGGTGCCACAGATCTTCTAGAGTCCTAGCAAGACCCATGGCCCTTATTCAATTCACTTTTCTCCTAATGCCTAAAAGGTCTAAAGGGCCCCATATACTGGTCGATTTCAGCCATCGATTGATGGCTATAATCAATGCAGCAGGAAGCATGATTGATCGGCCAATTGATTTCTGGCCGATTTTGATTGATTTGCTCGATCAGTCTGGATGGAAAATCTAGGTCGATCGGCTGCTGGCAGCAGATCAATGACCCATACAGTTGCATTGGATCAAATGGTGCAATAATACATTTCCAGGGCCGTTTCTTGGGCAATGCGGGCAGGGCGACCGCCCTGGGCGCAGACCGGCAAGTAGAAGAAGGGGGGCGCAGGCAGAAGGACCTAACCGCTAGGAAGCTGGTGACATGTGGAGCAGCCAAATGGAAAAAGAAAGAAGATTTTGACTCCTCCTGGGCTGCCTGCGTCCAACGTCAAGTCATCATCACATCACCACCGCGTGATGACACCTGATGTCCTGTAGCGGTCCTGCAGGCTGTCAGTGCGCGGCGCCCTAGGAGGAGTCGGCATTCCGAGCTCTCTTCACCTGTGTGTTTTCCTGGTCCCTGCTTCCTCCAGGATTAACGGCTGGTCACTAGTAAGTAGACAGATCTACTTGTGACCTGTGACTGTGTGACGGTACCTAAAGAGTAAGGGTTTGCAAGTCCACTGGGGTGGGGAGAGAGTGCAATTTTACACCCTTGGCCTGGGTGCAATTTAGCCTAGAAATTGCCCTGTGCATTTCGATCGATCTTCAATAGATTTAATTCTGAAATCTATTGGAAATCTGTTCCTAGTGTGTGGCACACATCAGATAGATTCCTGTCAGATTCGACTTGACAGGCATCTGACAGGACTCTATCTGATGGTCAAATCTGTCAAAATATTCTGAGTATTCTTGTTTGCTGGTGGCTTAAAGGCATTCGGGGGGTAGGGGTTGAAAATAAAAACAGACACTTACCTGGGGCTTCTACCAGCCACCCTACAGCTGTCATGCCCCACGCCGTCCTCCAACGATCCTCCGTTCCCCGCTGCCGTTCCCGGTCTAATTAATAGATAAGACTGCAGCTGCGCGGCCGTGGCCGAATGCGGGATCGCTCCCACGCTCGTCATCAGGAGCTTACTGCGAAGGCGCAGCACAAGAAAACGTCATACGGTGCCTGCGTAGTAATCTCCAGATGACGTGAGTCGGAGCGAGCACTATTCGTCTAGTTAGCCGAATATCAGACCGGGAGCGGCAGCGGGGAACCAAGGATCGCAGAAGGACAGCGCAGGACATGACAGCTGCAGGGGGCCGGTAGAAGCCCAGGTAAGTGACCGTTTTTATTTTCAAACCCCCATGAATAATGGCCATTACTGATAAGTTGTTCATGATAATCTCAGACAAAAATCTAGCGTGAGCACAGATGTCCTCCAACATCGTTGGTCTCCCATTTAGGGAACCGGCGTGTTGCCCGCCACTTTTGTGTGCTATTGTTATCCCTACTCTTTGGTACCTCCCACTTATTCTCTCCCACCCTTTTCCATAGAATACAAAAGGCTGGTCAACCGATAGCTGAGCAGCATATTTATACAATGGTCATTCCAGAACTGTCACCCAAAACAATCACTAGTGATCATTTCAAGTGACAGCTATTGCAACTGTGTAAGTAACTTCAGGCCATGGATTAAGCAATGATGTACCTGGTACCAGCAGGGGGATCAGTGGATGACCCCCAGACTGGCACTGCAGTGGTTTGAAAACCTTCGTCAAGCACATTTGTTCTGAATCACATTAATGGCTATACAGAATACTTCATCTAACAGCAGGTGAAACATTTCATATATACTGTACTGAGCTCCATCTATGCATTGAGCTGTCTGTGTAGAGTGCAGCTGGAACAAGCACAGTTGGATTGTTAGGCAGTTTTGTTATGATCAGGGAGCTTCTCTTCACTGCATCATTATGGTTCAAGCTGCTAAAGTGTTCTTCATTCACTCTTACCCAGCGACCTCGATCATATTTCAAAGGGAATGTGTTCCCCATTAATGTCAATGGCGGTATCCCTCCCCATTAAAGTCCGATGACTTTTTTTTTTTCCTTTTCACTGTTAGACTCTATACAGTTTTGCTGCTCATTAAACATAGTAGCAGTATTCTTCTTCATTAAATGCAATAGGATTTAACTCTGTGTAAAAATCATTAAAATCTACATTACTGACTGCTGCAGCCCAACATAATAAATGATCGCTGCAGTATTCCTCTGGTGATAAATTATTATAGATTGCATCTTTGTTCATGAAAAGGTTAATGTACCCATAGACAAGCAAAGCCCCAAAGGAAGGGCCTATAGCTCTCACCATGAGCTAAACTGAGAAAAGATTCATTGCTTTTTAGTGGTTGTTCTGGTATGTGAATATAATATTGTGGGGATTAGCTTCAGCCTACAAGTAAGGTAGCCTCAGCTTTTCGTTTCCAAATTTCACCTACATGAGAGAGAAGTAACACCCATAATGCATTACTGCATGAGAGTGGATAGAATATGCAAAGCATACGTATTTGTTAGGAGATTGAGATTCATGTGTCTGCTCCACCTACAGTGACATGGAAGTGCTGCATTCTGGGTACTGCATTCTAGCTGTGTGTTAATGTTGTGTCTCAATAAAGTTGTTGTTGTTCCTCTCACCATGAGGCTGTGTTAAAGTGTACCAGAGCTGTAAAATTAAAAAGATTTTATACACACCTGGGGCTTCCTCTAGCTCCATCCACTTTGATCGCTCCCACGCTGCCGTCCTCCACTGCCCACAGCTTCGGGAACCGGGTCCCCGCACTTCCGTCAGTCGCAGCCAGTCTGGTGTAAGAAAAGTGCGGCCTCTACGTATATCTCCAGCAGCTGCAGGAGAGATACGCAAAGAGTGCACTTCTCCTGCGTAGCTGGCCGCGACTGACGTCAGTGACGGGACCCGGTTCCCGAAGCTGCAGGCAGTGGAGGATGCGGCGTGGGAGCGATCGGAGCGGATGGGGCAGGAGGAAGCCCCAGGTATGTATAAAATCTTTCTAATTTTACAGCTCTGAGTCCCTTTAAACAATCTTAGGCCTGGAACCCACTAGAGCGTTTTTTTGAGCATTTAGGGAGCACTTTCAATTGCTAGCAATTACCCTAAACGCTTTGCTAATGTAAACGGATGGGACAGATTCCACTAGAGCGATTGTGATTTACCTATTTTGGTTCCTGGACGTAGAAACTACGTCCAGGAACCATGCGCGCTACCGCGCGCGCACGTGCACTCCCGCCGCGGATTCGGTAGCCAGGTAATCAGTGTATCGGGCTATGGTGCCCAATCACTGATTCCTCTCCCCCGCTGAAAAAGCGACAGCTTCTCTCGGAAGCTGTGCTTTTTCTGGCTGTTCCCTCCCCGATGCGTCACTCTAAGCGTGTGTTACGCTTAGAGTGATGTCATGTAATACTACAACTGAAAGTAAAAAAAAATAAAAATTATCACACATTTACATTATAAATCTATTGTTTACCTCCCACCCTCCCAAAACTACCCAAATAAAATCTTTACTATAAAAAAAAAAGAACATTACAATAATAAAAAAAAAAAAAAAAAAAACGTAAATATTTACCTAAGGGTCTAAACTTTTTAAATATTAATGTAAAGATGAAATATTTCTATATTTTTTTTATTTTAAACTTGTAAATAGTGATAGATGCAAAATGAAAAAAATGCACCTTTATTTCCAAATAAAATATTGTCGCCATACATTGTGATAGGGACATAATTTTAACGGTGTAATAACCGGGACATATGGGCAAATACATTACGTGAGTTTTAATTATGGAGGCATGTATTATTTTAAAACTATAATGGCTGAAAACTGAGAAATAATGAATAACGCTTTGCGCTTTCTAGTGGGTTCTAGGCCTCAGCATTGTTTTGTACTGCCCAGATATCTGCTTAGGTTTAATTGCCACACCTTTAACACGCAAAAATGTGTACAGTTCCATTCCATTCCTTCCATCAGTTTTCTATTTGTTTTAATGGACAGGAACAGAACTGTACAACGTGTGACTCAAGCCATAGAAAACTACACAAAACTGATGCAAACTGATGAAAACTGACAGGACAGTATTTAAACGGAACTGTACACACAACATTTTATGTGTGAACCCAGCCTAAGTATAAACTGAAAAATAATTTAACATAAGAATAAATTTTTTTTGTAAAAGTGCACTTTTTTTTTAGTGCATTGAAATATGTAGAGAAAGTAAAACTTACCACAAAAGAACACATATACAGTGGGATGCGAAAGTTTGGGCAACGTTGTTAATCGTCATGATTTTCCTGTATAAATCGTTGGTTGTTACGATAAAAAATGTCAGTTAGATATATCATATAGGAGACACACACAGTGATCATTGAGAAGTGAAGTTAAGTTTATTGGTTTTACAGAAAGTGTGCAATAATTGTTTAAACAAAACTAGACAGGTGCATACATTCGGGCACCACAAAAAAGAAATTAAATCAATATTTAGTAGATCCTCTAAACTCTTCCTGTAGGTTCAAATGAGAGTCTTGATTCTGTTTGAAGGTATTTTGGACCATTCCTCTTTACAAAACATCTGTAGTTCATTCAGGATTTATGGCTTCCAAGCATGGACAGCTCTCTTTAACTCACACCACAGATTTTTAATTATATTCAGGTCTGGGGACTGAGGTGGACTTTCCAGAACGTTGTACTTGTTCCTCTGCATGAATGCCTTAGTGGATTTTGAGCAGTGTTTAGGGTCATTGTCTTGTTGAAAGATCCAGCCCCGGCTCAGCTTCAGCTGTCACTGATTCCTGGACTTTGGTCTCCAGAATCTGCTGATACTGTGTGGAATCCATGCGTCCCTCAACTTTGACAACATTCCCAGTCCCTGCACTGGCCACACAGCCCCACAGCATGATGGAACCACAACCATATTTTACTATAGGTAGCAGGTGTTTTTCTTGGAATGCTGTGTTCTTTTTCCTCCATGCATAACGCCCCTTGTTATGCCCAAATCACTCAATTTTAGTTTCATCACTCCACAGCACCTTATTGCAAAATTAAGCTAGTTTGTCCAAATGTGCTTTAGCATACCTCAAGTGGCTCTGTTTATGCTGTGGGCAGAGAAAAGGCTTCCTTTGCATCACTCTCAAATACAGCATCTCCTTGTGTAGAGTGTGCCAAATGGTTGAACGATGCACAGTGACTCCATCTACAGCAAGATGATTTGGTAGGTCTTAGGTGCTGGTCAGTGGGTTGACTCTGACTGTTCTCACCATTCGTCGCTTCTGTCTATCCGAGATTTTTCTTGGTCTGCCACTTCGAGCCTTGACTTGAACTGAGCCTGTGGTATTCCATTTCCTCAATATTGTTCCTAACTGTGGAAACAGACAGCTGAAATCTCTGAGACAGCTTTCTGTATCCTTCCCCTAAACCATGATGGTGAACAATCTTTGTCTTCAGGTCATTTGAGAATTGTTTTGAGACCCCCATGTTGCTACTCTTCAGAGAAAATTAAAGGAGGAAGGAAACTTACAACTGACCCCCTCAAATACTCTTTCTCATAATTGTCTACACCTGTGTATGTAGGTCGAGGGTCACTGAGCTTACCAAGCCAATTTAAGTTCCAATAATTAGTTCTAAAGGTTTTGGAATCCATAAAATGACCAAATTTATGCACCTGCCTAATTTTATGTAAACTATTATTGCACACTTTCTGTAAATCCAATAAACGTAATTTCACTTCTCAAATATCACTGTGTGTGTGTCTCCTATATGATATATTTAACTGACATTTTTATTGTAACAAATAACGATTTATACAGGAAAATCATGACGATTAACAAGGTTGCCCAAACTTTTGCATCCCACTGTAGGCCATGGCCCGGAGGGATGCTGCCATTGGTGTAAAGGGGGCTACACATACATTCACATCCAGTTTAGGATGTAGCCTATGTGGCTTTTTTGTTTAAGAAACCTGCATGCCTACATGCCATGTTTATCTGAATGCACCAACCACTTTCCACTTCTTGCCAGGAAGTTATTGTAGTGCACTGCACTACATACACTATGCATAGATGCTGAAATCTGTTAAGAATCTATCTAACCACAGTGTTGCATGGTTCGATACAGTGCAACGCTATGGGCCATCAATTTGCCACTACTCCTGACACTTCCATATGGCGCAATCAACCGATTTGATCAATTTCAGCCACAAATTGATCAGACAATCAGGAATCATTGATTTTTAGCAGATTCGATCAGAGTGATCAAATCACTCATACCAATGGGGAAAAATGATTAGTGTATGGCCAACAAAACATAAAATATTTATTGAAGAGTGAGGAAAAGTTAGAATGCCTTGAGACAAGTTACATGCTAATCCTGTCAAATTATGTCACAGTTGCCATACAGGTCTCATCCACTAGAGACTTCTGGAGACTTATCCACTGTGAGTACAATAAACATTTAAGATTGGTTGGTGTGCCCATACATAATACAATCTCAATTGTATGTACAATCGGTAAAATGAAATGATCGATTTTGCACTGTAAATCGATGTTTATATGCTGCCACCACTCTTTGGGCCTGATTCACAAAGCGGTGCTAACAGTTAGCACTCTGGTGAAAAGCCCTTTATCACGCCTAAACTCTGTTTAGGCATGATAAGTTTAGGTGTGATAAGTTTAGGTGTGATAAGTTTAGGCATGATAAGTTTAGGTGTGATAAGTTTTTAGGCGTGATAAGTTTAAGCACCAACTGCGTTAGCACCGCAGTGCACAGCTGATCAAAAGTTTTGCGCTAGCAAAGTCTGGTGCACTTTGCATAGAGTTTAATGGCGCTGCTTTGCGTGCGGGACTTTGCATGCAATCTAAACTTATCTAAACTTAGCATGCCTAAACTTATCATGCCTAAACTTATCATGCCTAAACTGAGTTTAGGCATGATAAAAATGGTTATCATGCCTAAAGTCTCTAACTGGGTTAGCACCGCTTTGTGAATAGAGCCCTTTGTATTTAAAATGAGTCAGAGACGTCGGGAACTAGTTTCCTAAATGAAAAATGGTTATTTGCAACCTTACTAGCCATATTGAGAATTTATAAAAATAAGACAATGCAGTAGAGTGTCTCTTTCTGAGGACATAGAGATCTCAATAGTTTATTATAAAACTATACACAAAAAATATACATTAGCTGGAAAATACATGAATCTGGCAGTTTGAACAGACGACTGATTGGATATAAATAAGGGAGAGATGAGGGGGAATGTCTTAACCTCCCTGCCGTTCTAAAAATTAGCTGCGCACGGCAGGGAGGGTGTTTTTTCGCATATTTTTTTTTTTTTTTAGCATGTAGCTAGCCTAGCTCTAGCTACATGCTTCCCCCCTCCCTGCGGCGTCCACCCGTATGCGCCGATGGCCGCCGGCGCATGTGCCCATCCGGAAATCCCGTTTTGAACGGGATTTCCATGAGGGCTTCCCCCGTCGCCATGGCGACAGGCGAGATGACGTCACCGATGTCATCGACGTCAGAGGGAGTCCCGATCCACCCCTCAGCGCTGCCTGGCACTGATTGGCCAGGGAGCGCACGGGTCTCGGGGGGGGACCCTCTGATGAGGCGGGTAGCGTTGAATCGGCGCGGAGCGGCGGCGATCGTAAGTGACACGCAGCTAGCAAAGTGCTAGCTGCATGTATAAAAAATAAATTATACAAATCGGCCCAGCAGGGCCTGAGGAATCCTCCACGGCAGGTTACCCCAAGCTGAGCTCAGGATAACCGGCAAGGAGGTTTAGTTCAAAATACTATGTTTGAGCTGAAGAATTTGAAAGTGCATGTGGCAATCAAAAGTCTGGAGAAGTCCAAGATGGTGGATGCCACGCAGCCAAAGGGCTTTGTGTGAAGGAATCCAAGATGACTGCTGGCCAGAGTCCAGCTGGCTGTCAAGTGATGGAAATGAACAAGGAAATGGAGAGATTAGATACTGAGCTCCTGTGTTCTGGACAGTTATACCCCTCGCTCAGCAAAGAGGAGTGAGGGAAGGGAGCGACACACCTCTGGAACCTGAGACGAGCCAGCCTTTTTCATTAAGAAAATGTGCCTAAATTATGAGATGTGCTCTATCTCAAGAAACATACAGGTTATGACAAATCTAATAACATGTTTGTGTCTGTCAGGATTTGTCAAGAGCTGTGATAGCAAACATTTGTGAGCCGTGGTGAACTGTGACCCCAAAATATTATCTCTGATTTGGCAGGGCTTACCATGATTTCAGAAATATCCAATCCTGTTTGTTCCAAATATTGTAATATACAGGTTCCAGAGGCCCGTGCCCTTTTGTAAGTCAGATTTATGACAAAAGATTGATTTCATATTTGAGGGGGGGTTATTTGTAGGTGAGGTTTTGAGCTGCAGCTGGGTGATAAGCATCTTTCAACTGCTTGGGATTTTTAGAGGTGTAAATGCTGGAGACAGCGTTCCTGTACTAGCCCCGGTTTTACAATTTCTGCTATAGGTTATTTACGAGTTTCTCAGCAGTGTGCTGTGCTTTCCAGGAGGAACCTTTTGGCATGACCTTGCTAGTGTGTTCTAGCTGGAGAGGTTAATTTTTGTGTTGTGAAAGTGTGACGGAGGGAATTTCATGATTTTATAATCAAAATGTGTGTATGGCTCGATGTATTTGATATGACATATTCAATTAGACATACCAAAGGCGTCACATATTTGACTAGTTTTTGTAGCTGATCCTCATTTCCTGTCCCTGGGACTACCAGTTTTGTATACCGTTTTTAGGGGTAGGCGATCGCCCAGGGCGCAGTATAGGAGGGGGTCACAGTGTAGGAGGAGGCCTGGGGGGGGGGGGGGAGGCAGTGGGCACAGTACGATACAGCAGCAGGGAGGAAGGCCTGACTCCTCCCTCCCTCCCGCCACCCTCCATGCTCCCCCCTCCATACTCAGAGTAAGCAGCGCTGGTGACACAGAAGACGGCAGCATGTGGAGCTCTACTGTATGAGGACCAGAAGCCCAGAGGCGTAGCTAGGGTTTTCTGCACCCGGGGACAAAGACAGTTTTTGTGCCCCCTCTTGACAAAATGGCCGTGGCCACACATCAAAATGTGTCACTACCTCCCCGAGTCGGGAGTGGGTAATTTGCGCGCCTGCTGCCTTCTTTGGATGTGGTAGCCGTTTCTCAGGCTCCCTCTCCGGAATCGAACCCCGATTCCCCGTTACCTGTGGTCACCATGGTAGGCGCAGAAAGTACCATCGAAAGTTGATAGGGCAGATATCCGAATGCGTTGTCGCCGTCATGGGGACGTGCAATCGGCCCGAGGTTATCCAGAGTCACTAAAGCGGCCGGGAAGGGGAGGCCGGGGCCCCCGGATTGGTTTTGGAAGATCCAACTACACTGCAGCAACTTTAATATTCGCTTTTGGAACTGGAATTACCGCAGCAGCTGGCACCAGACTTGCCCTCCAAACATCAAAATATGGTCATGGTCATGGGTGGAGTCAAAAGTTATTTAGATAGCTATATTTGCCCCATCACCCCATTCAGATAGCCATATGTGCCCCCTTTAAATACCCAAATGTGTGCCCCTTTAGTTAGCCAGATGTGCCCCCCTTCACCCTGTTTAGATAGCCAGATGTGCCCCCTTTAGATAGCCTTATTTTGCTGCTGTTAACACTTCTGCAGAGGGAGGGAGAGAAGCAAGGGCACTTCGGGCATCCAGCGAGTCACCTCTCATGCACGTGGGGGTGCAATGGATGTGCTGAGAGCCCTCACAGTGCTGTGCCCGGGGAAATATGTCCACCTTTGCCCACCCATAGCTACTCCTCTGCGGAAGCCGGAAGAGGTGAGTTGTCAGAGTGCCCGCTGCTGCCGAAGCTGTGCTAGAGGGGGGAGTACAGAGGGTGGCCCGAGGTGAGGGAGAAGTTGGGCCCCCCTTCCCATAGCTGTATCACTCTGTGCCCATTGCTCCTCCCTCAGCCTTCTCCTACACTGTGCCCCCCTCTAACTGGCTACATATACTGGGACACCTATACCTGGCTACCTGTACTAGGGGCACCTATGTCTGGCTACCCATACTGGGGGCATATCTTGCCAACAATACTGGAGAAGGGGCTTATATTAAGGGGCCACTTATACTGGGGGGGTTACATCTGACTACCTAATACTGGGGGCCACCTCTGGCTAACTCATACTGGGGGCTGCAAGCAGAAATAGCATTCTTAAGACAACGTAGGGCGGGGGTGGCAAATTTTGACACCCTTGCCCTGTAAACAATTTAGCTTAGAAACTGCCCTGTTTTTATATTACAAAAAAAACAACAACTCAGTGGAGGTCCCAGGAATAGGAAGTTTCCCCAATGGGGACAGACAGCAATCAAAAATGGGGACAGACAGCAATCAAAAAAAATATAATTCGTTTTTAAATTATGAGGTATTGGTTAGTGGGAAGTAAGGAGTCACAATGTTAGGTTATGCTAAACAGGGAGTCCAGACCAGCAATGTTGGGTGCAGGCAGTTGAAATAACTATATTGGGGTTACACATAATATCCACTGAAGCTTGGTAAACTTTTTTACTGGCATTTTTATACAGCTTATGTAGCGAGTTATGCAGATTGAGTAACTCCCCATATACATGCATCTCATACATTGCTAGTGTAGCAGCAAACCTAAGTGATGGATGTATATAGCGAATATTTTCGTAACTCAATATGTAAATTTGGTGAATTGAAGTGTACCTGAGACGGAGATGGGGGAGGTATAAAAAATTATACTGTACATACTTAGGACTTCCTCAAGGCCCCTCCAGGCTGATCAATCCTTTGCCGTTTTCCTGCACTTCCTGGATCCTTCGCAAATCGGCCCAGAAAGTCCTTCAGTCTGCGCAGGCGCAGTCTGGTCACACACGTTTCCCTGTCACGCTTCCATGTCCGGTGGCGTTCTGTGCTTTTAGTAGTACTGCACAGGCACAGAACGTTTCTGGAGCGTGATAAAAGGGCACGAGTGCCGTTGGTCCACGCATGCGCAGTGTGCCCCAGACCATAGGACTTTCCATGCCGAATTGCAGAGGATCCAGGAACAGGAGGACGACGAGGGAACGATAATCCTGGAGGGGGCTGGAGGAAGCCCCAGTATGTATAATTTTTTATACCCCTCTGTCTTAGGTTCCCTTTAAGTATACCGAGCTTTGTTGAATATATCCCTTTATTTGGAAGCTGTTTGCTGAGCTTAATGTAGCTTACATTCTGGTGCTGAAAAATATCAGCCAGTCATACGGTTCTCTTGCACAAATTCTGTTGCTTTTTAGCAATGCTCCTTGCTATATGGAATATATGACATCACTCACGATACACATATGGCTTCCCACAGTACCCCTTTCTCAGTAAGGAAAGGGTTAACACAGGGAATGCGCTGCCACTGCACATGTAGCTGAAATATTTGGCAGGTAGGCAAGGAACTGTAACAATACATACTTTGTTTAAAAGATACATGGCAAATATATGATTATGTCACAATAGAAGCGGATAAGATTTAGATAAAGCTTTGAAATTGGACGCGGCTGAAAGTAAATGATCTCGACTCGACTACATACTTTATCAAAAAAAGCCCCCCTCCCCAACCGTTCGGATGCACACACAAAAAAAGCAAAATGCAATGTTTATAACGAGCAGGAGATAACATCTCTCAGACTACAGTAAGGGAAAACTCATTACAGATAAGGCCGGCTGCCACTTCCAGCACGGCGCATTTCCCAGATTACCTTATTATTTAAACACAGAACCCTAACAAAGATATTTAGGAATGAGATCTTCCTGTAGTAGCCTATTAGCTGCATCTAGTAGTTCAGTGTGGAGTTGGCCGTGGTTCTCCAGTGTGAGGGGTGCAAAATACAACTAGTGGCCAAGAAAGGAGAAGAAGAAAGAGATCCCCCGACCCTTGGTACTATCACTGTGAAGATTGTTACTGCTGCTCATGTTCGCTGAAATTTTCCTCAAATGTTGGGTATTCACTTCAGGTAACAGCCAAACCAAACAGCAGCGACATTTATGGGAAAATTCAATAATGCATCCCATAATGTCTTGGGCCTCAACATCAGCCAGGCACAAGTAGATACATGGGCCTCAATTCACTAAGCATTACTGCATTCTGTAATGCAGACAGGGGCGTAGCAATAGGGGTTGCAGAGGTTGCGACCGCATCGGGGCCCTTGGGCCATAGGGGCCCCAAAGAGCCCTCCCTCAACTACAGTATTAGCTCTCTATTGGTCCTGTGCTCATAATAATCACTTCTATAGATACTTTGAATAGTGGTAATCATTAACACACTGTTCCCCATCCCCTTCTTGCACCTCTGACACAGTAGTTGTCATTGGCAGGTTTTGGTGCGCCGTATCAATTGTAATGTATAGAGTGCTTGGGGGGCCCCATTGCAAAACTTGCATCGGGGCCCACAGCTTCTCAGCTACGCCACTGAATGCAGAACACTTGTTCCCTTTCAACAATCGCCGGCGCCGCCATGTAAATGCCGCTGAAACGAGCTTCGAGCACGCATGCAGTAATGCTGGATGTGTATACATGTCCAGTTAAACTTGAGCACTGTCTATCTGTGTGATCGGAATTGAATCACAAAACACTGATATTGGAAAACAGTATTAAAAGGAAACTAAACTCTAAACAAAATTGGCCAGTTAATTACCTAGGACTTTCATCAGCCCCCTGAAGTCCTTCTACTCCCTCGTTGTTATTCCGTGCTGTGCCATTCCTCCAATGTCCCCCTCCATAACCTTGGCAACTCAGCAAGTTGCCAGCCACTATGCGTGCGCAGCACCACCTGCGTGCCACTTCTATCACGCTCTTGCAAGCCGGCGCATTCTGCGTTTGCGCAGCAATTTTTAATTACTGTGCAAGGGTAGGACGCTCCTGAGCACCAATTGTTTTTTAAAGTTAAGATTTTCTTTAAAGGGAACCAGAGACGAACCTTCTCTCAAAAATGGACAAAGATGTTCTACATACCTGGGGCTTCCTCCAGCCCCATAAGCCTGGATCGCTCCCACGCCGCCATCCTCCACTGCTTCTATCGCCGGTACCGGGTCCCGTTACTTCCGCTGGACAAGACCAATCTTCCGCATGCCCAGGGGCTCCCTCCGGATCTGTACGCATGTGCCTGCGCAGTACAGAGGGAGCGCACTGCGCATGCATCGACTGGCTCGACCGGCCGAAATGACGGGACCCGGTACCGGCGGACAGAGGCAGCGGTGAAGCGATCTAGACTTATGGGGCTGGAGGAAGCCCCAGGTATGTATAACAACTTTTACTCCTGGTCTCTGGTTCTCTTTAAGCATAGAAAAGGGGAACTTAAGCAGAATAGGTTATGGAAACTGACCTTCTTACAGCTAACTCCAAACTCAGCAGCTGTCCAGGTTTACAGCAAACTCGCATGCAGTAGGTGAGATATGGGCAGATACGACCAAGAGACAGACCTCTTATCAAATCTGATCAGAGAGAGATATCTGTTGGCTGCCTATACACCACAGGCCGACTCAGGATCAATCTCTGCATAAAATCTCTTGGGAAATCGGCCTCATGACACCACATCCACCTCTGTCCCCCCAATGTTAATGTACCGCCACAGTGCCCGTACATTAACATCTTACCTGTTCCAGTTGCTGTTAGTGTCCAGCTGCTCTTGCTTCCTCCAATCGTGTCCCATGTGGCTGGGACACATAGCTTGTGTGTGATGTCACATACACACCAGTGCTATGCGCGACAGCCATGTGAGACATGAATGCAGGAAGCCAGAGCAGATGGACACTTGCAGGGGCTGGATAGGTGAGAGATTTTATTGCACGGCATTCGTGGAGCATGTTAACATTTGGCGGGGACAGTGGCCGGTGTTTCTGTCGCGTTCATCCCTTGTCCCAATATCGCACGCTGTTACCGCCGCCCACGACAGCCCAAGACTTTCCAGCTTGAGCGACGGATTCATTCGATTGATTTCAGGCCAAAAATCGTTGATCAGGTATGCTTGTTGCAGCATCGATTTCCATCCAATTCAATATAAATTATTGAATTGGGTGGTCAATTGGGTCTTAAAATTGCTAGCTGTATGGCCACATATAGACAGACAGATAGACAGGTAGGTAGATAGTTAATTTTAGCACACATTCCCTACCATACCTCCAGTCACACTATTATCACACCTCCAATATGGCATATCGTTAAAGAGAACCCGAGGTGTGTTTAAAGAATGTTATCTGCATACAGAGGCTGGATCTGCCTATACAGCCCAGCCTCTGTTGCTATCCCAAACCCCACTAAGGTCCCCCTGCAATCCCTCATAAATCACAGCCGTGCTGTGAGGCTGTGTTTACATCTGTAGTGTCAGTCTCAGCTGCTCTCCCGCCTCCTGCATAGCTCCGGTCCCTGCCCCCGTCCCTTCCCTCCAATCAGCAGGGAGGGAAGGGATGCAGGCGGGGACTGGAGTTCTGCAGGAGGCGGGGAGAGCAGCAGACTGACACTATAGAGATAAACACAGCCAGCTCTGACAAGCTGTTTGTCAGCAGCGTGGCTGTGATTTATGAGGGATTGCAGAGTGCAGGGGGACCTTAGGGGGGTTTGGGATAGCAACAGAGGCTGGGCTGTATAGGCAGATCCAGCCTCTGTATGCAGATAATATTCTTCAAACCCACCTCGGGTTCTCTTTAAGACTTTGGGCTTGATTCACTAACATAAATAGTGGGAGTAACCTTTTGTTATAACACTATGCACCTTAATGCATGCTATGTTCGCTACTAGCAGCATATCGTGCATTATTCCCTCTTGTCAGAATAACGCTCACTATGCCCAGCATAGCAAGCGCTTGTAGTTAAGGCTGTGTATGACCTGTAACAGGCGCTCTGATCATCCCGTCCGGGACCCCTTTGGTTCCAGTAACTTTAAAGTAAGTGATCCTGGCACTCTGATTGGCCCAATAGACTGCCTGTCAAGTGACATCACTTGACAGGCAGTCTATTGGGCCAATCAGAGTGCCAGCCCTTTGTTAGCAAAAGGAATTCCATCACCAATCTTCTTTTATAAAAAAGCATTTAGAGAGAAACAAGGCAATTATGTAGAGATTGGACATCCAATTTAACACAGTGTAACCACTTTTTATTAGGTAAATACATTTATTTATACATAGAGATAAAGCCAAAAAAAGAACGCTGGCAAAGACAAAAAGGAACAGGGAAAGAACAAAAGCGAACAGCCATGAGTTATGAGAGAAAATACAATAATAAGTGTTAGTTTCAACATAAACTATTTCATTTGAGGAAACATGAAATCTAAAAAAAGAGAAATAGCTTGAAGTGTATAAAAGAGTCAGGCGTCTGGTAGTGAACTGCAGGGAAGGAGAGCAGGCCGCATGGATGACCAGAGAGAGGAGGAGGGCAGAGGGGGGGCTGGCTGATGATTTGCAGGAAAAGAGAGGAAGTAGAGCAATGTAACAGAGGAGAGAGAATCATGAGTGAGGCAGAAGTGAGAATAAAGTGATAGATGAATGAAGCAAGGAAAAAGGGAAGGAGGGGGAGAAGGTGCAGCCAGTGATAGAGGGGCTGAGGGGGAGAAGAAACGTGCGGTAATGAAGCAAGGGAATCTAGCAGTGATAAACCAGAAGGCAGGAAACAGGAGACACAGCAGTCACTACAGGGAAGGTATATTTAATACATGGGTCAGAGAATAAAGAGTTAGCAATGAATAGAGAGTAGACTAAGCCAGGAATAGATGAGAGCAGCTCTGCCTAGTGTGCCAATACAATACAATGAAAATAGATCACATCATCACAAGAGACGAGCCACCACAGCCACTGCACAATGGATATGAAGGAGAATTACAATATAATGAATATTGCAAACAGATAGGAAAGCTGGGAAAGTCATCTATACAAAGCAGCCATTATGCCCCTTGTTTTAGGATAGTGGGCGGAGTCATGCTAATCATTTCTTTATGGCTCTGTGGCCAATAATGCATCTGTAACCACTAGTTTACAGCACAGATACAGCCTATGTATAGCTCCACGGATCCAGCTTGCACACATCTGTTCCCAGTTTGTCAGTTATTGGTGCAATATTGAAGTTTGGCTTTTATGGAAGGGGGCTTGAGAAGCAACACAAAAGGGCAAGCAATAAATGCTTTACTTGAGAACTGCAGATTAAAACATTATGCACAGCATCAAGTCCATTTACTATCAATGTATGTTTAAAAGTTAAAAAAACAACTTGTTTTGACAACTGATACTGCCACACTCTGCCAGTGTCGTTGATGAACTGCTTCTGGACCACGCTGATTGAAATCTATGCCCTGTTTTGCACCTTTTATCTCTGCCGGGGAGAAATTTCAATCCAGACGTACACTCCAGCGTCTCTCGCCGCTGCTTCCCCCTCGCTCTGTCATCAGTATGACGGCAGAACTCCCTGAGCCGGTCAGGGGCCGATTTCATTGGCTCCTGACCCCATGATCACTGTGAGCCTATCACATTGACGACAGGGTCAGGAGCCAATGAAATCGGCTCCTGACTGTCTCAGAGAGCTCTGCTGTCACAGGGACAGCAGTGCAAGGGGGCTACCGCGATGAGACATCGGCGTGAATGGCAGTAGTGGCGGGTCAGTGTGGCGTGACGTCGGTAAGCACTGTTTTTTTGGTCCCTAAGGGGCCAGAGACTGCTGGTACGGAAGGGGTTAACAATGAATCAGTTGTTTTCAATATACAAATATAGCTTGCTTTTATTGCTCAACCAAGGGCGTTACAATGAAGTGACAGAAAATAAATGTCACTAGCATATGGGGTAAGGACCAAATTGCCTCTGATGACAGTGGAAATTTATATCTTTAGAACAAAGCTTTACAGTGAACCTGAACTCTTGCACAGGACAGAAGCAAACCATATAGAAATGCACCCTGTATGTATTTAGAGAGATTAGTTTGTCTATTTCACCCTCATCTGTGACTAGTCACAAGTTGTAATTTGTGCTGGCTGGCTGTCTCGGCAGAGAAGCTAATTTGTAAACACAGGATGTTAACCCTATCTCTGCTTCAATGAAAGCAGGAAGTAGACACACTGCAGATTTATTGCAGGATTTGTATCAGGTGTAACAAATAAATGTTTACCTTAGTTTAACAAATAAATGTTTTTCCTTAAACGTTATATACTGTTGCTTATCTTCAGGCCAGCTTTAAACTCCCGCACGTCATAACCTGCCACCCCTATAACATTTCCTCTTTGTACACATGAAGCTTTTGTATCCTTCAATCTGGTTACCTCTTCGCACTCTTGTGTCCAAGATTTCTCATGGGCTTCACCCCTCCTTTGGAACTTTCTTCAGCACCAGGTTCATTATACTCTGAGCCTTAGAACCTTTGACAATACCCTTAAAAAAAAAGCATATAATTTGTCACAAACCGTGTCTAGACATGCATGCACACCTGGAGTTTGGGGGGGGTCAGAGGCATCATACATGGACACCAGGTATAACAACCAGGGCCGGCCCTAGACTTTTTGCCGCCTGAGGCAAGATTCGAAAAAAATCGCCCGCCCCCCCCCCCCCCAGCCGTGGGGTGGGGAGTGCCGAGCTGGAGGGGTAGCTGGCAGAAAGGGGGTATTGGGCCTAGCGGCGGGGAGGGGGGTCGGACTCCCCCCTCCCTCGCCTGGGTCCCCCGATCTGCGCTCCTCCTCCAGCGTAAAGTACCAGGCAGCCAGCGTGCATATCATTAAGAGGCAGCGGGCGGGGGAATCACTCACCTCTTCCGCGTTCCATCGTGCGCTCCACTGACGTCACTTCCTGCAAGGCCGTCCACTTACAATACAGTGGGCGGCGTTGCCGGAAGTGACGTCAGTGGAGCACGCGATGGAACGCGGAAGAGTTGAGTGATTTCCCCGCCCGTTGCCTCTTCGTCATATGCACGCTGGCTGCCTGGTACTTTACGCTGGAGGAGGAGCGCAGATCGGGGGACCCAGGCGAGGGAGGAGGAGCGCAGATCGGGGGACCCAGGCGAGGGAGGGGGGGGTCCGACCCCCCTCCCCGCCGCTAGGCCCAATACCCCCTTTCTGCCCGCTACCCCTCCAGCTCGGCGGGCGGCCCCAGCGTCCATGCAGAGGCGGGTGCCGCCCCCCAGATTTGCCGCCTGAGGCAAATGTTTCACCCCGCCTCATGAGCGGGCCGGCCCTGATAACAACCAGGTATACACATATACTGTGTGGTTCACTCTTTTGTCTTATGTCTAGCTAAAGCAGACCGCCAGTGTATATCACATACATACTGTGTTAGAATGACCTGCAGGGGCGTAGCAATAGGAGTTGCAGAGGTTGCGACCGCATTGGGGCCCTTGGGCCAGAGGGGCCCCAAAGAGCACTCCCTCAACTACAGTTTTAGCTCTCTATTAGTCCTGTGCTCATAATAACCACTTCTATAGATACTTTGAATAGTAGTAATGATAAATAAACTGTTTCCCATCCCCTTCTTGTACCTCTGACACTGTAGTTGCCATTGGCAGGTTTTGATGTGCCGTATCAATTGTTATGTATAGAATGCCCGGGGGGCCCATTGTAAAACTTGGGGGGGGGGGGGGTTGGCATTGTAAAACTTGCATCGGGGCCCACAGCTCCCTAGCTATGCCACTGATGACCTGCCATGTCATGTCATGTACATTACCCCCGGGGCTACTGTGTCTTGAATGGGTTCCAGTGTGTAGATACTGACTGAGATTGATTAGACTCAGGGGAATTGATGCACTGGCTTGGGTGGGGTTCAGACAAAATCCTCTCCCCTTTGAATCCTTCTTTCTCTATCTGGAGTTTTTCCTTGCTTGGCACCTTACCAGAGACATCCTCTGGTGTCCAGATAAAGTAGGCCAATGTTTGCAACCAATCAAGTTTCCAATGTTAGTTGTAACAGTTGGGGACATTTATGAAGGCATCGTGGTGAAATGACTACTAGCACTCTTGCATTTTAGCTCAAAATTCCCATGGTTTAAATATTAATGAAGATGAGATCTGTGTTCAGTTTGTGTGTTCTCCCCATGTTGGCTTTCAATGGGCACGTAGATTGTGAGCTCCTTTGAGGGACAGTCAGTACTAAGGATGGTTTGCTGTACTTTAAAACTTTAGAAAATGCTGGCACTATATAAATGCATTTTAAACATAATAAAGACAAGTGCATAAAAAGATTTTTCCAAGAGCAAACAAACAGGTATGCCATGCTTAACATAGGATCCGTTTAGATCAGATCAGATCAGATCATTTTTTACTGTAGTGTGAGACAGCCCTAAATGTAGTAAAATCTTTAAAGTGGATCCGAGATGAATTTTTATTCACTGAATAATTATGTTCCTTACATATAGTTTATAAAGCATTCCTCGAGCCAAATACTTTTTTGTTTTGTTTTAATACTCTAATGCCCTATAAACTAAACAAGCCTCGCCCACAGCTTCTCCAAAACGCCAAGGCACTCAGACCCATGTAGCAAGGGCTTATGGGAGCTCAGTCTGGGCAGGAGGAGGAGGAGGTTCCTAGCCAGAGATTTCAGAGGCGGAGGGGGGAGTGAATTTTTCACAGGCTGAGGGGTGGAGATGCAGTTGCAGATTACCTGTGTAATGATGGCAAACAGAACATGGCCGCTCTCATTGTATCACAGGAATAAATCATCTTAAACTATTGAAGCTGTATGCAGCCAGATTTGCCACAACTAAATGTTAGTTAAGATATATAGACAAGTTACTTGTTATAGTTAGTTTTTCATCTCGGATCCGCTTTAAACTCCAGTAATGCATTCCTTTCATGTACACTGGTGCCTCGGTGTGGCAGAAGCTGGGGAGGTAGCAACCTATGGGCACAAAGCACTGAGGGCACACTCGTGACACCCCCCCCCCCCCTTTCATATGCAGAATCGCAAGTGGGGCTGTAAAAGTACTTCTTACCTCTATTCTCTGCTGTGGTTGCCGGATCTCCTCTCTGTCTCCCTCTACTGGCATCTCTCAGAGAGGGGATGTTGCAAACTTGCTCAAGACTCTACATCAGAATCAGAATCAGAATCAATTTATTTTCGCCAAGTAAGTTTGCACCTACAAGGAATTTGTCTTGGCAGTTGCTTAACAAACACAAACAAAAACAATACAAGGACAGACAGTGTGAATATTACAAGTTAAGGACATTATAAGTATAGTGGCAGTAAGCAATGTGAGAATTGTTCATGTTTAGTTCTGTGCTGATTACTTTCAGTCCTAGCAGCTCTAACGTGGTTCAGCATTAAGTATGGCTACCGCTTGAGGAAAAAAACTGTTCCTGTGTCTAGAGGTTTTGGTAGCGATTGACCGGAATCTTACTCCTGAAGGCATGCGCTGGAAGATGGAGTGAGCTGGGTGAGAGGGGTCAGAGGCAATTTTGGTTGCTCTCTTTCTGCACCTGCTAGTGTAAAGATCCTGCAGGGAAGGTAAGCTACAGCCAATTATCCTTTCCGCTGATCGGATGATGCGCTGCAGCCTCCCCTTTTCTAATGCTGAGCAGGAGCCGAACCATACAGTCATAGATGATGTTATGGTTGATTCGATGATTGCAGTGTAGAACTGCACCATTAGATTTTGAGGTAGGCCAAACTTTTTCAGCTGCCGTAGATGGTACATTCTCTGTTGTGCTTTCTTGACAATAGTGGCAGTGTTGTTGTCCCATTTTAAGTCGTTTGAGATCGTGGACCCAAGAAACTTGAATGACTCTACTTGGGTTATTGTGGATCCATTTATGGTTAAGGGGAGGTGCTGGGGGGGAGATCTCCTAAAGTCTATTATCATCTCCATGGTTTTGAGAGCATTTAGTTCCAAGTTGTTGCTGCTGCACCAGGAGGAAAGCTGTCCCACCACATGCCTGTATGCAGACTCATCCCCGTTTTGAATGAGACCAACAACTGTTGTGTCGTCTGCAAACTTCAGAACCTTAACAGATGGATCTGTGGAGATGCAGTCATTGGTGTAAAGTGAGTACAGCAGTGGGGAAAGCACACAGCCCTGGGGTGCACCAGTACTGACTGTCAGAGAGCTTGATGTGAGTTTACCAAGTCTAACACGCTGTCTTCTGTCGGTTAAGAAGTCGGTTATCCATTTGCAGAGGGATTCAGGTATATGTAGCTGGGAGAGCTTGCTGTGCAGCAGTGATGGAATTATGGTATTAAATGCAGAGCTGAAATCTATAAATAAAATCCTGGTGTAGGTTCCTGGGATATCTAAATGCTGTAGTACATAATGCATACACATGTTCACGGCATCGTCTGCGGATCTGTTAGGCCTGTAGGCAAATTGCAAAGAGTCCAGCAGGGGATCTGTGATGGATTTCAGATAAGTCATTATCAGTTTTTCAAATGCTTTCATGACCAGTGATGTCAGCGCAACAGGCCTGTAATCATTTAAACATGCAGGTTTGTTTTTTTTTTGAATTGGTACAATAGTTGCGCTTTTAAAACAGGCAGGAACAATTGAGAGTTCTAGAGATGCTTTGAATATGTCTGTAAATACAGGCGCTAATTGGTCGGCACAGAGATTCAAGCATTTCGCAGACACAGCGTCTGGTCCCATTGCTTTCCTGGTGTTTTGTTTTTTAAAGAGTCTGTTTACATCTGATTGGCATATTGTTAGAGCATGCACATCTGGGGACAGGTCAATAGATTGTGTCTGGCCTCCTGTGTTGTGTAGTTGCTGAGGCACCGCAGGGGGTGGAGACGTTGGCTGGCAGGAAGAGTGTTCAGTTTGCCTGTGGCAGAGATGCAAATTGACTTGTTGTGTTTGGCTTTTGTTGGTAGTGTCAAACCTGCAATAAAATGTATTCAGCTCATTTACAAGCTGCAGGTTATGTAGTGAGGGGGGAGGAGATTTCCTCCTGTAGCTGGTAATTTCATGTAGAGATTTCCATATTGTGGATGAGTCGGCGTTAGAAAATTTTTCCTCGAGTTTTTGTGAATAATCTTTTTTTGCGTCGGTAATGGCTCTCTGCAGTTTGTATTTCGCAGCTTTGTAGAGGACTTTATCGCCTGTACGATGTGCCCTTTCTTTATCGAGGCGCAGCTTCCTAAGATGTGATGTAAACCAGGGTTTATCGTTATTGTACCTGGTGCACTTTTTTGTGGGGATGCAGGACTCTTCACAAAAGGTAATATATGATGTCACCGCGTCAGTGTATTCATTTAGGTCACTGGAGCATTCTTTAAATAAATTCCAGTCAGTTAAATCAAAGCAGCTCTGCAGTTTTTCTACAGCTTCACTAGTCCATTTCTTAACTGTGGTCACTACAGGTTTGGCAGTTTTTAGTCTTTGGATGTATGTTGGGATAAGCTGTATAACAGCATGATCAGAGTTCCCCAAAGCTGCCCTGCTGACAGAGTGATACGAGTCCTTAGTTGTAGTGTAACAGTGATCAAGTGTCTTACCTTCTCTAGTTGCGCTTGTGACGTGTTGCCTGCATTTGGGGAGTTCTTTGGAAAGGTTAGCACTGTTGAAATCCCCTAGTATGATAAAAAAAGAATCTGGGTACTCCCTTTCCACCTCAGTGATTTGATCTGCGAGATCTTGGAGCGCAGGCTGCATACATGTTTGTGGAGGGATGTACACAGCAGCCAAAATAAATGAAGAAAACTCACGGGGTGAATAGTAGGGTTTGCAGTTTATGAAGAGTGTTTCCAGCCCAGCCGAGCATGTCCTCTTAATAACTGTAACATCCATGCACCATCTATCATTAATATAGAAGCAGAGTCCTCCACCTTTGGTTTTGCCAGAAGTAAGTGGGTCCCGGTCAGATCTGTAGAGTGTAAATCCATTAATCGGCAGAGCGTTGTCTGGAATAAGCTCAGATAGCCAAGTTTCTGTGAAGCAAATAGCCGCAGAGAGATAAAAGTCCTTCTTTGTTCTGATCAGTAGTTGAAGCTCATCTAGTTTGTTGCATATGGACCTGACATTAGAGAGTATGATTCCAGGTAGTGGAGAGCGCAGTCCTCTGCGTCGAAAGCGAGTCTGGATCCCAGAGCGTTTGCCTCTTCTTCCAAGCCTCACTGCCTGGTTCAGCACTGTAGCTCCACTGGTCAGAATCCCCAGAAGATCAAGAGTAGATGAAATATCCAGAGGTAGATTATATTTAGCTAAGTTCCGAATGCTCAGTAGTTGTTCACTGGTGAAGGTTATCCGGGTTGGGTTGCACAAGGCAATGTTGAAAAACAAAAATACATAAAACAAACATAGAAAGACAGAGCAAGCTGCCGAGGCTGCCATCTCCAGGCGCCTCCTCCTCCAGTATGAATAGGGCTACATGATGGGGAGCTGCCTAATACTGGGGGCTCATTTGGCTATGTAACTAGGGGAGGGAGGCTGCCTAATATTGGGGGTACATCTAGCCATCTAAACTAAAGAGGGAGGCCTACCTAATACTGGAGGCTCATCTGGCTATCTAAACTGGGGGGGGGGGGGGTGATCTAATAATGGGGACACATTTGGCTATGTATATTGGAAGGGGGTGGGGCTACCTAATCTGCTGCCATACACTTTGGTGGGCAGAATTTGGGGCTAATCTGGCTATCTAAACTGAGGAGGGGGCTACCTAATACTGGGGGAATACTGGCCACATATATGTGGGAGACCTACAGTACCTCATACAGGGCCCACATCTGCAACCTACACTTTGGTGGGCTCATTTTTTTTGGGGGGGAGGGGGGGTTGCCCTTTGGAATCTCTACCTCTAATGCTGAAGAACCTTGTCCCAGCCGTGCATGTACACATAAGAGATCTGACTTCAGGCATACATGAGAATACATTTGCACATATTATTATTTAGAATTTATATATAGCGCCGACAGCGCTGTACAGAGTATATTGTCTTGGCACAATCTAATTCCTACCATAGTCATATATCTATGCATGTGTGTATCGTGTAGTGTATGCATCATAGTCTAGGGACAATTTAGGGAAGACAATTAACTTATCGGTATGTTTTTGGGATGTGGGAGGAAATCAGAGTGCCTGAAGAAAACCCACACAGACACGGAGAGAACATGCAAACTCCGTGAAGACAGTGCCCTGGCTGGGATTTGAACCCAGTGCAGCTCATATTGTAAGCGAAGCACACTTTACATATGGAATACTAAAAGAAGGTCATACAGAGATTAGGGACATGAATAAAAAACACATACAGAACTGCAGAGAAAAGAAGCATAAAAGAGTCTAACATACTCCACAACCAGATGAGAAGCAGTGAACTGTGCATGTGTATGGAAGCAATTGATGCAAATAGAATCTGGGATCTATCCAAAACACAAAACACAAGGGCAATATACGGTTACGTTGTGCACTTCTGCAGAGCAAAGGCAGATATAGAGAACAAAGCTACAAAGAAGGGGGCATATACATAATTTATAATTCTGCACAGATAGACAGGTAGCTGGAATATAGTGTGAAAGGACTTTCTATGGAGCACATAAAATATATAGAGAAAATAAGATTAGGTATAGCATTCTATACAGATAGATCAGGTACAGAATATATAAGTAGTTGATCTTAAAGTTGGTATAGTGTCCTATACAGACAGATCACAACCTATAGCAGAGGGACAGTGAGCAGTACCCAGGAACCTAGGTACAGAATATAGGAGTAGCTGGTATTATAGTGAGTATAGTATTCTCTAGAAATAGATGACAGGGAGGGATCTGGAGTAAAGGGACAGAATATATAAGCAGTTGATATCAGAGTAGGCACAGTGTTCTGTACTGATAGATCACAGGCAGGGATAGTAAAACACATAACTGGAGCCTTTTTTCCAAGAATAAAGATACATGCCTAGATACAGAATATATATAGCTCCGTACATACACCGTCATTGTTAAATGAGCGATCCCCGACGGCTTGCGTAGAACAAATGATGTTGGTGCACGGTCTACCGATCGGAATCGCTAACCTGAGGACCCAGAAGTGCATAACTAGCTAAATATGAGTTGTCTGACTGGAGTAATCATTTGTTATCATTCGTCTGAATGATAATTACCATCTTTTACATTCGTTGGTACCTTTACTTAAATGGTTCTCACTCGATTTAGCTGAAGGTGGTGGAGCGTGTGATCACAGGAAGGGATATGGAGCAAAGGGACAGTATAGAGTAACCAGGTACAGAATATAAGAATAGGTTTGAAGATCAAAGGAACAGAGGTGTCAATACAGGATAAAATACACTAAAAACTGATTAAAAGGGAGGTAGTGGTGGACTTACCTCCAAGTAGTCGAGAGTTAGACTCTATTCGTTTAATTTGAAAAACGGCTCCAGTTGGGATGCGTTTCGCAGGAGAAACCTGCTTCCTCGGGCAAAATGATTGGAGCATCTGTTGTTCCAAGTATAAAAGCGTGTTGTCTAGCTTTCAAACTTGGAACACAGATGCTCCAATAATTTTGCCTAAGGATGCAGGTTTGTCCAGTGAAACATGTCGCAACTGGAGCCTTTTTTCAAAGGTAAAAATAAAAGTTGTTTTTCAAACTAGACTAATGGGGCACTTCTGTTCCTTTGATAATTAAACCTACTGAAATCTTCTCTTGGTGGAGGGGCGTATACCCTTTTTTTCTACAATACAGAGAGCAACTTCTTAACCTGAGTAGGGTCAGGTTCAATCTCACCACCTGCATTATCAGTGGTTGCCTTTGTGGTAACCCTTGTTTGTGTGAGTATCACTCTTCAAGTTTTTATTCTATGCCACCTATTTACAATACATACTATATTGGGCTCTCGGTTTTCTCCTCCCTAATTTTTGTTTTACAAGGATATAAGAATAGCTGATATAAGGAGGGTGGGTGAAAATGGGGAACAACAAACATGACTAAAGAAACTGATGCTCAAGGGAGCTGTTCATGAGAGAAAGGGGCTGGTACATGGACGATATGCATGGAAGTGGGGGTTACACATGGAATGGGAGGGGCGCTGCTGCACAAGGAAGGGGAGTACCAACATTCTTGTTTTAGGGGTAAAATATAAGTATAAATCCAGCCTTATGTAGAGTGTACATGTACATTTACCATGTACAGGATATGTGAGTAACTGATATAAGAGTAGGTAAAATGCTCTGTACACATAAATCACAGACAGGGATATATAGCACAGGGACAGTGTAGAGTAGCCAGGTAGAGGATATAGGAGCAGCTGATATGAGCAGGTAGGGTGCTCTGTTCACATACAGTAGATCACAGGCAGGGATATATAGCATAGGGAGAGTGTAGAGTAACCATGTAAGAGATTTGTGAGGAGCTGATATAGGAGTAGGGTGGGTGCTCTGTTCACATAGATCACAGGCAGGGATATAACAGCACAGGGACAGTGTAGAGTAGCCAGGTAGAAGATATATGAGTAGCTGATATAACAGTAGGTAAAATGTTCTGTACACATAGATCACAGACAGGGAGATATAGAACAGGGACAGTGTAGAGTAGCCAGGTAGAGGATATATGAGTAGCTGATATAACAGTAGGTAAAATGTTCTGTACACATAGATCACAGACAGGGAGATATAGCACAGGGACAGTGTAGAGTAGCCAGGTAGAGGATATATGAATAGCTGATATAACAGTAGGTAAAATGTGATGTACACATAGATCACAGATAGGGAGATATAGCACAGAGACAGTGTAGAGTAGCCAGGTAGAGGATATAAGAGTAGCTGAAATAAGAATAGGGTGCTCTGGTCACATAGATCACAGGCAGGGACATATAGCATAGGGAAAGTGTAGCGTAACCATGTAAGCGATATGTGAGTAGCTGATATAACAGTAGGTAGAGTGCTGTGTTTACATAGATCCCAGGCAGGGATATATAGCACAGGAACAGTGTAGAGTAGCCAGGTATAGGATATAGAAATAGCTGATATAAGAGTATGTAGAGTGCTCTGTTCACATAGATCACAGGCAGGGATATATAGCACAGGGAGAGTGTAGAGTAACCATGTAAGGGATATGCAAGTAGCTAATATAAGAGTAGGTAAAGTGCTCTGTACACATAGATTACAGGCAGGGATATACAGCACAGGGACAGTGTAGAGTAGCCAGGTAGAGGATATATGAGCAGCTGATATAAGAGTAGGTAGGATGCTCTGTACAAATATATCACAGGCAAGGATTTGGAGCACAGGGACAGCGTAGAGTAACAATGCACAGGATATGTGAGTAGCTGATATGAGTAGGTAGTGTTCTGTACAGATAGATCACATGCAGGGATATAAATTTTAGGCACAATGAGAGGGCCCTGCTACAGAATATACACATATAGCTGATATAGCAGTAGGCATAGTGCTATAAACGTAGATGAAAATAAGGAATCTGCAGCACAGGGACACTGGGAACGGTGCCTTGGTACAGGATGTATCGGATATGTGAGGCAGATACTAAAGTAGGCATAGTGTTTAGTATAGATACGTATATCATACCCAGGGACCAAAAGCAAAGTGACAGTGAATGGTGGACAAATACAAAATACAGAAGCATATAATCGCAGTAACAGAAATTTGCTTAGGGAAATAAGAAGAGCAGATGCAATGCACAGGCACAGTGAATAGAGCTTATATTCAGAACGCAGAAGGAACAGATACTTCAGAGTACAGACACATGATAAGCTGGGATACATGACACAGGGAATAAAGCACATATATAGAATATAGAAGAACCAGATAATTGAGTAGGTGTAGAAATGTGCACAGACTAAAGCAGTGATACAGAGAAAGGACAGTGGCTGGTGCACATATGCAGATTGAATATAGAAGAAGCAGATAACAGTGGGTATAGTATTCAGCTCAAACAGATGTGAGGCAGGGACACTGGACTCCGGGACAGTGAATGGAGCACACATATAGATAAAGAGCATATAGTATAAGAGGTAAAGCACTCTGTAGGAATAGATATGATGCAGGGATAGGAGCACAGGGACAGTGAATGGAGCACATATATAGAGAAAGAGCACATAGTATAGGAGGTAGGGCACTTTATAGGAATAGATATGACGCAGGGATAGGAACACAGGGACAGTGAATGGAATATAATATATATATGTATATATATATATATATATATCCACAATATAGTAGTGGTGGATATAGGATGAATATGCAGACAGCTAAGGGACAGTGAAGAAAGCAAGAGGTAAAGCACTCTATAGGAATAGATATGACGCAGGGATAGGAACACAGGGACAGTGAATGGAACATATATATATATATATTATATATATATATATATATATATATATATATATATATATATATATATATATATATATATATATATATATATACACACACACACACATACACATACACACACAAAATATAGTAGTGGTGGATATGGGATGAATGTGCAGACAGCTAAGGGCCAGTGAAGAAGGCAGAGACAGATGAGAGTATCAGGAGCAGATATGAAGGAGAGGGAGATAGATGCAGGTGACAGGGGACAGTCACAGGCTCTGATTAGCTCCTGCCTCTTATCTTGCATGGAGTGAGCCGGGGAGGGTGTGAGATGAGCTCTGTGTCTGGGGAAATGACAGTGATCCATTCACAGAGCCAGCTCTCAGCTCAGAGACTTGCTGAGCTCCATCACTACGAGCTGTTCCTCTCTCCCCCTCTCACTTACCTCCGTCCTCCATGCGATCACGCGTCGCCCCCACCCCAGCACGGCAAGATCCCCCTCTCGTCCTGTAATAAAATCACAACACATGTGACAAAATGTCATCTGGCGACGGCTCAGCCCCGATTCTGGCAGAGTGAAGGCAGAAGGACTCGCTGGAGAAGGGATAATAATAACTCCTCGCCTTGCCGCTGCTGGAAGGAATTCGGGCTGCGGCTGCTTTAAGAGCGCCGGGGGCGCGCCTGTGCTAGACGCCCAGTGTCAGTGTGCGCGTTCCCGCGCTCCCTCTCCCTCCTGAGCTTTAAAGTCTCCGGCTGGAGCAGCTCACATGTTACTTCCTGTATGGGAGAATGGAAAGCGGCCAGCCCCGGTGTGATCTGCAGCAGCCAGGAGCTCCGGAGCCCACCCTGGACTAGAAAGCCCCGGATCCTGGACTAGGAGCCCCCCGAGATCCTGGACCAAGAGACCCCCATCCCAGATCCTGGACTTCACCCTCCTGCTGGAGACATCTGCATGCATGAGATCCAGGGCTCTGCTCGGCTCTCCAACTTCCCAGAGCCCTCCCAGTGAGCAGACCCCCGGGCCCCGGAGCCCCGCCGCAGCCCCCCTCCTCCCCGCCGCCAGCAGCACTTTCCTGCCTTCTTCTCTCCTCGGAGGCCAATCAGTCAACAAGTTGCCCCGGTCCTCGATGTGCCTGGTGTCATGCGGAGGCTACTGCAGCCGTGCTGGTGGATCTTGTTCCTGAAGATCTCCACCTCTGTGCTGCACTATGTCCTGTGCTACCCCGGTGAGTAAAGAGGACCTGTCTCCTTGGATCGGTGGGCTGGGGTGGCGGAGCTTTTTGGTGGGAATCCCAAGTGCGCCCAACTCATGTCCTTGTCTGGCGCCATGGATGTCTCTGCAGCCGCGTACCCCCATCCCCGCCCCCCCTCGTCAGGGGGCCCCGGCTGGATTTATGAGGCTCTCCCAGCCGCCAAGAATGGCTCCGATGCCCTTTTACTGCCCCCTGCCACATTCCTGAGTCCTGCTGCTCGTTTCCAGCTGTGCTTCTTGTAGTTCTTCTGCTGCTTCTTTCCAGCTGTGCTCCTTCCTGCCTAGATCTCCAGAAGCTCTGCTGCCCGCTACCCACTATAGTGTACCCCCTGACAATGCCAAAGTCACCATCATGCAGCCGTGCCCACAATCACCCCTTCTTTATGTTTACTTGTCTTTATTATCAATGCCTTTCTGCATTACATTTATTTGCCCTGTTATTTTAGCATGGATCATTATCAAGTTTCTCATTTCACCCCAGCCAACATTGCATCCCGAATAGGTTGCATCTTGTGTGGTGGGCACTGCCACTGCGTGCCATGCCTCATTACATTTCCGTGACCCACCTTTATCTAGGATGTGGGCACCCATCAGTTCCTGTGTAATTGTTCTGCGCTCATCTCTGTAGCGGGCACCAGGCTTCTAGTCACTCTTGTAGTGCCAATGAAATGCCATCTTGGCTGACTGGCAGTGCCCGAGTTGTACAATGAAATATTTCCCCCTGTTCTATCCCAATAACTGCCCATTAATTGCCTTCCTGCCACCGAATCCCTGGCTTCTATTGTCTGAGTGGTTGGCACAGATTTTCTGGGCACACGCTGTGATCCTGCTCCGCCACTGGCATGGAGTCCCGGTGCCAGCACTGTGCTGTGGTTGCCTCTGGATGTTTTCCTGTGTCACAGGCTGGAAGTGTGTTTGGAGGTGACTTCCAGGGAGAGCTCAGCCTCTCTGCCACACAGGATATATTGAACAGATCCCTTGTAGGATTTTTTTTGTCTGGTCCCCCTCCCCCACTTCCACAGGAATCCGCTATGTGGCTGTTTGCTCTTTTTTTTTCCCTTGGTGCAATGCTCGCCTAATCAAAGCAAGACAGGGGCAGTGTAGAATGGGGGACACTACTGATACCAGTCTGGGGTGTTAGGAGAAGAGTCCCCTCTACAGCTTTCTTCAGCTAGGATTTTGTCTAAGGTTGGCGCCCACTGTTATTTCAGCCATCCTAGTCACACAAGCTATTGGCAGACAGTTTAGCTTATAATTGCTCTGGTTGCAAAGAATGAGGTGCAACTAATGGATATATGATCTGGTACCTCCTGCAAAGCTATTTATTAGTGTATCCCCCCCTCCCCCCTCAAAGTCCAGTCTGGGGTACTCAGTACAGTGTGGCTTGTAAGTTTAGATGACAAAGCAGCGTGCATGTCTGCTTTCTTGTGCTCATGTGCTGGGAGACTGGCACTCCTTTAAGCATGATACCCTTACACTAAAAAAACCAAGCATTGTGGGGTGCTGTGGCTGCTGTAGTCCCTGCTGCAACACACATTGTGGACCAATACAACCAAGCTGTTCGCCCTGCTATCCTTTTAGATTGCACCCATTTAATACTCTTTATGTTTCCCATCAAATGAGGATCCTGTGTGCATTGCAAAGTATTTGAAAATTAAATTGAATTAAAGGTGTGCATAGCCCCTTAGGGCTCACATCTCTACTGTTGGCACCCCTTAACCCCCCCCCCCCTCTTTTCATTTCACATACCACCCTTAAAGAGAGGGTATCTATACAGTTTGACTTCTAATTGTACCCCATTGCAAATGTTTTATCAGTTACAGTGAAGTAGGCTCACGTTTAAGGCTGATGCCCCTTTCATATTAATAATCCCCCCCCCCCCTTATAATATCACACTTAAAGTTCTGCCTTTGAACTGCCCTAGAGCTGAAATCCAGTTGATCTTCAGGTCAGTCTAAATGGTTAACAAGCTCTTACATATTTTGCCAGCCTGTGATTGACACAATGTGTCACCCTCCGACAAGCATTTCCTTTACTGGCCTCTTAATAGCGAACATCAAAGCAGAGTGGCCATTCTTGTGTTGTGCAGCAAGCTACACACATGTCCCTTGCATGGGATGGATTTAGTTACAGCTTATGTGTATTTAGCTGCACTGATGGTGCGTTTTGTCCTGGGTGTCAGCGCTGCTCTGCCTCTGCTGCTGTCATCTAGCCCTGCAGACGCGAGCAGAGAGATAATACAGTGCTGGCCTTTCCACAATACACATGAAATGCCCCATGAATGCAATCATTTAGCAGACAGGAGACGGAGGTCACTCTAGCATCGTTGAATTTATATGTGCAATAGCTGTTTGGCACCAGAGGGGCGCTGCTGAGCCGTTCTTTATAGCTGTGGAGTTATTAAAACCTTCTGTGGAATTCACAAAATAGGAGTACATCGTGTATGTGTGTGTCTCTGTGTAGTACAGCACTTAGGAACCTTGTGTTTATTGTATTGGTGTCTATGGTCAACTTAGCTATTAATACAGCTTGATGAGTGCATTTATTATATATTTTTCTAGTTTGTCTGAAAATGGCATTGGCTGTTCTTGGTAAAACAAAAAAGCATTTTTTCTCCTTAAGTGGTATGTGTGCTTTACAATGAGGTCTCAATCAATAATGTAGTGTACTTGCTTGTATTTTAGAAGAGAAGTAGAAATCGGCAAGTTTTGTCACTGCCATTGTTTACAGTTGAGTCCTCACCACCGAGTCAGACCACACTCTTATTCTGTTTGGAGGTGTCATCTGCTCTCTAGTACAGTGATAATGACTGTACAGCTGTGGTGGTAAACTTCCCCACACGCAGAGGTCCTTGCGGTGACTGTCAGCCCCTGTTGTCACCAGAGTCTCACACATTAAAGCTAGTTCACACTTGGAATGCAAATCGTGATTTTGCATTGCAGTTTGTGTTTTGATTCCCGTTCAGTAGAACAAGAATCCCATGGCAATGGCCCCCAAAGTGATGCATGCACCACGTTCGCCGGCGATTATCAAAGTGCTGAAAAGCACCTAAGTGTGAACCAGTACTTATATTCGGAGCTGCTCAGCCCTGCTTCTAACCTTTTGTAACCCAGCTACAGTGACGACCATGCAACCTGTAAATGCCATTGTCTGTTATTGGAAAGTTATGTCCAATCACTTTTTTTTGTTCCTGTTTGACAGGAATGGTGGTGTCTGCATACATCTCCAGGTCCCCCAATCCTCAGTTTAACAAGAATATGCTGGTCCAAATAGTTTCATGTTAGAGTATCAACAGCGTTTCTGGGGAAACTGAGGGTATTTGCCGGGTGCTTGGTACTTTATTATGAAAGTTAAGTACTTTTGGATAAAAAAAAAAATAATAATCTTGATAAGAAATGGGACCTACATGTTGCTGCAAATGAGTGGACAGTATGGTCCAAAAAATAATGCAATGACTGGATGGGACATGTAATTTCTTCTGATGGTTCAAACAGTACAGGGGCTAATAGTGCTGTAGAGCTAAACCACTATTGTCAAAGCAGTGGGAACAGTTGCAAAGCACATTTCTCTAACAAGGATCCACAAACACTGTAGCTTATTTACTATTCGCATGAGCACAGTGTAACAGCTTGCACCATGCAAACTGGGGATAGCAGGCCTGTATCTGTAAAATGAGGTGAAGTAATTAATGCAAGTATAATACGTTATTGATCAGGGCCCAATTTTAAGCACACATAAGTACACAAACACTTAACTGAGGTTGGAATGTACTGCTAAAATGTCTTCATGCTGAACATTCTGATTGCTGAAATGATTTGTATGCAGGGCTGTTTAGTGAATTGTCTCGGTATTGATCCCTGCTCTAGTACACTTCAATAGTTCAGTGTGTACTCCTTGTTTTTGTCTGCAAGATTGGCAAAAAGGTTGTCTTATGTGGTGTTTTATGTCCTCTTCTTGACACTTGCAAAATACTCAATGAAATATTTAACTTGTGCCTTCCAAACTTAAGTGTTTTAAAAACTCTTAATATGTTTAGCAGAATATTCAAGTTCCCAATGAGAGATTATCATGAATGGGCATCATAATTACGGAATCTTTATTAGGAAACTAATTCCCAAGTGTTTTTTTTTTTTTTTTGTTTTTTTTGTTTTCCCCTCTGTTGCCTGGCACCATGAGATTTTCAGAGGTATCTTAATCGGCTGTCCAAGCTTGTCAGACCTGTATAGTTTAAAAGTGAACCGAAGGTGAAAATAAATTGGCGAGATATACAATTTGGATCTGTCCTACTCCTAGAAATGACTTTTAGACATCTCATGGTTTTAGTTTATATATAAACATTTACAAAGCAGATTGAATGTTTTATTGTTTCTGCTCAATTCCAGTGTCTCAAGCATCCTAGAGCAAAAATACATGAACTATTGACCTTTTTAATATATCTCTTGCAGTCAGAAGCCCAGTTATCTACTTAGGAAAGCGTTTTCCACCTGTAATTTGTTGTCCGTGCGGGGCTATAGCCTGAATGGAGAAAAACTGGCAGTTACATAGCTGGATATTAACTCCCCCAGGCAGGGAAAAAAGAAAAGGAGCACAGCATAGGTGTTTGTGTTCTTGCCACTGTATATACACATGCCTATCTCAACACATCACATGTCATCTTTGGTATACTTTAAGAAGTGGTCAGTTAGATGCTAATCATTGAGTTGATGCAAATACTATGTTAATTTCATGTAAACCTATGCTGCTTGGAACTGAGCTAATCCAATGCATTTAAATGGTTCACTTGCATCAACTTTCCGCTTCTGTTCTGGGAGGGTATTTGTATGTCCAGTCATGTGTTAAACAAAGCTGGAAATGTGTGGCTATATGACTTACTTACAGTAAACTCTGGAATTGGACACAGTATAAACAGCGTTTTGTGTATTTTTGGTTGTTTCCAATGTATCCTAATGTTCTTTAAATAACTTATTCAATACTGTAAGATGTGGAGTACAGTATATTTTGTGCAGGTGGACAACTTTTGTATGTTTGGCACCGTTGTAAATGGGGAACTGTCTTTATTCCTCATCTGTGTATAATTGTCATGGTTAGCATATGCTGCTTGGTTATACATGTAAAGCAACAAAAGACTTTAGGAAGTGGAGGGAAATGAGCTCAAGTTGAAGAACTAAGCGCGGCCAGTACAGCAGGTAATTCAACTGGGCTCTCTTGTGAAAAACTGAAGACTGGGAAAATCGTACAGTGAATAATGCGGTCAGACTGTTTAGGGTTCTTGGGTTAGTTAAAAAAAATAAATACAAGCTTCTGAGTCCTGATACTGCATGAATAAAAAATGAAATTTTCTTTTTTTTATAATTTTTGTTGTTTGTTTTAATATACTAACAAGGGAAAGGAGACTGTCTAATTACTGTTTTTATATATGTCTACAGCCTGCTGTTTTCATGTGTTTGGATTCTTCTTATATATATATATACACCCTATTCCTTGATCTGTCACAATTGTTATAGCATTTTATACCTATGACTTGAAGCTTTTTCCTGCTATTACCCAGATCCGGCACACTTATCATAGTAATTTATACCAATGATTTTAAGCAATTTTCTGCTATTTTTACTATGTGTGTTGTTTGTTTTTTGATGGTACTATTGCCACGACCAAGGGCCGGTCTCCATAGATCCTAATGTTCCGTGACTATCACCTATGTCATATATATTTTTAACATATGTCTGTATTTATGTTTTGAGTTTTACATACATTTAGTGATTTCATTATTTGTTGTTTTTTTATGTTTTAAAAAAAAGCACCTGTTATTGACCTGAGGAAGCGGCTTGGACCGCGAAACGCGTTGTCTATTGTGCTATAATAAACCGTCGTAACTTTTTATCGAGTGGAATCTCTTTGTATGAAGAGAACACCCAATACACCACACGGGCGCCTCCTATTCCTGTTGGAAAACGATGCTGTTTTCATGGATGGCTGTGTTCTTGCTGAAATATGTAAACATTAGAATTCTCAAAAGTTTCTGAAGCCTTATGGCAATTCAGTTTACCTTGCGTGTTTTGTTTTGTGAATTTAGACTTAATTGAATTAAATTTAGTTTTTATTTTATTTTATTTTTTTCTTCCCTTTTTGTATCCATTAGTTTTTATTTGGCTGTCAAGGTGAAAAGATACCGAAGCATTGGTTATATTGTACATATGACCCGAGTCTTGGATACATTTGTACTGGAGACCTGACATGGCTTGCTAGAATTCCACAAGGGGACACCATGGTCTGCTGGTGTGGAGGCATCTTAGTTTTATGCATATTTAAAATTCTAATTGCAAGTCTGCTTTACTGACTGGCCATTAACATTTTTTTTCCCTATTCCGTTTGAGATCATGTGCATTGAAATGGGGTGGCAACACTTGAGTAGAAACATTTATCTCGGTATTGATTCATTCTCCATTTCAGTCCGTTGAGTGATGTCCTTCTCCATGGCTCTGATATTGTACAGTAATTACATCTAGGAGGGTCTCTTTGGGAGCACTTGAGGGAAAAACCAGTTGTGATGCCGGTTTAATGTGACAGTCTTGCAAGCTGTTTTGATTTAAATCCTTCTTGGACTCTGTTTGCACTTTGTCTGAAGTCACCCAGTATGATAAAAAAAAGTCAGCTTTGACATTAACAGGTGTCCGCTAATGTGACGCCGAGGCCACCTGAAATTGTTGGATTTGAAGTGATTGGTGCACCGAGACGTGTACAGCTTGGATCAATGTAGGAGACCAAGTTATTAAAGACGAAAAATGGTTCTCTTTAGGAATTAGTATAAAGGTCTTTTGGACAAAAAAGTCCTAGTATACTAGTGTCAGTTAATGTCATGCTAGGTTGAGTTATTATATGCCATGAGAGATGGTTATTTCCTTAGATCAGGTGACTGATCAATATCTACCTGATACTGATCATCCAGGTACCTGCTTACCACTTTATACCAGTCTCTAATACCAATCACAGTGTTGTCTCTGCTAGCGTTTTACTACTCGGTCTTGTGCTCCTATCACAACCTAGGATCAATTTGAAGGAAGGCCAGCCTTTAACGCCTTTATCAATCATAACATTTCTGCCTCTTTCGCAGTCTTCTATGATTAGTGAAGGCCTGCATCCACAGACATCACATCTGTTTAAGGAGCCCAGGACTATAGCATGTAAACATGGCAAAGATGTTGGGTTCTGAGCCACTTCAGAGATGGCAACAGATGGGGATCTTTCATTCTCTTCCTTCTCCACCGCCACACACACATGTAGCTTCAGCCATTCCAACTTTTTTTTTTTTTTTTTTACTAATACGGTAAATGGAGAATCTGAAGATGTGGTCTTTGATGCCAATTGCTTCTTTATAATGTATATCTGTAGCAGTAAGGCCACATACAGACATCAGACCATAGTCTTTGGAAAATGAAAGATCACAGACCAATCTTACCACCCTTCCAGTAGTATAAGAGCCATACTCTACACAGTCTTTTCTATGGAGCTGAACTCCACATCAGAAAAAAATCTTTGCAAGATGCTGCACACACAGATGCTGTACAGACACAAAAGATCAGTATCTGCAAAAGATCTGTTCCTGCCAAAAATCCATTCCTGCAAATTGCAATGATAGTCTATGAGATCTGCAGATCATCATACACAAATGATTTAACTGACATTCATCTGCAGATCTGCAGATCTGAAAATCCATCCTGGTGGATCTGATCTGCAGATGAATGTCAGTTAAATCATGTGTGTATGATGATCTGCAGATCTCATAGACTATCATTGCAATTTGCAGGAATGGATTTTTGGCAGGAACAGATCTTTTGCAGATACTGGTCTTTTGTGTCTGTACAGCATCTGTGTGTGCAGCATCTTGCAAAGATTTTTTTCTGATGTGGAGTTCAGCTCCATAGAAAAGACTGTGTAGGTATGGCTCTTATACTACAGGAAGGGTGGTAAGATTGGTCTGTGATCTTTCATTTTCCAAAGACTATGGTCTGATGTCTGTATGTGGCCTAAGACTTTTCATGCTTCTATGAAGTTTTAAGTATCTGTATAATGTGGAGGAAAGTCCGTAAACCTGATCTGCATGCTTGTTTCAGGTAAATGCTGGGGAGTGTTATTGGTGGATGGTCTAGCTACAAGACAAAAATTTAAGCCAGTAACTGCAGCTTTTATGATCAGACACAACATGGTTCGTGGGTGGGGGGCTACGTGACTGGTGGGCTTTATGTATGATAAAAACCAAGAGTCTCAACAGGTGTGCTTAGGAGTCAGTTGTTTAGCTTACTTTTGTAGATTGAATTGCTGATATAATCAATACACCTGAGAGTTAGCTGGAGAGTGTTTTTTCATGAGGCAGTTATGACCTCCATCCATTGATTACATAGAGTCAGTAGGCTTCTTTGGAATTCATTTAGAAGTAACCTTGTTCTTTATATATAAGATGGGATTTTGTCCTTGTGTCTTCCTGAAGATGTTTGCTCTTTCTGAACTTCTTTTTCAGTGTACAAACTAAAGCACACCATGCTATTTAGAGATGTAGAGAAAATATATTCCTAACATTTTATAAAGATTGGTCTGACGTGCAGATGCAAATCAAATAAGATTAGCGGTTTTAGGTCTGCAAGTTCTGTTGGCCTTATAGAGAAGGAAAACTGTGTCTATATACACTACTGGTACCAAATGGTGAAGGTGGGGACCATATCAGACATGGCTTCCCAGTATATGCTAGATTTCCTTCCCAGGATTTTGGATAAATATACTAAATGGGAACTTGGTTCATCATATGCATGTCCTGGCGTTTGTGTGCTTTCTGAAGTGAAAGGCTAAAATAAATGCGTACTTGCAAGCACACTGTCTCTTGCCAAAAATATGTGTGCAGGAATTAACATTTTGTTTTAAAGCTCAGTGCCCTGACAGTCCAGACTGTGGACTTTCCATAGGCGAATGCAGGAACGTAATGGGCACCGTGTCCTTTAACCTGGGACTAGGAGCAGGCTTTTGTAGCTTAAGAGTGAAGAGGAGCATCACATTCATGCAACTGCTGGTAACATACTTTTGAAAAGTCTCACTCATATGTTTGAGTTGCTTGGGAGTTAGGCTAGCTATGGTCTGGATTCCCGGAACAAGCAATTGCTAGTTTGCTGGGCAAGCTTCAGCTGACTACCCTGTTTAGGTGACGGTTCTGTACCATAGGCAGGCACTGCTTGCTTTGATTTAGCAAACAAAAGCTTGTAAGGACCTGATCCAGCCAGTTCAATATGTTTGGCCATGTTTATACCTCTCGATTGGCCTTCTTTTATTGTGGACAAATCTATAATGGAGATGAGGGCACTCGGAATTGTCCAAAATTGTAATATTTGTATTTATCTTCCCACTTCCTCCTAAGAAAACCATTTGTGAGCTATGTTTGGAAATGCATCTCTGATTTATTTAAGTGCAAATATATCCGGAAACATTTGTACCCCATCCAAATTCTGTGCATCATCGGAAAACTGTGAATAATGTAATTCCTATTGATTTCAACTGCGAGCATTAGTCATTGAACAAGCTCCCGAGATATTGTTGGTGTACTTAAGTAGAGTTTGAAATATTGAATGAACGAATTGAAGAAATCTTAAGCTGTCTGGTGACCTGACTTAGATTTCCCCCTGGATGTGCGGCATTTGTCATTGCCCATAAAGATGGCTGTATATTTTTGGCCTGGCTTGCATTGATTATGGACTGTCTGTGCTGATTTCAAGAGATCTTGACAGTGACACAGCTCCTTGCCTCACATTCTGAATGATTATAAAAGAACTGTTCCATCAAAAAGGCTAAAAGGCAGGCCTCAGGCGGATTCTGGTCTAGTCTAAGTCCAGCTACGAAAGGAAAAAGGAGAAAAAAAACCCTACTTTTAAAGATCTGGTCTACTTTTCTTTGTTTATACTGCTGTGTACTTTCTGTGTTTACAGAACATAGAAAAATGTCTCCAGAGGAACTGGGAAAGGAGCACTCACTATTATAATTTTTTTTTTTTTTTCCTTTTGTATAGTGGATAAGAGTTAACTCTCATTATGTTCATTTTTCTGACTTCAGAGTCCCCAATGCTCATATTTAATCCCCCTGTCTGTCTTGCCTTGACCCAAAGAACACCTTTATGAGGCTATTGTTGTGTCTGATACAACATGGTTGACTTATGGTGTCCCTGCCACTCTCCATGGGAGACTGCCTCCTCCATTTAACCCAATCAGCCAAGCCCTGCAGAGTCCATTAATGGGAGGGTTGGACATGGTTTTTGACATCCTCTCTCAGAAACTGTTGGCGGCTGACAGCACAACAAAGTGGGCATCATCGCACTGCTTTTGCTGTGAACTTGTCACGCTTGAATTAATAGTTATATCTGTAGTTTTAACCTGTAGGTTATTTTTGTTTTGTTTTTCCACTTCAGTGGTCAGCAGCAGTAAATCTTCTGTATAGTGTTAAGGTGGACATACACCAGGTGACTTGGCGGTCGATCGACTATTTGATTCGATATCTGATGAAAATATGTGCCACCACATGCATGCCCGATTGACAATTAGATAGATTTTTGGGCTGTAAATGGTGGAATGTATCGATTAAACATGCTCGGAAATCTCAGGCAGACATGGTTGATTGGGGGCACGTTGGTAATTGCGTGCGATAATCATGAACGCAATGCAACCCCCGACTTGATACACACGCGCACCACATGCTGTATGCTGGTAGATGTTAAAAGCTCCCCACTTTCCTTCCTTCCTCTTGTTTTCACCATAACTTATCATCCTTTTGCATATCTTCTAAGCACTACAGCACAAGATGCTAATTTTTCCTAGTCGTTGCAATTTTGTCTGCAGATTAAAACTTTACCAATGAAATGCAGATTTTGATTTGTCCCTTTTTTTTTTTTTTTTTTTTTTTTTTGTATTCATACAGATGGCAACCAAATTTTGCTCAGAAGAATAAGCTTTGCACTTTTTCTCTCTAGCTAGCACACAGCGAGCAGGGTGGTAGGACTAATGGCGTGTCATTTTATAGTGGTGAGTAACAGACTAGTATTTTAAAATGGAGCTAAAATCAGTAATGCAACTGTAGTGCAATAAACTGATTAGATCCTTATTTAGGCACACTTGAGTATAAGTAAACAGTGTTCTCCCCAGGCTCTTTTAGCAGGGTGCTCCACCCGGCTGGTTTTGATGAGCACCCGGCTGTCATCGGCTCACCTCTTATGGCATAAGTGGAGTTGCGCACAGAAGCAACAGCCCAGCATTCTCTCATATTGCCCCACCCGGCTACTATTTCATGCCACCCGACTGGAAAAAAATTCTGGGGAGAACATTGGTACACTAGCGCTTTAACTGCAGTTGTGGAGACGTGTATTTGTTTCTGTTTTCATCCATCAATACAGTGCAACTGCCTCCTGCAAAGCATTCCAGTTAATATCAGAATGTAAAATCGGAACCCCTCACAATAATATCAAGCTGTCATTCTCTCTTTTGGAAGGAGCGATCAGGCTCTGTGACCTATGCCTATAGCGCGTCCATTTGCGTTCCGAGGAGAACCTGTCGCAGGAGATTGCTGAGCTTCATAAATCACAGAGAAGAGCTCCACGAGAGAGTGGGCCAGCTACTGTAATGTGATTTTCTTGCTGATTTAAATGCAAAGGCTCCTTAAATGCTTGTGTTAGAAGTACGGGGGGCGAGAAAGCGTAATCTAATTCCACTGGAAATGGGAAAGGGGCGGCAGAGCTACTTAATACACTGCCAAAATTACCTCCGTGGTGGGAATACGTATTTTATGCATTAGGAGGAAAAAAAATCTGATTTTGTGAAAAGCTATGTGGGTGTAATGTGTTCTGCAGTCGCTTTGCATGCTGTGTATATTTGCTGGCTTGGGGAGAGCAATAACTTATTGTTGGAGACGTAGGGGGAAAAAAAAGTGACTTCTTTGAAATTGCAAAACAAGAGCTGCCGGTAGTCTCATTGCGGCCCCAGGCTGATGCATTATTACTCTCCGTGTTTCCAGTATAATTCCCCGCCCCGAGCGACCAGGCAAAGCGGTACATTTGCCTTGAGTTACTTAATAAGGAAGAGTTGCCTATCTGTGACTTAATGCATCGTCTGTGCAAAGCAATAGGTTAGTTAGCTCTAGCCTGTTTATTGTAAACAGAAAGGCAGCTTTTTTTTTCTACAAATATAAAAATCCTCCTTCATGGCACAGTAATAAAAACTGGTTAATTAGCCATTTCTGTATCTTGCTTTAGGAGGCTTCTCCTCCCCCCCCCCCCCACTGAAAGCTGCCATTCTTTACTGTACAAAGGAACAAAATACAGTTAAGGTAGACCTGAACTCAGAACTTACTCTCTGCTCTAAAAGATAAGCAACAGCATAATAACCTTTAAAGAAACACAGTTTTGTAAAAAGAAAATCCTGAAGCAGACATAGGTTCAATATCCTGTGTTTACGAATTAGCTGCTCTGCTGTGGCAGAGGAGATTCCTGAGCTGAAACAGCCGAGAGATCAAATTACAGTTGTGAGTAGTCACAGGTGGGGGGGGGGGGGATTAGACAGCCTAAACTCTCTAAATACATACAGAGTGCATTTCTCTGTTTTTCCTTCTTTCCTGCACAAGATTTCAGGTCCACATTTTTGAGTTGTTGTGTAAGCAGGGCAGTTTCTAGGCCTAAATGCACCCCCCCCCGCGCGAAGCCACGTATATGTGCCCGCAGTATAGGTTAGCCAGGTCTAGTTGCACTCGGTATTGGTAGTCAGGCGTAGGTGCCAGGCTATTGGTCCCCCCAGTATAGGTAGCCAGGCATAGGTGCCCCAGTACAGTTGCCCCCAGTATAGGTTAGCCAGGTAGGTGCCTCCAGTATAGGTAGCCGGTATAGTTGCCCCCAGTACAGGTTAGCTAGGTGGGTGCCACTAATATAGGGAGTCAGAATAGTTGCCCCCAGCATAGGTTAGATAGGTAGGTGCCCCCAGTATAGGTTAGTTAGGTAGGTGCCTCCAATATAGGTAGCCAGTATAGTTGCCCCCAATACAGGTTAGATAAGTAGGTGCCCCCAATACAGGTTAGATAAGTAGGTGCCCCCAATACAGGTTAGATAAGTAGGTTCCCCCAGTATAGGTTAGATTAGGTATGTGCCCCCCAGCATAGGTTAGATTAGGTAGGTGCCCCCAGTATAGGTTAGTTAGGTAGGTCCCTCCAATATAGGTAGCCAGTATAGTTGCCACCAGTATAGGCTAGGTAGGTGCCCCCAATACAGGTTAGATTAGGTAGGTGCCCCCCCGTATAGGTTAGATTAGGTAGCTGCCCCCCAGTATAGGTTAAATTGGGTAGCTGTCCCCCAGTATAGGTTAAATTGGGTAGCTGCCCCCCAGTATAGGTCAGATAGGTAGGTGCCCCCCAGTGTGGTTAGATTAGGTAGGTGCCCCCAGTATAGGTTAGATAGGTAGCTACCCCCCAGCATAGTTAGGTACCCGCCCCCCCATAATGGAGGGGGAGTCAGCCGCGGGGAGGGCAGTCCGACCTCTCCCTCCCTTCCTCTCCACGGGCCGCCCTCGGTGCTTCCCTGCCCCCCCCCCCCCCCCCTCCGAGTCTGACTGCAGAGTGAGCGCAGGGAAGCGCTGTGTACAGATGGCAACTCGCCAGTCGCCGCTCCTTCGCCGCGGGTCTCCTCCTCTGCCCAGCCGCTGATGCACACGCTGCTTTCGTGCTTCCGGCTAAACAGGAAGCCGTGTGTGTATCAGTGGCTGGGCAGAGGAGGAGACCAGCGGCGAGTGAGACTAAATTGAGAAAGGTATGTTTCATAAAGTAGAATGCATTTCTCCACATCTCGGTCAGTCCATCCTAAACACTGGCATGGATATGGAATGAAAGGACTGGAGTTGGACAGCCCTGCACTACAGAGACATGAGAAGGATGGACCAAATGATATTCGTGGACTGAAAATTTCAGGAATTGATGCATCAAGTGTATAGCCAGAAGAGTCTACATTTAATAGGGCTTGTATTACCCTATTTTTCATATATGAATTATGTTTTCTGCTAGGCACATTTTCTGTTTGCTATTTGACCTTAGGAAGCAGAAAACCCCCAGAAAAATGAGTTGTTGAAACCTACTGTGTGCATTAATCCTTTTTAAAAGAATATCAAATTGCTTTGACTACTTTGAGACCTTCATGAGAGATAAGTCAGCCATGCCTCTCTTTTTGAGACTATTTTTACAGATTTAATACTTTATAGGCGCCTCTACTGCCTAGGTCTGCTCTACAAGTGTGTGTGGGTGTGTCCTGGTGGCCTCTTCCATGAACCGCGGGAACATATTGCTACACCCCATGCTGCTTTTGATCTACAGGAATTGAATAGGATATTTTTGGAGCACCCTGTTGCCCATGTTTGCATCTCTTTCTATTGTCCTACAGTAAAACAAAAGAAAAAAACAGGGCACCGAGAGCCCAATAGTGCAATATAGTTTTAACAGAGAAAATCTGTCTAAATAGTTCGTGCAGAATTATACTCACAAAAAAGGGTCACCAGCAGGCAACCACTTGAAAGGCAGGTGGGGAGAATTGGTACCCGACCCCACTCGGGTATAAAAGTCGCTCTCTGTAGACAGGAGAAAAAAGGGGGCGTACCCCTCCACCAAGGGCGGATAAGTAATATGTATCAAACGCAGATAGAACAGAGGCGCCAAAAAGAGTAAAAACACTATTATTTAAAAACAGTAAAAAGAGGGAAGGTAAGGTGGACTTACCTCCCTCTAGCAGTGGACAACAAAACTCTGAGGTAGAGTAGAATGCATTTATTAAACAGTGTAACTCCTAAAGATGCAACGCGTTTCGCGGGCCACAGCACCGCTTCCTCAGGCTATACAGGAGTTCAAAAAAGCTGTAAATGGGACATATACATAAATCAACAAAAAAGCATCAAACACTGACAGAGGCATACAGCTGTAAAACTGGAACATAAATTTCATTATAACCAGCATCTGCTGGTCTGTGAAGGTCAGATAAGTCTATCTTATCTAAGCAAAAAACACACAAAAAAAAAAAAAAAAAAAAAACCACACAAAAAAAAAAAAAAAAAAAAAAAAAAGTTGTGCCACAGTGGGGAGAGTGCATGCTCTCTAAACTGTTTTTACACTTGCATAGTCTTGGCGGTTATATCATTGTGACTGTTTCAGTCCGAATATACATGTGTAAAGATGCACGTTTATTTATATTTGATTATTGATCATATGCTGTTTATAATTATTGTCTCTGCAAATATCTTCCCGAATTGTCTATCACAATCAGCACTCTGCTTCATATAGTTGTTCCTGGTTCCCCACCAAAAAAATGGCAGCCACCATCGAAGCATCAATACACAAAAGTACCTTTCTAACCCACAAGATGGCGGCCGCCCTCCCATGTGACATTATTATGTCTGCCCCACATACAAACCAACAAAATGGCGACTGCCATACAGGATCTCCCCATTGGCCAGGCCGATGGTGGGCGTACTTCTCCCGGCGCGTGGCGCACACTGATTGTCCCCCACCTCTCCTAGCTAAGTACAAATAGAGGCTTTATGGAGCACGCCCGCACAGAGGCGCTCATTCAATACTTGGATTGGATACAGGTATGTCACCCACTGGCTAACAGCCAGCTCCTCGCTTTTTTTGTTCCACTGGTAGTAGACATTACCACCTTATTACACATCGTTCTTTCACTGCCATTAATTTTAGAGCAAGCACTTGGTAAATGTCTGCTTGTTACTTATAAGCATTTAGGCTAGATTCACAGTGGGATGTTGCGTTTTGATGCCACGTTAAAGTCGCACCGCAAGCTTACAACGCAACGCGCCCAAAAAGTGGCAACGCAGCGTTACCGTCGCATACAGCAGATACAGTAAAAAATACAGGCAATGAAAAGTATGCTTCCAAGTCATTACTGAGCATGTGCAAACAGTCCAACGCAGCTAATAACGTGTATAACGCACTGCATGCAGTACTTTTACTTAACGTGCAGCGTTAGACACCAACGCAACGTGTGCACTGTGAACAGGGCATTGATTTTTCATTGCAGTGAGTTATTCTGTGTTAAATGCTGTTTTAACGCGCAACTTTAACGTCCCACTGTGAACTTAGCCTCAGTGTTATATAGCACATATCCTAGGTGATCCTACTCTGCCTAAGCCTGCTTTCAATGCAGCTAATCGGGCTGAGAGGGTTACTTTATTCTAGTTAATGCAAGACTCTTTACACATGTATATTCGGACTGAAACAGTCACAATGATATAACCGCCAAGACTATGCAAGTGTAAAAACAGTTTAGAGAGCATGCACTCTCCCCACTGTCATACAACTTTTTTTTTATTTATTTTTTTGTGTGTGTTTTTTGCTTAGATAAGATAGACTTATCTGACCTTCACAGACCAGCAGATGCTGGTTATAATGAAATTTATGTTCCAGTGTTACAGCTGTATGCCTCTGTCAGTGTTTGATGCTTTTATGTTGATTTATGTATATGTCCCATTTACAGCTTTTTTGAACTCCTGTATAGCCTGAGGAAGCGGTGCTGTGGCCCGCGAAACGCGTTGCATCTTTAGGAGTTACACTGTTTAATAAATGCATTCTACTCTACCTCAGAGTTTTGTTGTCCACTGCTAGAGGGAGGTAAGTCCACCTTACCTTCCCTCTTTTTACTGTTTTTAAATAATAGTGTTTTTACTCTTTTTGGCGCCTCTGTTCTATCTGCGTTTGATACATATTGTCCTACAGTGTCTGGCCAGGAGCTCAACTGCAAGTCTGCATAACAATTACTCAAAAACTACCAACAGAGGTCCTATGTGTATGTCAAGATTAAAGCTCCCAGAGAGCCTAAGGTCTTGAACACACATTGTTTAAATGTTGTTTGAAACGTCTGAACAACAGATCACCGTATTGAAGTCAATTGATATAAAAATTGTTGCCAAATGGTGACAAGTGACCGATTTAAAGTGTATTTTCCCGGTCCAACTGGCTGATAAATTCAGGCTATTGGGCAGATATCGTGCAGTTGGCCAGTGTGCAGTGTTGTTTAAACGACATTGTTCCGGGGCATGTGTGAATATGTTGTGTGAAATGTAACTTCCGCTTGCATGATGCCCAGTATTTGAATGACATCATTTGGAGTCATGGTTGGTGGGTGAAAAACATACCGTAGTTTAAGCTACTTGTTTCCTGCTGCCATGTAATGTTGTTTAAGTGACGTCACTCATTTGTGTGCATCGGCTTTAATGTACCATGTGTACAGACCTTAAAGTGGATCCGAGGTGAACTTTTACACATTGCATAATTGTGTTCCTTTCCTACTGTTTATAGGGCATTCCTCAAACCAAATACTTTTTTGTTTTAATACTCTAATTCCCTATAAACTAAAAAAAGCCACACTCACAGGTTTTCAGAGAGCCTTGGCAGTAGCAAGGGCTCATGGGAGCTCAGTCTGGGCAGGAGGAGGGGAAGGTGTTACTAGCCATTGATTTCAGAGCCAGAGGGGAGGAGGAGAGGGGATTAGGCTGATGGCTAAAGATACAGATAAGGCTGCCTCTGTGTAATGTTTACAAACAACATGGCTGCTGTCATTGTATCACAGGAATAAATAATCATATTCTATTAAAACTGTTTGCAGCTAGATTTGCTGTGTAAACTATCTAAACTTTAGATAAGGTATATAGACAAGTTACTTGTTATAGTTAGTTTTTCATCTCGGATCCTTTTGTGGCATGGCCAAATCTGCATCTTCATCATGTCTTTAACCACTTCCCGACCGCCCCCAGCCGATGGGCGGCGGCAAAGTCCGGGCCCAAACGACCGCAATACGCCCAACGGCGGGGGCGGCTGCGGGTGTTGCTATGCGGCGATCGCGTCATTCGTGACGCGATCAGCCGCCGGGGACTGGCTCCGCCCCCCGTTCGCTGTAACCCGCCGCCCGATCGGAAGCGCCAGTGGGTTACTAGCACCCGGATCGCCGCATGAACTTAGTATAATAGGCTTTGTAATGTATACAAAGCCTATTATACTGGCTGCCTCCTGCCCTGGTGGTCCCAGTGTCCGACGGACCACCAGGGCAGGCTGCAGCCACCCTAGTCTGCACCCAAGCACACTGATTTTCCCCCCCTCCTGCCCCCTGATCGCCCACAGCACCCCTCAGACCCCCCCCTGCCCACCCCCCAGACCACTGTTTGCACCCAGTCACCCCCTTAATCACCCATCAATCACTCCCTGTCACTATCTGTCAACGCTATTTTTTTTTTTAGTCCCTAATCTGCCCCCTACTCCCTCCTGATCCCCCGCCCCCCCCCCCCCCCCCCCCCCGTGTACTGTATGCATCTACCGTATTTCACGCCGTTTAAGACGCTCCGGAATATAAGACGCACCCAGGTTTAGAGGGCAAAAACCAGGGGGAAAAAAAATACTAAACCTGGTGCGTCCATATTCCTGGAGCGTCTTGTACATGTCCATGTGTGTCCTCATGTGTGCTCCTGTGCCCCCCGTGTGTCCTCATGTGCCTCCATGTGTCCCCCTGTGCCCTTCTGTGCCCCCCATGTGTCCTTCTGTGCCCCCCATGTGTCCTCCTGTGTGTCCTTATGTGCCCCCCATGTGTCCTTCTGTGCCCCCGATGTGTCCTGTTTCCTCATGTGCCCCCCCCACGTGTCCTTCTGTGCCCTCCATGTGTCCTCCTGTGTGTTTTTATGTGCCCCCCATGTGTCCTTCTGTGCCCCCCATGTGTCCTGTGTCCTCATGTGCCCCCCCCATGTGTCCTCCTGTGTGTTTTCATGTGCCCCCGTGTCCTCATGTGCCCCCCATGTGTACTTCTGTGCCCCCCCCCATGTGTCCTGTGCCCCCTATATGTCCTCCAGTGCCCCCCATATGTCCCCCCCCCCCCCAGCCTTCCTACCTCCCACCTGCGTCTCCTGGCCCCCCCGGATGGAAGTGTCAATAGCTGCGGCAACTTACCTTTGGCAGGCTCCTGCGCTGATCCTAGATCATTGCGCTGCCCCCCGCTAGCCTCCTCTGCCTCCCCCCTCTGTATCTGGCCCCCCCGGGTGAAGGAATAAGTAGCGGCAGCTTACCTCCGCAGTGCGCCCACGATGACTGCAGACGTCCGTCTTCCAGGCACTTCTCGCTCTAGTGGCCGGCTTGAACTGATGACGCGCAGTTCAAGCCGGCCACTAGAGCGAGAAATGCCTGGAAGACGGACGTCTGCAGTCATCGTGGGCGCACTGCGGAGGTAAGCTGCCGCTACTTATTCCTTCACCCGGGGGGGGGCAGATACAGAGGGGGGAGGCAGAGGAGGCTAGCGGGGGGCAGCGCAATGATCTAGGATCAGCGCAGGAGCCTGCCAAAGGTAAGTTGCCGCCGCTATTGACATTTCCATCCGGGGGGCCAGGAGACTCGGGCAGGCATGGGGAAAGCAGGCAGGGAATCCCCAAAATGTCGGCGGGTCGGCGGTTCAGAACGGCGGGCGTTATTAAGTTGGGGATTCCCTGCCTTTGCCGTATAAGACGCAGGGACTTTTTCTCCCCATTTTTAGGGGAGAAAAAGTGCGTCTTATACGGCGAAAAATACGGTATCCCCCCTGATAACCTGTCAATCACCCCCTGTCACTGCCACCCATCAATCAGCCCCTAACCTGCCCCTTGCGGGCAATCTGATCACCCACCCACACCAATAGATCGCCCGCAGATCCGACATCAGATCACCTCCCAAGTGCAGTGTTTACATTTCTTCTCTCCTCTAAACACCCACTAATTACCCATCAATCACCCCCTATCACCACCTGTCACTGTTACCCATCAGATTAGACCCTAATCTGCCCCTTGCGGGCACCCAATCACCCGCCCACACCTCAGAACGCCCTCAGACCCCAGCCCTGATCACCTCGCTAGTGCATTGCTTGCATCTATTTCCCCCCTCTAATCACACCTTGAGACACCCATCAATCACCTCCTGTCACCCCCGTAGCACACCTACCCATCAGATCAGGCCCTAATTTGCCCCGTGTGGGCTCCTGATCACTCGACCAAACCCTCAGAGCCCCCTCAGACCTCCTTCCGTTCACCTCCCCAGTGCATTGATTGCATCTATTTTCCCCTCTAACCGCCTCCTGAGACACCCATCAATCACCTCCTGTCACCCTCCCTAGCACTCCTATCCATCAGATCAGGCCCAATACATCCTGTCATCTAAGAGGCCACCCTGCTTATGACCGGTTCCACAAAATTTGCCCCCTCATAGACCACCTGTCATCAAAATTTGCAGATGCTTATACCCCTGAACAGTCATTTTGAGACATTTGGTTTCCAGACTACTCACAGTTTTGGGCCCGTAAAATGCCAGGGCAGTATAGGAACCCCACAAGTGACCCCATTTTAGAAAGAAGACACCCCAAGGTATTCTGTTAGGTGTATGACGAGTTCATAGAAGATTTTATTTTTTGTCAAAAGTTAGCGGAAATTGATATGTATTGTTTTTTTTTTTCACAAAGTGTCATTTTCCGCTAACTTGTGACAAAAAAAAAATCTTCTATGAACTCACCATACTCCTAACGGAATACCTTGGGGTGTCTTCTTTCTAAAATGGGGTCACTTGTGGGGTTCCTATACTGCCCTGGCATTTTAAGGGCCCTAAACCGTGAGCAGTAGTCTAGAATCCAAATGCCTCAAAATGACCTGTGAATAGGACGTTAGGCCCCTTAGCGCACCAAGGCTGCAAAAAAGTGTCACACATGTGGTATCGCCGTACTCAGAAGAAGTAGTATATTGTGTTTTGGGTGTATTTTTACACATACCCATGCTGGGTGGGAGAAATCTCTCTGTAAATGGACAATTGTGTGTAAAAAAAAAAAATCAAACAATTGTCATTTACAGAGATATTTCTCCCACCCAGCATGGGTATGTGTAAAAATACACCCCAAAACACATTATACTACTTCTCCTGAGTACGGCGGTACCACATGTTTGGCACTTTTTTGCACCCTAAGTGCGCTAAGGGGCCCAAAGTCCAATGAGTACCTTTAGGATTTCACAGGTCATTTTGCGACATTTAGTTTCAAGACTACTCCTCAAGGTTTAGGGCCCCTAAAATGCCAGGGCAGTATAGGAACCCCACAAATGACCCCATTTTAGAAAGAAGACACCCCAAGGTATTCCGTTAGGAGTATGGTGAGTTCATAGAAGATTTTATTTTTTGTCACAAGTTAGCGGAAAATGACACTTTGTGAAAAAATCAAAATCAATTTCCGCTAACTTGTGACAAAAAAAAAATCTTCTATGAACTCGCCATCCTCCTAACGGAATACCTTGGGGTGTCTTCTTTCTAAAATGGGGTAATTTGTGGGGTTCCTATACTGTCCTGGCATTTTAGGGGCCCTAAACCGTGAGGAGTAGTCTTGAAACCAAATGTCGCAAAATGACCTGTGAAATCCTAAAGGTACTCATTGGACTTTGGGCCCCTTAGCGCAGTTAGGGTGCAAAAAAGTGCCACACATGTGGTATCGCCATACTCAGGAGAAGTAGTATAATGTGTTTTGGGGTGTATTTTTCCACATACGCATGCTAAGTGGGAGAAATATCTCTATAAATAGACAATTGTGTGTAAAAAAAAATAAATAAATAAAACAATTGTCATTTACGGAGATATTTCTCCCACCCAGCATGGGTATGTGTAATAATACACCCCAAAACACATTATACTACTTCTCCTGAGTACGGCAATACCACGTGTGGCACTTTTTTGCAGCCTAACTGCGCTAAGGGGCCCAAAGTCCAATGAGCATCTTTAGGCTTTACAGGGGTGCTTAAAATTAAGCACCCCCCAAAATGCCAGGACAGTGAACACACCCCACAAATGACTCCGTTTTGGAAAGTAGACACTTCAAGGTATTCAGAGAGGAGCATAGTGAGTCCGTGGCAGATTTCATTTTTTTTTTTTTTTGTCGCAATTTAGAAGAAATTGAAACTTTTTTTTTGTTTGTCAGTGTCATTTTCCGCTAACTTGTGACAAAAAATATCTTCTATGAACTCACCATGCCTCTCACTGAATACTTTGGGATGTCTTCTTTCCAAAATGGGGTCATTTGGGGGGTATTTGTACTATCCTGGAATTTTAGCCCTTCATGAAACCTGACAGGTGCGCAGAAAAGTCAGAGATGCTTGAAAATGGGAAAATTCACTTTTGGCACCATAGTTTGTAAACGATATAACTTTTACCCAATCCAATAAATATACACTGAATGGTTTTTTTTTATCAAAGACATGTAGCAGAATAACTTTCGCGCTCAAACGTATAGGAAATTTTACTTTATTTGAAAAATGTCAGCACAGCAAGTTAAAAAAGTCATTTTTTTGACAAAATTTATGTCTTTTTTGATGAATATAATAAGTAAAACTCGCAGCAGCAATCAAATAGCACCAAAAGAAAGCTGTATTAGTGACAAGAAAAGGAGGTAAAATTCATTTAGGTGGTAAAAGTTGTATGACCGAGCAATAAACCGTGAAAGCTGCAGTGGTCTGAATGGAGAAAAAGGCTCTGGTCCTTAAAGGGCGAAAAGACTGTGGTCCTCAAGTGGTTAAAGGCTGCAACATGTAGCCAACAATAGACCTACATTGAGAGCAAATGCTGAACTCGGCTATGTTGCTGATCAAATGCTGACTTCCTTCAGGCGGTTGGGAGCTGGAGGTAGAATCTTTTGGAAAAAATGTGTGTAACTACAATAGAATCTCGCCATAGTAAACTCTGTTATCGTAAACCTCTGGATATAGCAAACTCAGTCGTCAGGTCCCAGTAACTGCGTCTGTATAAATCAGGGCTCTGGAGTCGGAGCAATTTTGGGTGCCTGGAGTTGGGAGAAAAATGCACCGACTCCAACTCCTAATGAATTTAAACTGTAATATGATAAAATGTCCTGTGTGTGTGTGTGTGTATATATATATATATATATATATATATATATATATATATATATATATATATATATATATATATATATATATATATATATATATATATATATATATATATATATATATATATATATATATATATATATATATATATATATATATATATATATATATATATATATATATATATATATATATATATATATATATATATATATAGCTCTGCTTAGTCCACAGAAATGAAATAAACCAATCAAAATTAGTTACTTGTGCTGCTTCAATAAAGCAGTCCCCGTATTTTTTTTTTTTTATTTAGACATAAATAGACATCCATTCATTCTATGACTGTCCAGTCTGTTTCTATGTATTCGGCTCTAGTCTATCCTGTCTCAGTGCTGTGTTCATACTTGTGCATTGTTTTTGTATTGTGCAGTCGCAGTCTAGTGTTTCTGGATCGCACAGAGGAATCTCTCCTCTGTGCTCCACAGTGCCTTCTGCTGGCTGCTTTGTTTTCACCATTACTGGACCCCTTTTCGTTTGAACATTTGTAGGAGATCTTCTCTGTGTCAGCGCACCTGCTGTGCGCTTACCGAGGAAATTATTCCGCATTCGTTACAGATGGTCATTGAGGTGGAAATAATTCTGCGTTGATGCGCATTTATGCAAATGTATGCACTCTCTTTGCTCATGAACTCAAATAATTTGATATGTTAAAATTTGGTTTGGTGTCTACGAATTAAAGGGTACCTGAGACGGATGAAAAGAGAAGGTTTTTTTTTTTTTTTTTTCATACATACCTGGGGCTTCCTCCAGCCCCCTTCAGGCCAATCAGTCCCTCGCTGTCCTCCTCCACCACCTCGATCTTCTGCCATGAGTCCCGGTAATTCAGCCAATCAGCGCAGTCCGGCCGCGTGCCGCTCCCACAGCCAATGCATTCTGCACCTGCGCAATAGTGCTGCACAGGTGTAGTACGCTCCCGGCGGCGGAGTGTGTGCATGCGCACTACGCCAGACTGGCTCAAGTACCTGGACTCATAGCAGAAGATTCAGGTGGCGGAGGAGGACAGTGAGGGACTGATTAGCCTGAAGGGGGCTAGAGGAAGCCCCAGGTATGTATAAAACTTTAATTTCATCTGTCTCAGGTTTACTTTAACAGTAGTACTATACTCTACATATGCACTCTCCACAGAGCTGCAGGGAATCCACTGAGAATGTTGTGCACATTGAACACAGAGGTGTTGCCTATCGCCCATAAACCTTGTTCAGATTGTGCATGAAGAATGTGTAATAGAGGAAGAATCTCCTTATTCCCCTGCAGAGTACCTGCACATCACTCTTACATGTACCCACAGTTACATTGCCTAGGGCCTGATAGATGTTCTTTGTTCCGGTCTGTACTTTTTTCAAGTACTCTTTCCAAGGACCAGTTTTAGCCTATGACTAAAGGGAATAAATATGGAAGTCTCCATATCCTTCTCACTTCAGTTGTCTTTTAAAATTCCTAAGCGTTGGCAGTTAAGAGACTAATTTCATGTAACATACTTTCAATTGTAATATGCAAATTAGAGGAGTCGGTGGAATCCTAAACTGAGTCGGTGGATTTTTGTACCGACTCCACAGCCCTGGTATAAATATACAATGAATGACCAATTCTGATATAGGAAACTTCTGATATAATAAACTACTTTTCCTAGTCCCTTGGAGTTTACTATAAATAGATTCTACTGTATATGTTGTGGCCTCTACTGTCATAAAACAGCAGCAGAGTCATTTATTCCACGTGACCTTACCGCTACTTAAAAATATGTCCTATCCTTGCCAATCTGCATGGTGACTGCTGATTAAATGAGATATCAGGCACTCAAATGGTTCCACCTAGATTTCAGTCACTGTCCATCCACACGCATGATGGTAATACCTGGGCTCCAGTACTAGTTTATCCAGGCAAAAGAGGCAGGTTTAGGCAGTTCTGTTCTGTGAGTTAAACATGTGTCAGTTTGTTTTCTGTGAGTGTTGGAACTGCTGGAAAGGCCTTGAGAGAGTGTTCAAGATTGTCACCGCTTCTGCACTTGTGTCTGAGCACAGACATCACCTGCTGAGGCTTCCGGGCAGCTACTTTTGGAAAGATTGGGAGGCCAGAAATAACTTTTGTGTGATTGGCATTGCATGAGGCCCAAGAACACTCACTTGACTGCACAGGACAGTATTCCTGAGTTGCTGTTCTGATGCCGTGGCTAAAAGTGTGCATGCTCTGTTATTTTAATGTGTGCATGTGAGATAGATATAGAGTATATTTGTTCTTTTTAAATCAGCTCTAGATGGATATGGAGAGAGATAAAGCTGATGGAGATTTTTATATATGTTACGGCCAGAACCCGAAGTTTGGCCACTTCTAGTTCTGGCCGGCCACTTCGGGTTCTGGCCGGCCAATGTGCGAAGTGGCCGCTGCGCTGCGGCCAATGTTAGAAATGGATTGATTCCTGTGACATGAATGTATCTTCTGGCCGCAGCGCAGCGGCCAAACGTATAACCACTTAGTTAGTTTATTGCAATTAAGCCGGCGGCAATGTAACAATTCAAGCCGCCGGCTTTTTCATCTGCCTCTCTCTCTCTCTCTCTCTCCTCTTATGGGCAGCGGGCGGGGGACACGCGTGTCCCCGAGAGTCGTCCGTCGCACCAGGAAAGCAGAGCGGGGAGGCTGCAGACAGGATTCCCTGCCGCGACAAACGACTCCGGAGGGGGGACACTCGTGTCCCCGCCGGCTGCCCATAGGAGAGCGAGAGAGGCGGGGGGGGGGGGGGGGAAGGAGGAGAGAGAGGCAGATGAAAAAGCCGGCTTCTTGAATTGTTACATTGCCGCCGGCTTAATTGCAATAAATGAACCAAGTGGTTATACGTTTGGCCGCTGCGCTGCGGCCAGAAGATACATTCATGTCACAGGAATCAATCCATTTCTAACATTGGCCACAGCGCAGCGGCCACTTCGCACATTGGCCGGCCAGAACCCGAAGTGGCCGGCCAGAACTAGAAGTGGCCAAACTTCGGGTTCTGGCCGTTAGATAGATAGATAGATAGATAGATAGATAGATAGATAGATAGATAGATATCTATCTATATCTCTTAAGAGATAAAACAACAAAGAAAAAGCGTACATTGTGACCCTTTTGCCTGTTCTGCCTATCTGCACAAAAGATGTTAGTCTTTGCCCATTTGTTCTGCACTATGCCTGGTACACACTATGCAATTTCCCGTCAGATGGATCAAAATGTTATTTTTCTAACAGGTCTGATCTGATTTCGATTGATTTTTGTATCCTCCGCTATTGATTCCCATCACTTAGGCTTGCTTAAAGTGTACCAGCGACGAATCAATACAAACGTTTTATACATACCTCGGGCTACCTCCAGCCCCCTCCACGTCGATCACTCCCACAACATCTTCCTCTGCCTTCTACTGGTCCCGGTAGAAGCCCTGTAAATGTGCCTAGTCAGGGTGACCCCCCCCCCACCTTGCTCCCGATGCACAGCGGTCCCAGCCACGGGGGCGTGCGCACACACGCAGTGCGCCCCAACTAGCCAAACTTACGAGGCTTCAACTGGGACAAGAAGAAGATGGAGGGAATACATTGTATTGTGGCAGCGATCGATGCGGAGGGGGCTGGAGAAGAAGCCCCGGGTATGTATAAATCTTTTGTATTGATTCATCCGTGGTTTACTTTAAAAGTTAAGTAAAAAGGAGATCTATCTATCCACACACACCGTATATATATATTTGTTTTTGTTTTTTTGTTTATTTTATTCACTAATGGTCTCCTCCCCTTCCTCATCTACTAACCATAACACTTCAGATTGTAAAAAGGCCCATAAATTAATTCAGCGGTAAATGGCAGTGGTCGTGTGACTGCTTCTGTGCTGGTCATGCCTACAGACAACTGTCAAAGCCGCTCTTTGCAGCGCAGAGAAAGCTATGCTGTCCAAACTCTATACCTCTGTTTCAATTCCACTATTTTCATTCTTGTTTTCCAAAAGAAGGAAGGTTGAATCACAGCCTGGTCATGTCTACCCTGCAAAAAGAAACCAGAGCATGACTGGCATTGAGTTTTCAACTTGTAGCGTTTGCGCCTACAAGAAAATATTGAACAAGATCTTGTTGGATCCATGCGTGGCAATGGTTGTGGTGAGGGGGCGGGGCAGATGACATAGTTAGCCTTTGGACTATGCAGAGGCTTCCCTCTGCCCCGGTAAGTATTAAGTATTAAACTTTTTTTTTTTTTTTTTGTAGTGGGGGGGGGGGAGAGGAGGAGTAGTAGGTTGTGTATAGGCTGTTATTTCTGAGAAACTCTAGCTACCCAGCTATTAGGTTTTGTCCTGTCCTGGGCTACGGGATATCAGCCTGACCAAATGGACAGCTGTACTGTTCCATTGTTGTGACTGGAATTGCACTTATTTCCGCGCAGATAATGACATCCTAAAGGAATTGCCTTCCCCAGAAATGTCTGTGCATCACCTGATAAAAAAATCCAGTATGTCTTTCCCCTAAAAGACGGAGTAATATGAGCTCGATACCTGGAAGAGCCGGCTTTTATTATAATGGCTTCCTTGGTGTTTGTATTGCTGATAAAGATTTGTTTGTTCAGAACACTCCGGGGAGAAATGATTGATTTATACAATGGCTTGACGTCCCTGTTTTAAACTCCGAGTACATATTGACCATTATTGGGCCTTTCCTTTCAGGTACATTCCATTAAGGGATTTTTTTTTTATTTTCTCCTTTCTCCTGGCCAGCAGATTGCTGGTTTCCTCTCACAATATTTCTCACAGCCAAAATATGCGGGGAAAAATTGTTTTCCCTCAGACATGGATTAATGGAGTCCCTGTAGAGCGGTGGGAAATTTTATTGGACTTGTAGTCAAAATTTGAGACAGAATCCTTTAAATATGTCATAAGTGGAATTGATCGGGCCAATCAAACCGGGAGTAATGTTTTCTGCAAAGCTGGCCTCAGGGACACACTGTTTTATTTATTTATATTTTTATTAGAAGCCTTATTAGTAGGCTGAGAGCGCGGATGTTTTTATGACAGGGTTATTAGCCAAATGCTCAAAGTAAGACAAAAAATCTGGAGTATTAATATGTATTGATGAACTGTACACTCCTAGTGCAGAAAGTCTGGGTTTGCTTTCAGGCTCTTCAGGCAAGATTTCATAGTGTGTTCAGTCAGCAGTTCCTTTTTTTTTTAAGCCAAACTACAGGCACAGTTTATAATATGTTATGCCTTAGTAAGCAGAGTTTTCAGATTTTAATGCTTGTTTGTCATCTGAGGATTCTGCAGCTAAAAAGTCAGCTATAAGAGTGTTGGTGGGGTGAGCTGAAGCAGTCCAGGTAAAAGAGATGACTCCAGTATCTGTTGAAATTCCAGGGGGGAGGGCACAGCCTGATCTCTTTGATAAGTGTACAGCTATGTAAGATGGTGATGCAGGAAGTGGCTCATGAAGGGATGGTATGTGATTTGTGATCTATTTTGTGGCAGTTATGCTAAATACACGTGATGCCATTTCCTGTCCAATTGCTGGGAATTGGATGATTATTTCCAACATGTCTAATCTGCTCCTGTTCAAGAACTGGATTCATTATTGGAAGTTGTTATGGAAAAATTGATCCCGTTATCAATCGTTAGCAGTTGGACATGCATTTCCTGTCAGATTACCCACCGATCCGATGGGAAATTGCATCATCTCTCGCATTCTAGCCAAACATGGTGGTGGCAAACTCTCTCCACTGGGGTCAGCAATTAAATTATAAAGGGATCAATCCCACCTCACCACACCTAAAACTTAAACCAAGTACAGATATTAGATAGTAATGAGGTGTATGAATAACACATTTCTTGCACCACTACCTATCCTCCATACCAAAGAGGCACAGACTAACCAGCAAGCTCATGGTGACCCAGAACTCATTGGGGTGTGTAAGGGACTACAATGGTCCTAAAAGCCCCCTTACTAAGATGTTAAGAAAAACAAAAGTTTGCTTTCCTAAAACAGAAAGAATTTGCGATAATTCAGGTTGGAGTGAGCTCGAGATGTCTCCCAGGCACCACTGCTGAATATATGCAAATTAACCATTGTACCCTTAGAAGCTAAACACACCTCCAGAACCGCTGGAATGCAATGATGTGTCAGCTTGTTAATATGTACAGAGCCATAATAATCCAACATGCATACAGACTGTTTCGGATTGTTTGATCCTCATCAGTGCATGGCATGGATTAATTTGGCTCTATGGAGTAGGGCTTGTAAATCCGAGAGGCACAGACTAACCAGCAAGCTCATGGTGACCCAGAACTCATTGGGGTGTGTAAGGGACTACAATGGTCCTAAAAGCCCCCTTACTAAGATGTTAAGAAAAACAATGGTTAATTTGCATATATTCAGCAGTGGTGCCTGGGAGACATCTCGAGCTCACTCCAACCTGAATTATCACAAATTCTTTCTGTTTTAGGAAAGCAAACTTTTGTTTTTCCATACCAAAGACATCTGGTTTTTAAATAGGTTTTGTTTCTTTGGTGAAATACAACAGCTTTGAAGCGAACCCAAGGCGAACATAAACCGATGAGATAAACAAGTGTATTTAACCTCTTACTCCTAAAAATGACCTTTATTTTTATATATCCAATGGTTTTGTTTTATATTTAAACATTTTCAAAGTACAGTAGAATGAATGTTTTATTGTCTCTGAATGGCAGTCTATTAAGTGTCCCAGAGTTAATATATGAACTGTATATATGAACTATTAACATTTTTCTATCTCTCCCCTGCCCTTCAGAAGTGTATTCTTAGGAACACTTTTATGGCTGTAATTTGCTAATCAGTGAGGTTTACTATATTCCCTGACACAATACCACAAGACAGAAGCTGTCACGTCCATGCCTGAAAATTAACTCTTTCAGGCAGCAAAATAAAACAGCCTGGTTATTAATATTTTGCACTGTACATACACGGTTTACCTCCTCATGTCACATGCCACCTTGGGTACACTTTAAGCAGAAAAAAAAAAAATTAAAGCTTTTGTGGAAATCACGGTTGGCATCACAAGCGTGCAGTGAGGAGATTTCCTCTACTTACACGTTGCAATGTAGTTGCACAGCACGTTTCTGATGGAGGTTGCTCTTTTACTTGACACAAGCGCAAAGGGGGGAAAAAATGCTGGCATTACTTAGTGAGCCTATTTGACGATCAAGCTCCACAACAAATCTCCGTACACATACTCGTCCATTGTTGCTTGAAACGAACAAACTATAGGGCGGTTTGGAATTGTGAAGAAAAAAAATAGTGTTGAATGCCCCAACGTCAGTGAAAGACTGATTATCGTTCATGTAATCTAATCTGCCTCTGATAGGTTTGGACGATGATCGGTATTAGTTGTTTACATACAATGATGACCAGGGCTGTGGAGTCGGTCCAAAAATCCACCAACTCCGACTCCTCAGTTTAGGATTCCACCGACTCCGACTCCTCGACTCCGACTCCTCTAATTTGCATATTACAATTTTGTTGATTAAAAGTATGTAACATGAAATTCGTCTCTTAACTGCCAACGCTTAGGAATTTTACAAGACAACTGAAGTGAGAAGGATATGTAGACTACTATATTTATTCCCTTTAGACTAAAACTAGTCCTTGGTAAGAGTACTTGTAAAAGGTACAAACCGGAACAAAGAACATCTATCAGGCCCTAGGCAATGTAAGTGTGGGTACATGTAAGAATGATGTGCAGGTACTCTGCAGAGGAATGAGGAGATTCTTCCTCTATTACACATTCTTCATGCACAATCTGAACAAGGTTTATGGGTGCAGGGGCGAGCCTGGGGTGCCTGGCACCTGGGTGCAAGATTTTCTCTGGCGCTTATGGGAGTGGTTAAATTTACCGCGCCCAACCACATAACCACACCAGTGTCCTGCCTAATCACACCCACACCTTTCACCTCTTTCCGCATGCATGTGATACCCCATTCCTACCCCTCTTCCATGGGCTTGCTCCTGGCTGGCTTTGGCTTCCTGCGAGTCTGCTAGTCTCTGGACTGACTCAGGCTGAGAGGCTCTGCGAGTGCGACGCAGTCACACACTGCGTATTTATGGCTGCCTGCGGCCACCCTACTCTCGCTGTCGTAGGCTCCTCCCCCCGCCAAGCCCAAGCGTGAGGTGGGCTGCCTGTATCTTTCCCGTTGCGCCGCGCAGCCTGCCAGTGTTGCCAACCTTTCACGTTATTTTTTTACTGACCAATACCTAAAAATTTACTGACAAAAGATTATTTTTACTGACAAAATTTCCCCACTAAATGCACATAAGAGACAGCTTTTCCCCATGTAAATGCACATAAGAGACAGCTTTTCCCCATGTAAATGCACATAAGAGACCGCTTTTCACCAGCAAATGCACATAACGAGACCGCTTTTCACCAGCAAATGCACATAACAAGAGACCGCTTTTCACCAGCAAATGCACATAAGAAGACAGCTTTTCACCAGCAAATGCACATAAGAAGACAGCTTTTCACCAGCAAATGCACATAAGACAGCTTTTCACCAGCAAATGCACATAAGAAGACAGCTTTTCACCAGCAAATGCACATAAGAAGACAGCTTTTCACCAGCAAATGCACATAAGAAGACAGCTTTTCACCAGCAAATGCACATAAGAAGACAGCTTTTCACCAGCAAATGCACATAAGAAGACAGCTTTTCACCAGCAAATGCACATAAGAAGACAGCTTTTCACCAGCAAATGCACATAAGAAGACAGCTTTTCACCAGCAAATGCACATAAGACAGCTTTTCACCAGCAAATGCACATAAGAAGACAGCTTTTCACCAGCAAATGCACATAAGAAGACAGCTTTTCACCAGCAAATGCACATAAGAAGACAGCTTTTCACCAGCAAATGCACATAAGAAGACAGCTTTTCACCAGCAAATGCACATAAGAAGACAGCTTTTCACCAGCAAATGCACAAAATGACAAACAGTGTCCCCAGAATATATAGCCAGGGATATATGTCCCCAGGATAGGTAGCCAGGGGGTATATGCGCCCAGGATAGGTAGCCAGGCGTTATATGCGCCCAGGATAGGTAGCCAGGGGGTATACGCGCCCAGGATAGGTAGCCAGGGGGTATGTGCGCCCAGGATAGGTAGCCAGGGGGTATGTGCGCCCAGGATAGGTAGCCAGGGGGTATCTGTGCCCAGGATAGGTAGCCAGGTGGTATCTGTGCCCAGGATAGGTAGCCAGGTGGTATCTGTACCCAGGATAGGTAGCCAGGGGGTATCTGTACCCAGGATAGGTAGCCAGGGGGTATGTGCGCCCAGGATAGGTAGCCAGGTGGTATCTGTGCCCAGGATAGGTAGCCTGGGGGTATGTGCGCCCAGGATAGGTAGCCAGGGGGTATGTGCGCCCAGGATAGGTAGCCAGGGGGTATGTGCGCCCAGGATAGGTAGCCAGGGGGTATCTGTGCCCAGGATAGGTAGCCAGGTGGTATCTGTGCCCAGGATAGGTAGCCAGGGGGTATGTGCGCCCAGGATAGGTAGCCAGGTGGTATCTGTGCCCAGGATAGGTAGCCAGGTGGTATCTGTGCCCAGGATAGGTAGCCAGGTGGTATCTGTGCCCAGGATAGGTAGCCAGGTGGTATCTGTGCCCAGGATAGGTAGCCAGGGGGTATCTGTGCCCAGGATAGGTAGCCAGGGGGTATCTGTGCCCAGGATAGGTAGCCAGGTGGTATCTGTGCCCAGGATAGGTAGCCAGGGGGTATGTGCGCCCAGGATAGGTAGCCAGGTGGTATCTGTGCCCAGGATAGCTAGTGAGTGACAGGAGCGCACCCCGCCGCCGCCGCTCCCCCCTCACCTTTCAGCAGCCCTTAGTCAGACCTCAATCAGCGGGCGACCCGACCAGGAAAAGGGCGCCGGACGCACCCGCTCTATATGCGGAAGTGATGTCACTTCCGCATATCAGTGCGGCGTGCTAGGTCCTAGCGCCCGCCCGCCTGATCGAGGTCTGACGCGGCGGCTAGAGGCACAGGGGGAGAGCGGGGCCGGGCGAGCGGGGCCGGGCGGCGCCTCTCAGAGGCAGGCGCCTGGGTGCCTTGCACCCGCAGCACCCGCCCAGGCTCGGCCCTGTATGGGTGACAGACAACACCTCTGTGTTCAATGTGCACAGCATTCTCAGTGGATTCCCTGCAGCTCTGTGGGGAGTGCATATGTAGAGTATAGTACTACTGTGTAAACCTGAGACAGATGAAATTAAAGTTTTATATATACCTGGGGCTTCCTCCAGCCGCCTTCAGGATAATCAGTCCCTCGTTGTCCTCCTCCACCACCTGGATCTTCTGCTATGAGTCCAGGTACTTGAGCCAGTCGGGCGTAGTGCGCACGCACACACTCCGCCGCCAGGAGCATGCTACACCTGTGCAGCACTATTGCGCATGTGCAGAATGTTCCTGGCTGTGGGAGCGGCATGCGGCCGGACAGCGCTGACTGGCTGAATTATTAGGACTCATAGCAGAAGATCTGGGTGGTGGAGGACAGCGAGGGACTGATTAGCCTGAAGGGGGCTGGAGGAAGCCCCAGGTATTTAGGCTGGAGGAAGCCCCAGGTATGTATAAAACTTTACTTTTCATCCGTCTCAGGTACCCTTTAATTTGTAGTCACCAAACCAAATTTTAACAACCTATCAAATTATATGATTTCATCAGCAAAGGGAGTGCATACATTTGCATAAACCAGAATCAATGCAGAATTATTTCCATCTCGTTGACCATCTCTATTAGTGACACAGCTACACATCAGGCTTTATTCTTACAGCATAGATGTTATTTAGTATATATAAGAGATTCCTGTGTACACATCATATATACAGTCACAATCAGATATGTATATCTGACCTTAAAAATACGGGGACTGCTTTATTGAAGCAGCACAAGTAACTAATTTTGATTGGTTTATTTCATTTTTGTGGACTAAGCACAGCTATTACTGTATATATACATTATTTTTAATGACTATTATCTGAGAAATAGAACATTTTATCATATTTTCTATTTTAATTACAGTTACAAATTCATTAGGAGTCGGAGTCGGTGCATTTTTTCCCGACTCCAGGCACCCAAAATTGCCCGACTCCACGACTCCGACTCCACAGCCCTGATGATGACAAACGATTGCTCCATTCAGTACTTACATGTGTCTAGTTACGCACTTTCAGTTCATCATTTTAGTGCTTCCGGTAATGATCCGATCGGCAGACCGTCATTGTGCTGTCGCTGAATTCAGACATCTTCCGTCGTCTATTTGTTGCTAACCCTCGGGGATTGCTCAATTTATAACGACTGTGATAGAGCATGTGTACGAAGGTTTAGTGATGTACACTGCCCATAAAGCACTGCAGAAGATCTCAGTGCTGTGTAACTATAAACAAGCTGTCACATGGCGCAACACACTTTGAACTTTGACTTGAGCAAACTGCAAGGCCTTTCACAAGCATAGCAACTTAAATTAAATCTAATAAGGTTGATTGTCTCACTGACATGGCTTATACTTTTAAATAGATTGCTCAAGCATGGTGTTGCCCTTTAAGAAATGCTTTGCTTGAAGTTCCCATTGAACTGCTATAGCATAGGCACTTATTCCCTGGAGATGCTCCTCACCATATAGAGATATATTGAAGATAAGTAAATTCTGTGATATTTCAGGTTGTTTGTGAATGCAGCAGCCTCTACCTAGCACTCTGCTCTTTATTATACAGCAATTAGGTGTCTGGCTGCGTGTCTGACAAACAATTGATTCTCCTCTTCACTAATAAAAACAGCTTATTTCTGATTTGCTTTGATCAGCCTCAAGGTCGAAGGAGTCTTTCTCTCTCCTTTTCCCTCTCTCCTCTTTCATACATGGTTCTCAGAGGAAAAAAGAAAAACATTTCTTGCGTATGAAAGGATAGAGTTATGGGAAGATCACTGTCCTTGTATTACCACATCTGAGGAATAATGCGGAGGAGGATCAGGCTTCGCTTCTGAGGCAGACACTGTTAGCCAGTGGATAAAATTTTGTATTGCTGACGGCGTCAAAGTTGTTGGGGTGGGTGGGTGTGTGTTTTTTTTTTGTTTTTTAAGTTCTGTTTAAAGTGGAGCAAAGGTGTATAAAGTTTCCTTAATATAACAGACCGAATGGAGTTCTTCGTGTGTGTGCTTTCTGAGTTATTGTACTTTTATTTTTCCTTTTTACTTTATTTTTGTTATTTTGTTCTGAAGACTTCTCCCTTGAAATATTCCTATTTTTTGATATTGTTCAGCTTTATGGTGTAACGTGCAGGAAAAGGTAATGCTGAACAGAGTTCAGAAAGATGAGATAAACTGGAATTTTTTTTTACTCACTCAGTTCTTTACATCTATCATACCGCTCACAAACTTTGGCAAGTCGGCCTGACTGATAGAAAGTTGCATTTTCAAACTATTTGTGGTTTATGGGGCATTACTACCTTTTTTAATCTAGACATACTTTGCATTATTTGGATTAAAATGAGCCTTTTAGTGAGGGGTATACAAAGGCTGCCGTCTTACAATCAAGTTTTCAGACAAGACACAGAACATTGATAACACGCTTTTCTCCTGGTAGACGCAAAGCACTAGAGCTGCAGCTACTAGGACACGCTCTATAGGCAGTAGCCTAAGGTCCCCTTAATGAATAGGTGCTGGCTTACAGGAAGAGCCAAGAATTATAGGGTGGTCTTCTGTTTCAGAGGCAGAGCCCTTAACCATTACACTATCCATCCACACTTTTTTTTTTTAAATGCCCTTTTTGCATGACCGTTGTGCAGAAACTTTTGGCTTCAGTTTAGTTGGTTGCTCACCTGCAGCTGGTGGAGTCAGAGTGAGTAAAATAGCTGGTGTATGTACCTGTTCTATAGGAGAAAGAAGATGACAGCCAGGTGGGTAACTTTTCTTTCTTTGGGGAGTTGGCAATGGCATAGTTAATAGTACCCTCTTCTTGCAGTAATAGAGGTCCTATTGCCCTCCCAATTAAGGGAATGAGGTAGGTGTGATTGTAGGGGAACAGTGATAGACTGCCCACACTTGCGGTGTGTGTGTGTGTGTGTGTGTGTGTGTGTGTGTGTGTGTTTGACTACACCTTGCTCAGGGGGTTAGGTGGAACCCCAAGAGGAGAGGCCCCATGGTTTGGGGTTATGCCTCTGGTCAGGGCTGTGGAGTCGGAGTCGTGGAGTCGGGCAATTTTGGGTGCCTGGAGTCGGAGTCGGAGTCTGGAAAAAATGCACCGACTCCTAATGAATTTGTAACTGTAATTAAAATAGAAAATATGATAAAATGTTCTATTTCTCAGATAATAGTCATTAAAAATAATGTATATATACAGTATATATACAGTAATAGCTGTGCTTAGTCCACAAAAATAAATTACACCAATCAAAATTAGTTACTTGTGCTGCTTCAATTAAGCAGTCCCCGTATTTTTAAGGTCAGATATACATATCTGACTGTGACTGTATATATGATGTGTACACAGGAATCTCTTATATATACTAAATAACATCTATGCTGTAAGAATAAAGCCTGATGTGTAGCTGTGTCACTAATAGAGCTGGTCAATGAGATGGAAATAATTCTGCACTGATGCTGACTTATGCAAATGTATGCACTCCCTTTGCTGATGAAATCAAATAATTTGATATGTTAAAATTTGGTTTGATGACTACAAATTAAAGGGTACCTGAGACGGATGAAAAGTAAAGTTTTATACATACCTGGGGCTTCCTCCAGCCCCCTTCAGGCTAATCAGTCCCTCGCTGTCCTCCACCACCCGGATCTTCTGCTATGAGTCCTGGTAATTCAGCCAGTCAGCGCTGTCCGGCCGCATGCCGCTCCCACAGCCAGGAACATTCTGCACCTGCGCACTACGCCCGACTGGCTCAAGTACCTGGACTCATAGCAGAAGATCCAGGTGGTGGAGGAGGACAACGAGGGACTGATTATCCTGAAGGCGGCTGGAGAAAGCCCCAGGTCTGTATAAAACTTTAATTTCATCTGTCTCAGGTTTACTTTGTTACACAGTAGTACTATACTCTTCATATGCACTCCCCACAGAGCTGCAGGGAATCCACTGAGAATGTTGTGCACATTGAACACAGAGGTGTTCTCTGTCACCCATAAACTTTGTTCAGATTGTGCATGAAGAATGTGTAATAGAGGAAGAATCTCCTCATTCCCCTGCAGAGCACCTGCACATCATTCTTACATGTACCCACACTTACATTGCCTAGGGCCTGATAGATGTTCTTTGTTCCGGCCTGTACCTTTTACAAGTACTCTTACCAAGGACTAGTTTTAGTCTATGACTAAAGGGAATAAATATGGCAGTCTCCATATCCTTCTCATTTCAGTTGTCTTGTAAAATTCCTAAGCGTTGGCAGTTAAGAGACGAATTTCATGTTACATACCTTTAATCAACAAAATTGTAATATGCAAATTAGAGGAGTCGGAGTCGAGGAGTCGAGTCGGAGTCGGTGGAATCCTAAACTGAGGAGTCGGAGTCGGTGGATTTTTGGACCGACTCCACAGCCCTGCCTCTGGTTACAACAACAGTTTTTAATGCACATTGAAAACATCCACAAAACATGCAAACATACTGCATCTTCAAATCCAGAGTTATTAGCGTATTTCATTATGTATTTTACATAACATATAAAACAACCTCTTGGCAGAATGTTTGTACTATTGGCACTGCCTGTAACCATCCTGACCTAAAATGTATTTTTATTTGGTAACTTGGCATGATATTCTTTAAAACCTGGTTTTGACATTGACAAACGCTTCCCTAACTCTAACTTGAGTAGAACTTCCTAACCCCTGGAAATGGCAGCCTTAGCCTGCTGCACGCCAGGAGTCTGATCATTGTGCTGGTCTCTGAGGCTGTGCTAAGAACGACTACTTACTGTCTTTTGGATTCTGCAGGTTGTCTTAGTATTTCAGAATGCTGACTAAGCATTGCTTGCTCTGACAGTTTGACAGATGCAAATGAATATTACCTTGAAGGAAAGAGAAGAAAAATATCTTGCTCTAAAATGCATAAATCTGGTGTTTAAGGTGTGCCTGTGCCTACATATTGTATACCTAGGATAGGGTAATTTTTTTTTTTTTTTTTAGTTTTTTTTTTTTTTTTGTTGGTAACATGGATTTGTATTGAGCAGCAGAAAATATAAACAACAAGTTACAAATATACCATTAACAGATATCATTGGTATAAGAGCCTAATAGAAATAGTACATACATCCAGGTGAATAAGAATGTGGAGGGACATGCGGTGTGCGAAGCCTGGTTATGAGCATGCTGTCTTCTGTTTCTATGTGTTTCGGCGTATACCACACCTTCGCCAGCTCAACGTGGTGGACCTGCAGAATCAGGTGAGGTTGACTTGTCGAAAGCATGGTATATGCCAAAACGTGTAGTGATGTAAAACTGCATGCTTGTAACCAGGCTCTTCCCACCACATGCCCATCCATGCTACCATCACACCCTCAGCTCCAGCCAGGCTCTGAGAGGAGAGAGGGGATCCACTGGCGGCTTGCTATGCACTTATTACACAAGACATTTGTAAGTGTATTTTTATGTGTTTTAAAAGAAAATAAAAAGGTTAACACACCATAGGAGTGCTCCTCCTACTTTGTCATACAGTTACTCTGGTACCAACCAGACGTTGGAGCAGCACCCTGCGCAAAACCATTTAAAGGGCTAGTCAAGGTCACAATAAGCACAGGATAAATCCTTTTTTATTTATTTTTTTTTTATTTATTTATTTATTTTTTTTGCACCGAGTGTCTGATTTATTGCAATTGGAGTCAGTTGATTTTTGTACCAACTCCACAGCCCTGATTGCAGTAAGGGGCAAATTCTACACAAAATGCAAATATTTCGTTTTCTATTACTTACCATGCTTTGATGTTCTACAATATTTGTTCTGTAATTTTTCCAGTGTGGAGAAACATGGTTACTCTTAAATGTGGTTTATATTTTTTTTTTTATTGAATCTTCAATGCTTTAGGCTACTTGCACACCAAGACGTTGCGTTAGGTGCTACGTTAAGGTCGCATAACGTGCACCTAACGCAAGGCCTGGTGCTCTTCGATGTGGATGTCAGAGTGAGCCGCGTTGTGCAGCTCACTCTGGCGTCCGAGATGTCTACTTTAGGACGCATGCGGCATCACGTGGTCCCGCCGGCCAATCGCCGCACAGAGCGGCTGCACCAGGAGGTAAATGCTGCACGTCACAACGTGCAGTGAATATTAATTAGCCATGGGCCTGGCCGCTCTCCGCTCCTCTCCAACATGACTGAGCATGTGCAAACAGTCTAACGCGGCTTAAGCCGCTGTAACGCTATAGTATGCTGCACTTTCGGAAGAACGTGCAACGTTACATGTAACGCAACGTGGGCAGTGTGAACAGCCCACTTGTGTTACATTGCTGAGCGTTACAGGCTGCACTAACGTGCGCCTGTAACGTCCCTGTGTGTAAGCAGCCTTATCGCTTGACTTTTGGATAACACATGGCTTTGTCTTCTTTTTGCAATAAAGTTTTGTAAAAAAACAAACTAGCATGAGGACAGGTTTCCTTATAATTTTGGTGGACTTCCTACTTGTTTGCTCCTCTCCCCTCTCCATGGTACAGATTAGGCTGTTCAGCAAATAACCAAACAACGTGTGTGTGTGTACAGCATTTATTCCTTTCTAATCGTCCACTTAAGACCATAATAGACCATAGTTTCATGTGACCGGTGGCTAGTGTATGTACTTGGCTGTAATGATATTTGTTTGGTGTACTTCGATGTGCTACAGAGAAAAATGCCAGTGCTATATAATATATGATCATAATAAAGGTGTACGTTGTCGCCAGGGCTAAGTGCAGTGATGCTTCCTCTTTGGTTACAGTGCATTGAATATAGGTTAGTATGGGTTACAGCACTCTGCAAGCTACAGTGCTTTGCATTACGTAAGATCAAAAGCCTCTATAATGGTGAATAACAGAGTGAATCGTCTGAAGTCCTACATAAATTGGACTTAGCTGATCTATTACACAGGACATTTGTCTGTGCTCATTATATAAGCTTATGCTATTCTACAAACTCAACCTTTTGTGGAGCAGCTTGCTGGCCGTTAAACATCACAATTCACAGAATCGCAAGCTTCGCTGAATCCATTCATCTACAAAGTATAACGGGAAAAATCTATAGTACATCTTCCTGCAAGACGAACAGATAACCCAATCACATGGGATCTGCAACCTGCCACATACTAGACTGACACCAATGCACAAATCTAGTTTGGGGGGGCTTTTTACCCCAATTAGGTGAATTTCTATTAGTGTGATGGGTTGCCCTCTGTGTGTAGGGTTCCAGAATTGCAGCAAGTTAGCATTATGCTGCTTATTCATCCGACTTTAGCTCTGTTTTCATCCACACGGATCAACATTTAACAGTAGTTTTCATAAATGTCGGTGGTTGAGTCAGAATCATTGGACCTAAATGGTCCTCCAAGTCTGAAATGGAGTTATTTTTATAGGAAGTGACAGTTCTGATCCACCTTCTGTCAGTTATAAGCTCTGTGATGGAATGCTCCTAAATATATTTGATATATCACTGCTATTTTCTTTTTAAGAATTTAGAGCATTGTATAATGCATCTTGGGAATAATCCAGTGTCTTCTTTAGTAAATATTAGCAACAATTGTGTGTCAATGTGTCACGTGTCTGTAACAGGAAGCTGCAGGTGGTGTATTCATTGCTGGGCAGCTGCTCACATGTAACGGTCGGGCACTTGCAAGCATGGGCAGTGGTGAGAGATCTGTCCTATGAAGACACATCTGAGTGTGCCTGCTGCTGCACTGAGATGATTCATGAGGCATTTTTCTTGCTGCACGGGAAGTGCTTCACGTGCCAAATGCTAAAATGCATGGAGTTGCAGACACTGAAATTTGGCAGCATTAAATAGCAGCTGAGGCTAAATTGCACGCCAAGTGCGCAATTCATCCAACTGTGTGAATTTAGTTACTTTACTCTTTGCACTATATGAGGCCTTATGCTGGGCATAGACGGTTCGTTTTTTTTTTTTTTCAATATAGCTGCTGATGGCTCGATTGATAATTTCCGACAGGTCCGATCACTGCACGGATCCATTCCCTGCTCAATACCCACGGGCGGACAATAGTGGAAATCGAGCGGAAGATAAGGAAACGCCCGTGGGGACGAGCGGGAATCGATCCAGGCGTGCGCGGGGACGCGGCGGGAGTCGATCCAGCGGCAAATCGAGCCGCAGAAACGAATTGTCTATGCCCAGCATTAGAGAGGATTGCCTTGAATTCCCTACTGAATAGGTACTGACCTTTAGCCAGGATTCGAACCCTGGTCTCCCATGTCAAAGGCGGTGCCCTTAACCAATATATGCGATTCTGGCAATGGAGTATGGAGAAATTTTTTTTCACACTTTGGGGGTCTACTTCAGTTTGAGCCTAGATGCTTTGGAAGTGGAAGAACAATCGCCTGGATTTAAGAGATTAAAGCTTCTTCATTTGTACCAAAGTCATAAAACACAATTTCAGCCAGCAGGCTTTTTATAAGTGTGTTAAAAAGGCCTGCTGGCTAAAACCTCTTTCTTCTACTTGTATTCTATTTCAACACCATTTTGGAGGATCCATGTGTGGATTGGTGGACGCCTGTTACAAGTGCCTGCAGTATGATACATTGGGCAGCCTTTCCAAGTTTGCGTACATGCTTTCGAGCCCAGAGTAACATGACCGTATCCATACAGACAAATGGCTTTACCTCCTTTTTACTGAAGAAGGTACCTAGGCAGGTAGATGTCTATCAAAATACATAGTACAGCTGAATTTGACATCTTTCTCTAGTGGATAAAATAGAACCTTCACAGAACTATCTCTTGCACGTAAACTGCTATATGGATTGAGATCACCTGATCAGTGTATGTAATTGATAGAGTACATCCACGCTGAAGGATGAGCCAAAATTTCAACTTGGCACAATTTCACTTGGGAAAAGAATAACTTGTAGGTTTGCAGGGGAGGGGTGAACTAGACTCAATTGGATTATTACAGAATCCAGTGAATGCTACTTTTAATAAAAGGTCTCAAGCAGTTATTTTATGTTTTGCGCTCAGCAGTATGGACATTGGCCTTGGTAAAATATAATACTTTATATGTCTGACATCAACGTCAAGCTCATAGTTTTATAGGGTGACCTTTTCCACCTCAAAGTTATATTCCGGGCAAAATGTCATTAATCATGTAACATGCAGAGTTGCCACTGACCTTCCAATTACCTAAAGTAGATATCGGCGGAGATGAGAGGTCATCGTGTCCATAACAATGTGATAAACCCTGGATGGTATTTCTTGCAAATGACTTGATATTGATTGGATGACAAAAAAGTCAAACACTGTGCCAAAAACTAGGAGCAGTCTACATGGAGAGTGTGTGTGTGTGTGTGTGTGTGTGTGTGTATATACACGCACGCAATATTAAAGGTATTACAGCGCTCCACTACACACATGTGCGCACCAATTTACAACTCAGTAGAGAGGTTTGTTATGAAATTGTTTAACAGAGGCGAGTGGTGGCATACGTCAATGTAGACAACAGATGTGGCCACAAATAATTTATTGAGCATAATCAGACTTTTTTCACTAACGCTTCTTTGGTTTTTCACTATTGCTGTCTATGTTAAACGTTTTCTGTACTATTTTATAGCTCATGTAACCCCCTCACATTCACCTCTTCCAAAAAAGGGGGAAAAAAACAGACAAAATAGATTACTGCAGGTTACAGTAGTTTGAGTCTGCCCTGCATTGCTCACCAAACCATTATTCACACCTTTTAAATTGATCATGGAGTGGTGATCGATGTACCTCCCCTTTCTCTTTCTCACTATTGATTAGATTTCAGTGTTTATCTGACCCAGAACAGAACAAACTGCCGACCGCTCAGTGTGATACAAAGTTATGCCTCTAATTATCCCCCACTACAGCTCCATCTGCCCTCTCCAGCAAAATTTACTGTTGCTCCCAATCACACACTCAATCAATAAACTCTGTGAACTTGATTGAAAATGTATCTGATAATATATTAGGTTAGGTACATCGCTGGCAAATGTAATCAGTGTCAGGAAAGGTCATAGGGGACAAGGTTGGGGTAAGGTAAGCAAGGAGGTTTGGTAAGTTGATAAGCGGTTGAACCCAAAGGTGTGAGACCTGTGGAGTCTGCCATATTTATTTCCTTTGAGACAATTCCAGTTGCCTGGTAAACCTGCTGATCTTTCTGGTCCGTAGGGACTAAATCGCACTCCTGAAACAAGTATGCAGCTAAGCTTGTCAGATTTGTCATAGACCTCTGATCTGCATGCTTGTTCAGGGTCTATGGCTTAACTTAGAAGGCCAGGTGCACACTAAAAATCACAAAGCGCGATCGCTACTACTTTGTCAGCGCTTTGTTGGTGATTTGTGCTGCGTTTTACGGCTTTCGGACCAAGATGGTTGAAAAATCCATGCCCTGGCTGCCAGGGCATAGATTTTAACTCACTGACACGAGTATCTGCCATTTTCGTTGATCTCGCCGCTGTCTCCCATCGCAGCTCACTCCGCTCTGAAGTCTCTCTAACTGCAGAGTTCCTGTAAGCGGGTCAGGAGACTATTTCATTGGCTCCTGGCCGTGTCTTCCAAAGTAAGCAACTGCCATTGGCTTACACTGAAAGGCACGGTAAGAAGCCAGGCTCCTGACCGACTCACAGGAACTCTGCCATCATAGATACGGCAGAGTGGGTGGCCCAGGTTCCCGAAGTGCGGGGGTGACTGTTGCGGCGGGTATGTGTGGTGATTCGTCGGCATTCACCCGTTTCTGTACCAGTGGTCTCAGGTCCTTAAGGGGGCAGAGACAGCTGGTGCTTAAGTGGGTAAAGTAACTCATATACTATGTATTCGAGCCCAAATGCTCACAAAATGCTGCATGTCCTGTGTTTTGCGATTTCCAAAATCGCAAGTGCTCTGGTGAGCTCAACACCATTGACTTACACTAGCAAAGTGTTTTTGAAAACGCCAGTGATTGTTGGAGCTTTCAAAACTGCGCACAAAACTGTGTGTGTGTGTGTGTGTTTAGTGTGTCTAAGCCCTTAGAGGCAGGACTGGCAGGCAATGTGCATTATTTTGCTTTAATTGTGTTCCCTGACATCCTGCACAGAAATCTAGCTAGACAGCCAGACTAGTAATATTTTCAAATAGTAAGCAATGGCAGCCGCCATTTCTCCCCCAGTGCAGTTCCTTTTTAATTTGCAGTTTTCCTGATGATAATCATCTGCTCCTGCTAGATGCAGTCTGTCACTTTGTAAGACTCTCGTTTTCCTTCAACGAACTATTCTTTTCACAGAGACGATACTTCCTTTTGTTCTCGATTTAAATATGACTGAGATTTTCTGCGTGTTGACAGCAGTTGCATCATATCCTAATTGGCGCAATGCACTAATGGAGTACTCTGGATCTAAATATAGTTGTTTATTTTGCCTCCCATGAAAGCCCCAGGGTTTTGCATCATTTTATGGTTTCTCGGCAAACTGTTTGCATTCTGAGCGCACACCTAGATGAGAATTTTAGCTATTTAGGTATGTGTTAAATGTGCTGGGTTCAGAATCGACAGATTTGAAAAAAAAACTGTGACTTTATTTTTAATTGTTCCAAAGTGTATTGTTTATGCATTCTGCCGTGTGTTTACTGTGAATTAATTCATTGTTATCTTTACAAGTAAATGTAGTTTAAAGCAATGGGGCGGCATGGGCTGCATACAAATTTGATCACGGCCCAGGAGGAGGAAAAGTTCTTCCGTATCTGTGTTAATTATCAATTGGTTTCATTTTAAATAGTAGAAAACTTTTTACATGAAAATTAAAGTCCAGCCGTAACTGGTTATAAAAAGCTAATAGGCTTTCATTAAATCATGAAATTTATTATATACACTGAGTAAAAACGTGTGTATGTGTGTATTTGTATGTATGTATGTATGTATGTATTTTATTATTATTAAAAAATTCCTCATTGTAATGCTCTGCACAACCGTATTAAAAAAACACAGGTGAAGGTGCCCTTGATGCCATTATTCTACTACTCAGGACAAACCATTATTTAAGGCGGACCAAAACCAACAAATATTTAGTTGCACCACTCTGACACATACAAAGATAAATAAACACTCCTTCAAGCCTATGAGCATTTCAGTGCGTGCTTTTCACCCTTCTCTTTTCATAACTAGGGTTATACAGGTGGCAGCCATTACTTCTAAACTTAGTAGTAGGTTTTAGATCATGGGTGTGTTTGTCATCAGCTACCCTTGCTCACAGGGGCGTTGTCTATGTGAAATCTCACACAAGCTGAAATCACCTCCCATGTGACATCATCAGTAGCAGCCTGTGTTTTTGTTTTTGTTTTGTTTTTTATCTCCTCTACCAGTCTGCCGGGTTCTGCCTGGCAATATGAAAGGAAGGAAGGGGTTCCTCCAATACATGTAAAATATTTTATTTGTCATCAAGTATCTGAAAAAAGGCTACTATTTATTATTATAAGTTTGAAAAATAGTTTTTATTTCTGAAATCTTGTATTTTTAATTGGTCTACTTCCTCCGGTCCAAAACAAGTGCCTGTAGAACTTTTTGTCACGATCATAGGCACCTAAAATGAACATTGGAAAATATTAAGGGTTGGGTTACATGCTTTAGGGCTGGTTCACTCTTGGCAGATTCTTCAGTGCTTTGTTGATTGCCAGCTCTCCAAAAGAAAACCCGATTTCTGTTGATTTTGGTCAACAGAGGCTCTTGGCTTGTTCTTGGACATATTTTATAGTTTCTCAGATATGTGCCTGATGAAGCAGGATTGCACCTGCGAAACGTGTTGCATTGTGGAGCGTTGAAATAAAGTTAATTGTTGACCAAAATCAACAGAATCGTGTCTACATTTGGAGAGGTATGTCCACCACTGCCTCCCCTTTCAAACTTTCAGTGTATATTCTAGTCCACCCTAGGTGGAGGGGTGCTACCCTCTCTTTCCTGCCTACAGAGAGCAACTTCTTAACCTGAGTGGGGTCAGGTCTAATCTTCCCAACGGCCTATACAGTGGTTGCCTGAGTGGTAACCCTTTGAGAGTATTAATCGCAAACCTACTATACCAGTGTTCCCCAACCCTGTCCTCAAGGCCCACCAACAGTGCATGCTTTGTGGAAATCTGCAGAGGTAGTTAATCAGCTCTGCTGAGACACGAATTACCTCACCTGTGAATGTTTGTGGTTTTCTGCAAAACATGTACTGTTGGCGGGCCTTGAGGACAGGGTTGGGGAACACTAACGTTATTGTGGGATTTTGGTTTCTCTTTTGTTCAAGTTCCTGGTACAATCAGCTCAAACCTCTGTGCTACAAGAGTATTCTGTGCACCCAGCCCAGGGCCCATGATGAAGTGGATAGCAAAATCTGTGGGACAGTGAGGAGGCATCTATTGTCGTTTGTGAAATCTTGTTGAATAGAAAAGTGCTGGTTTATGGCTGATTGCAGCAGAAGATTGAACCGCCTTACCACCAGTTTTTGGAATTGTGATCTCATAATAAGGATACATGCATTATTATTTTAAATGTACAGTATGAGCTGTAAATGCTGAGTCTACTAGACTCTGGCACCAGCACCTCAGGCCTATGCTAAATCTGTATATATTTTTTTTCTTCCTATTTTATGATCTGCGGTTTTAAAGATGTTTGAGGATTCACACCGAGGATGGGTCTTGTGAAATCACAGTGAATAGACGTGATGTGATTTTATTTATTTATTTTTTTTTTCCAGTGACGGGGTATTGTTTTGTCCACGTGCTGGGACATGTTGCTCTGGCTTTGTGCTGGATTTGGTTTCTAAATTATATTTATTTTCATTGGGCTGGAAGATAAAGAAGATGAATATGTGCCTCTGGGTTATGTAGAGTATGTTTTAGTGGTTTATGTAATGCATATTTAGCGATGCGAAGTCATGGTGACCTCATGCCGCCCTGGTCTGTGTTCACAGTGATTTAAAGGGTAACTATTATTTTATGTATTAAAGAAGAGATGCCTGACCTTTCTTTGCTTTTGCATTCACACGAGGTGGCCTGATTAACAGTCCCTTTGTGTCTTTGTGTGTGCTGTTTTTTGCTTTGTGAACTTTGCTTTGCTGCCTTATTTAGAAAGAATTGGCTACATTGCTGAGGGCCGATCTGTTTTCTGTTATGTATCTCGGCAGTTCAGTGTAATAAATGTGTTTTGGTATTTCCAACTACTCCTATATGGTGAAAGTGGATCTCCAGGCGTAAATGCAGCTTATAGATACAATTCCAAGTGTATGGACAGTCTTCAGTGTTTTACGCAAATCTGCCCCCACCGCCCATCACCCACACAATGTAAATGGTCAGTTAGCCTTGATATATAATTGTATTTGTAGAACTAATTCTTAATACAACTTTCCTGGAGTCCCTACCTTTTTTTTTTTTTTTTTCCCCCATTTTAAGGGCTAAAATGAAAAGCTAAATATTGTAAAGCCCTTAGCTCCTGTGGGACCTGAAGCACACAGGCAGCAAAGGACAGCGGTGGCCAGAGCTTGTTCAGTAGGGATGATCAAGGATATGCAAATGTTTCCGAGGTGATGCAATTTTTTTAATGCAAATCTATGCAGTTTGAAAATTGACCAATCCAATTTAAATTCAGGTTTAACTTGATTGGTCCTTTTTCAGGCTGCATACATTTGCATACAAATTTGCATGATTTGGGAAGTATTTGCATCTCATTGATCATCCCAATTGCTCAGTAAGCCAACCTGAAGCATTTGTGTGCTTTCTAGCATAGAAACCCCATAGTTTGTCAGCCTTTGCAATTAAAATCCTGAGATGGGTGTTATAGGCCACCCAAGATTGGAGAATGGATGGGAAAGGGAACACAAGGTTTTGATGGGTAATAAAATAACCATCTGATAAAGTAATTTGTCCTAAAAATTTATAATCCTGTCTTTTTAGGAGGCTTAAGGTCCGTACACACGCCGGACTGCAGGCAACGACGGGTCCGTCGTCACCTCCCGCTGGGTGGGCGTTCCAGTGACAGTCTGGCGTGTGTACAGTCTGTCTGCAGACTGATACGGCTGTTTCTGAGCGATCCGCCCAGCGGATCGCTCAGAAACAGCCGTATCAGTCTGCAGACAGACTGTACACACGCTGGTCTGTCGCTGGAACGCCCACCCAGCGGGAGGTGACGACTGACCCGTCGTTGCCTGCAGTCCGGCGTGTGTACGGACCTTTAGATAAGTGACCACAGAGAGGAGCCATTGGATAAAGATTTGTCATTAGAACCAATCTCTTTTAATCTGGGACAGCCCCCTATTGCCAGAAAGTGAATAAAAACTAGATAGCCCCAACTGCAAATTTTGAGCTCACCTATGGGGTAGGTCAGTGGTGATCATTAAAGATCACAATCTACTAGTAGATCACAAAGGACTTTGTGGTAGATCGTTCGTTCGACGTAGCTTGCAAGCTGAAAAAGTGTGGACACCTCTGGTGCAGTGGCATATCTAGACGCGTGCTGCACGACCACACCTGCCCCCATGCTGTGCCACCATGCCTGCCCCAGTGTCTCCTTGTCATTCAGACGTCAGGTCAATGTTGACCAAAGAGAGAAAGAGAGGGCGCATAGTGACCTCAGATGTGTAGCACTTCCTATGCAGAAGTGAAGTCATTGGTAGCTTCCCCCATGTAAAGTATATTGCACAGTTACTGTGTGCCTTTTCTCTCTTTCTTTGGTTGCCAGTGATCTGAGGTCTGTAAGTAGTGGAGAACCCACTGACACCAATGCTGACACCTTTTGCAATTTCCTAATTGGGGAGACAGGGGGGCTACTAATACCAAAGGGAGCTTAGGAGTAAAGGGTTGGACTAAGGGGCACTTCTCACTACCTACACTGGGGGGGGGGAGCTACTTCTGGTTACCTGCAGGACACCTCTGTCCATATATTGGGGGCACATCTGGCTACCTATTAGTATTGCTGCGGTTGAGGGGGGGGGGGGATTAGACATGGGTGCTCCATTGGCCAGATACACCCTTGCTCTGGGGTAGACGATACGTGATACACCCATGAACCTGTAAAGGTCCAAATACTCTCCTGGTCTCGGCCATGATGTGGGGTTCTCTGCGGTCATGTGGGATTTGGATGATGATACATCTGGTAATGTACACTGATGAATGTAGTATTTATATTGACTGACTCAGTTAGTTTTAGAAAGAAAGCCTTAAGAGGCCCATAGAACAGAAGTCTGGTAAAGGGCTGTGTCCCTGTGAGCATACTTGTTCCTGGCAATACAAGGTGGTGGGTGCCCTTAACCAGTACACCTTCCAGAAGTACCTGGGCCAGAAGTCTCATCCACATATAGTCTGTAACATGGCTGCTGTCCATTTTAGCTCCCACACAGAGAAATCCTGGTGTAAGCTGAGAATCGTCTGTACTGAAGACCAGATGAAGATCACTGAAATCCATTGTATTCAGAATAATAAATATATAAATATGTAAAATGTAAAGGAATCTTTGAGTGTCTGCTCAAAAGGCCTACACCAAAAATAATATTTTGCCTTTCAATAGAGTGGAAAAGGGCCAAGACCACTTACTGAATGTTATTGAAGTGTGTGGCTAGATTTTCCTCACTACTTGTCCTGACAAGAAGTGAACAGAAAGCTAAAAACAAAACCATAATTCAGTAGAATAGTGATAGGCCTGTATCACACTTGTATGCTGTTTTCTTAATGCATAGCATGTGTGTTCATAAAACAGGCATAGCTACCTGAAGTAGAATAGATAAGAAATTGTCGGCGTCATCTAGAAAAATGATACACACAAATGCATTGTGACCACCAGCGCTATCCTGTGTTTTGAAAAGCGATTGGACTATGAAATCGTATGGACTATTTCACACCAGACAGAATTGGTTTTTAATACAATGGAAAAAAGCGTGGCTTGGAGCATTTTTGTAAAGTGATTGAGATTCTGTTAAGTATCGAAAAGCAAAAGCGCTATGAAAATATCTTGCAAAAATCAATATCAAATCGCTAGTGCTTTTTGGTGTGAAACAGCCCTTGGGGACTTTCAGGTCAAGGCTCGGTTCACGTTACTTTTTTGTCCGTTTTTTATTCCAAATCACAAAAAAAGACAGTTAAAAGCATACTTATATGTTATTAATGTAACCAGAAAGCAAAAATCCTACCTGCATAATCTTTCGGGACAGCAGATGCGTTTCCCACAGAAGCCTATGGTGGAATGCAACTGCTCCAGACTGTCCAGTCTGGTTGGATATGAGCAGGTCGGCTCAGTGTGAGCCAAGCTATGGCATTATTGGCCACCTCAGTTGACTTTTAACCTCCCTAGCGGTAAGGACGGGGAAATTTGTAGCTGCTGATTCCCCCCCCCCCCCATATTGCCGGCAGTGTCCCTGGCAGTGCTGTGAATAGGGCAGGGGGTGTTCTACTCACCGAGGCTCTTTCCAGCGATGACCGAGTATTCTCTGCATGCAGCTCCGGGCTACTGTATACAGCACCGGGGATGCGGCTCATGATGTCATCAGCTGCGTCCCTGGTACTGTATACAGTAGTCCAGAGCTGCATGTGGTGAAGAATACTCGATCATTGCTGGAAAGAGCCTCTGAGTAAAACACCCCCTGCCCTATTCACAGCGCTGCCAAGGATACTGCCGGCAATGATGGGGGGGGGGGGGAGATTTAGTCTTACGCTAGGGAGCAGAAGGGAGGGAGGCATGCACAGTGAAGGGAGGGGGATCCGGATTGTTACGCTGGGGAATCGGGAGGGAGGGGGTGGGATGGATAAAGAGTGGTGGGATGCAGAATGTTACACTGGGGAATCGGGAGGGGGTGGGATGGATGAAGAGTGGAGGGATGCAGAATGTTACACTGGGGAATCAGGAGGGAGGGGGGTGGGATGGATGAAGAGTGGAGGGATGCAGAATGTTACACTGGGGAATCAGGAGGGAGGGGGGTGGGATGGATGAAGAGTGGAAGGATGCAGAATGTTACACTGGGGAATCAGGAGGGAGGGGGTGGGATGGATGGAGAGTGGGGGATGCAGAATGTTACACTGGGGAATCGGGAGGGGGGTGGGATGGATGGATGAAGAGTGGAGGGATGCAGAATGTTACACTAGGGAATCGGGAGGGAGGGGGTGGGATGGATGAAGAGTGGGGGGATGCAGAATGTTACACTGGGGAATCAGGAGGGAGGGGGTGGGATGGATGGAGAGTGGGGGATGCAGAATGTTACACTGGGGAATCGGGAGGGGGGTGGGATGGATGGATGAAGAGTGGAGGGATGCAGAATGTTACACTGGGGAATCGGGAGGGAGGGGGTGGGATGGATGAAGAGTGGGGGGATGCAGAATGTTACACTGGGGAATCGGGAGGGAGGAGGGTGGGATGGAGGAAGAGTGGAAGGATGCAGAATGTTACACTGGGGAATCAGGAGGGAGGGGGGTGGGATGGATGAAGAGTGGTGGGATGCAGAATGTTACACTGGGGAATCAGGAGGGAGGAGGGTGGGATGGATGAAGAGTGGGGGGATGCAGAATGTTACACTGGGGAATCAGGAGGGAGGGTGGGTGGGATGGATGAAGAGTGGAAGGATGCAGAATGTTACACTGGGGAATCAGGAGGGAGGGGGTGGGATGGATGGATGAAGAGTGGAAGGATGCAGAATGTTACACTGGGTAATCAGGAGGGAGGGGGGTGGGATGGATGAAGAGTGGAGCGGGGGTCAGGAATACAACAGGAGGGGGGAAGAGAGCTGCTACAGCTGACTGAATGCCGTTTTTTGTACTGAATACTGGGCTACTAGCTAACTGGTACTGTAGCATTTATAGCTGCTAACTATACTGGGGACACTTATACCTGCCTAACCTATACTGTTACACCTATAGCTGGCCAAATATGCTAGGGACATTTATATTGGCTACCTATACTGTGGCACCTATCAGGGCAGTGGAGTCGGTACAAAAATCATCAGACTCCGAAACTCCTCAGTTTATGAAACCACCAACTTTGACTACAACCCCCACTCCAGATACCCAAAATTGCTCCCACTCCACAGCCATGGCACCTATACCTGGCTACCTATACTGTTGCACCTATACGTTGGCTAACCTATACTGGGGTAACTATGCCTGGCTAACCTATGCTCACCATTGGTGTGCTGATCTCTCGTCGCGCACCTCTGATAGCTTCCCCAGTGTCTTCCATGCCCCTCGGCGGATTTGCTTCTCCCTCTGCAATTATATATTCGTCCGGTGATTGAGGGCCACGCAGTTTTTTTATGACTTCAATACAATAATCTGTATTGAATTCAATATTAAAAAAAAAAAGTTTACAAAAAAAAATGCTTAAAAATTATTTGAAATTAATTGAACCACTTTTTGGACAGAAATGCTGGGGGAATTGAACGCCAGGGTGGTTAATCTAGCATGTGTACAGGGCTAAATACTAACCTTAGAGGCTCCGAGATGTCTTCCTGCTGTTTTTTTACTTACCCGGAGCTTCCTCCAGCCCCATAAGCATGGATGTGTCTCCTGCACACTTCCATTCAGCCGCAGTCAACTCCCAGTACTTGGCTCAGTCGGACTCAGTCTGACCGAGGGACATCAGCCGGGGCCTTCTGCTCTTGTGCAGAAGGTCCGCCGCTGGCGTCAATGAGTCACTTACCGGGGAAGATTGCGGCTAAATGGAGGCGCTGAGGAGGACGGCGAGGGACACATCCATGTTTATGGGGCTGGAAGAAGCCCTGGGTGAGTAAAAAAACAGCAGGAAGACTCAGCTCTTAGTCTCTTTAACCCTTTGGTAGCCACTATTTTAGTTGATCAATAAGCACTGAGCTGTGACTTTACAATATTTACTGAATGTTTTTTACTGTTAGCACGTATGACTTTTGTTATTTTACTGTTGGAGGGGAGAGTGGAAAAAAACTTAAGGTGAAAAGCTATTCCACACAGTGCAGTTAGATTCACCTTGAACCTGCTCCTCAGCGCACCCCACCACCGAGCAGTTCTATCTGAGAGCTGGCAAGTTTCTGCTGCAGGATCTCCTTGCTGTTTTTAGCAATATAAATATGATTCTTCTATTTATTTCTTTTTGTGCTGCCCTGTCATTTCGCTGTAAGCACCTGATGTGTGCTGGGCTCTGAAGAGCTAGCAGAAAATCAATAGCCATTAAGCAGCTTGCTCTCTAGACAGGACATGTGATGAATCAGTCCGTGGACCCCCTGGGCCTTTTTAGGTCTAACTGTCAAAAAGAAAAATCAGCAAAATGGTCAACAATTTCGAGACTAATGTCTCATTTGGAGGCTTTACGGTTCAGTGGTGGAGATGGACACGTGCTAATACTACCACTGCCCTTGCTTGCCTAGTAAATAATGCAACATTACTCAGTCATAGATCTGTGCTATTTATCTTTTTTACTTGACTCCTTGCACTTCCAAGTAGTTGTTACAGCAGAACTAAAACCCAGTAAGCAGTCTAGCAAATGGCAAAGTCAGTGTTTAAATCCCCGCATTTGAAAATGACCTCATCCTTTAGATATCGTTCCTTAAACTAAACTATTGGTGAACTACTGTCCCCTGCTTTTGAACCCCTCCCTTCCTATCTCTAGTGAGTCACTTCTGCTTGCTTATAAAGACCCAGCTAATAAAATCTCTCATTTTTGGGTTAAGGCTTGTTTCTCACTTAAAGGAGTCATCAGGCAATCCTAAAGAAAATAAGTGCTACTTACCGGGGACTTCCTCCAGCCCCAAGCTCCCAGCTTGTCCCTCGCCGCAGCTCTCTCTTCAGCCGTTCGCCGCAGCTAGGTCACCGGCGATGGCGTCAGGACGACCTCCAGGTCGGCCTGTACTGCGCCTGCACGAGCGGGAGGGGCACTGTCAATCATCGCCGTGTGGGCCAGAGCGGACTGCGCAGGTGCAGTAGTTCTGCGCCTGCACAGTCCGCTCCGGCCCACATGGCGGTGATTGACAGCGCCGCTCGTGCAGGCGCAGTACAGGCCGACCTGCCCTGACGTCCATCGCCGGGAACGAGGACGGAGCTGCGGCGAGGGACATGTTGGGAGCTTGGGACTGGAGGAAGCCCCCAGTTATTTTCTTTAGGATTGCCTGATGACTCCTTTAAAAAGGTGTCCAGTCCTGTCAGTTTTTGACAGTTGCCATCAGTTTTGTATGTGATTCTATGGCTGTGTTCACACATAAATCTGTACATTTCCAGTCCAGTCCTGTCAGTTTTGTATGTGTTTCTATCAGGGCTGTGGCATCAGTACAAAAATCATCAAACTCTCATCAAAAATTGCTCCGATTCCACAGCTCTGGTTTCTATGGCTGTGTTAACACATGAAAGGTGTACATTTCCGGTCCAGTAAGGTAAACCGGATGCTAAACAGACAGGACAGTACTGGACCGGAAATGTGCAGATTTGTGTAAACCAGCCCTTGCACTAGGCAGCTGTTTAAACTGCAGCTCCATCACATGTCTTAAAGGGAATCTTAAGTAAAATAAAGATCAAATCTTCTGGGCCTATGGGCTCTTGAGATGTGAATCTGGTCCAGGGTATTTTCACAGATGAATATGATAAATGCATGGCTTGGCTGTATTCAGGCAAGTTTCTTGAACAGCTAGTAGCTTGTTTTAGAGTATCACAGAAACAGGACTGCACTACTTTCTATACGCCCAAACTGAAATTCAGTAGCCTATTACTACATGTAGTTGTTTCATTAGAGCCTGCAGTTGCTGAAAAGTACAAATATTGTCTGCTTGTATCCCGCAAGAAGCTGGACTATAGGAGACTTTCCTTTGTTTTGGCAAAATACGTAACAGGTTAGATGTCCTTTTAAAGACACCAGAGTTCCTCCATTTATGTTTAGCCGCACCCATGTCCCTTCCTTCTGTTTCCCAAAAAAACAATCGGGAGACTATGCATTTGCTAATCTTTACTAAATATAGCAAACAACAAGGTGGATAATGTAAGAAGTCTGCTTTAACTATTGAAGGATTTCTTTTTCTGAGCACTCTGTTTCCTGTCTGTGCTACTTTACTTTCTGCAGGCTCACCGCAGGGAGTCATTCAGGAAACTATTACATAATGTGGTGGATATTTATATTTATCTATAGTACCCCTTCACTAATTGTGTGAGGAATTTCAAAGCAGTCGTAGAAGACTTCTTTGTGTCTATATGTTTCTCAACATTATCACAGCAGGCGCCCCCCTTCTTTTATTTATTTATTTTTTATGACCATGTTTATGGAGTCTTTTCTGTTGTGGGTAAAATTGTCAGGTATTCCCTGGCACCTACAGATTTATTCGACGTACTGCATCACTGTATATGGAAGCTTTCTAAACATTCATTTATGCTTTCAGTTAACTATTAATGACTAATTTTCTCATTTTTGTATGTATGTATGTATATGTATGTATGCAGTTCTCCAAGTCCATTTTTGTGAAAACAAGTGATTGATCGTTTTAGATTCTAAAGGGGCCCATACATTTGCTGACCAACCAACCAATCAAACATCCAATTCGATTATTATAATCTAATTGGATGAAAATTGGTGCTGCCAAGTGCATGCCCGACCGACAAAGCGACCAATTTTGGGACAGAAATTGGCCGCACGGTCGGTCGCGCAAGCTAGAAATTTTCGGGCCGAAGTTGGTTGGTCGGGTGCACGGTGGTACGGCGGCTGAATTGCGAATGAGCAACGAGACGACGAAACCCCGGCCGCTGCCTCCGCAATGTATAAATGTATGCATGTGTGTGTGCATTTATGCATTACCTGTCTGGTGTCAGCCTCCACGCGGTTTCCGTTCATCTCGTCCGGTTCCGCATACACGCCGGCGGCTAGATAGTATGCGGCTTACCGGGCAAGATGGACGGTCACCACGTGGAGGCCGACACCGGACAGGTAATGTATAAATGCATACACACCACATACATTTATACATTGGGGCAAACGCGACGGCTCAGCCGATTCCCTGATGATTTCATGCTGAAATCGGACGGGAATCAGCCTGTAGTGTATGGGCAGATTCGATTATAGATAAATTTGTCTCTTGGTCGAATCTGCCCATAATCTTCTAATGTATGGGGCACCTTAATGATGATCTGAAATTTTGGTCTGGAGTAGCTCTGATCTGCGTTGGCACAGGGCTTTAGTACACATATGGAATGAGGAATGCTATTTTGGTGGCAATTTTTGTTGTTGGTTGTTAAACTATAACTGATGTCCCATACCAAAACCATTTTCCCAGCACCTAACCCGCCTTAACCAGAACCTTTTTCATATGCTTTATTATTATTATTATTATTATTTTTTACATAGCGTGGACATAATCCGCAGCGCTGTACAGAGTATATGGTCTTGTCACTTAACTGTCCCTCGAAAAGGCTCACAATCGAATGATGCCTGGAGGAAACCCACACAGACATGGGGAGAACATGCAAACTCCATGCAGATTTTGCCCTGGCTGGGATTCGAACCGGGGACCTAGCGCTGCAAGGCGAGACTGCTAACCACTACTCCACCATGCTGCCTTTACCCCTTTCCTATTGCCTTACTTTAACCACTTGAGCCCCAGAGGTTTATACCCCCCCTAGTGACCAGGCCATTTCTTACAGTTAAGGGCTTCACAACTTTTATGGTTTATTGCTTGGTCATACAACTTAGCACCCAAATGAATTTTACCTCATTTTCTTCTCCCTAATATAGCTTTCTTGTGGTGGTATCTGATTGCTGCTGCTAGTTTTGATTTTTTTTTTTTTTTATTAATTAAATAATAATAAAAAAAAAAAAGGTTTATCTCCACCTCCCTCCCAAATTGGCCCTACACTATCTAAATCTATATGGCTGTGACAGGGATTAGATTGTGAGCCCATCACAGGGACAGTTAGTGACAAAACAATATACTCTGTACAGCGCTGCGCAAGATGTCATCGCTATATAAACATTTTTTTTTTAAAATATAAAACACAGCCTACCAGCGCTAATCAGCTGCTGGTAGGCTGATTGTTGCGGCCATCTGTTTACAGTGACCGTCTAATGTCGCGCCTCGCGAGATCATGCCATATGGCATAGTGGAGGAGCAACGGAGCCATTCTGTGGCCGCCAAGCGGTGTTAGGCAGTCGCAGAGAGGTGTACGTTCTACCTTCAATGAATATCATTTAAATTAAGGAATGAAATGTATTTTCTGCAATATTCATATACAGGTAGTCCCCGGTTAACAAACGATATAAGGACTGTAGGTTCGTTCTTAACCTGAATCTGTTCTTAAGTTGGAACATTGTGCCATATCTGTCCCCTGTGTCCCCCTCTGTGTCACCTCTGCCCTTTGTTCCTATTTATGTAAGTTAAAAAAGCCATTTTTTTTCTTTGATTTTTTTTTTTTTTTAAATCGATTTTCTCAAACGGCAAAGTCCAATTTGAAATTTTTTTTTTACTTGTTCCCATGGAATTACAGAATCCATGCCATTTGCATCGGCGGATCGTTCGTAAGTCAGACGTTTGTAAGTCGGGGACGACCTGTATAACTTTAGTCAGTTTTTGCACATTGTAAAATCTTTCCTCACAGTGAATTGCATTGTTATCAATATATCACAGATGGCTACATCTTTACTGCTGGCACTGTTTTTTTCCTCCTCCTGAAGTGAACAGAAACTCCCTGCACTCCCAGAGTGCACTGAGAGGAGAAGGCTCTGTGACATCATAGCCTAGGCTAAGCGTCACTGAGAAGGTGGGGTTACATAGCAATATGTTGATCTAAAACGTTTCTACTGCTGATACCTGGATAATTAATGTAAAAGTGGTTATTCTGACTAACTTACTGCATTCTATTTTGTCACTGGAGTTCCTCTTTAACACGAATCTCTCCTTATTGTCTAATTTTAGCCTTTTGAAGTGTAATAAAACTAACTTCATCTTGGTCTACCATACTTCCTGACTGTCCTAATAGACACCTAACCGATTCTCCTTTTTGTCATATTCCTTCTGGCATCAAATCCGTTGTTATGTCACTGATAAATACAGTGCCAGCTTTTCAGCTACTTAGTAGTCGAGTGCTTACACCCAATCCCCTGCCTGTCCGCCGATAAGTTCAGCCACAGAGGAGCCGAGTGCCATGCACCCAAACTGCTGCAAGTTTAATTAAGTGATTCCATCAAGTGGTGCCATTCCTGACTTCTTGACCATAAGAGCAGCTTAGCAGAATTCCCAATCTCTTGGCTAGTAAAAAAAACCTGCTCACATATTTACGATTCAACTGCGTTTTTATGAGTCTTTTGGCTGGGCTTCTCCCTCTTCCAACAAAATCCAGCCAAAGCGATCTAATAAATGAAGGGCAGATGTTTCTGAGATATCTTCTAGACCAGCATTTAAAGAACAAGATTGTGGCTGCTGTTTTAGTTTATATAGCTCAGCGAAAGCCCAGCCTTGCCAATTAAATGGAAAGCTGTACACAGTGGTATAAAATGCCTGAGAACACTTTACTAATTGGGAAGACAGAAGTGTGTGCCATCCATAGCAGCTGCTTTACAACGTGACATTAACTTAAAAAAAAGAAAATCTTTCCTCACTTCATGAAACGGTTTATTTCTAACTTTCTGTGTAGCTCACATGGATGTTCTTCTAGTACTGTTGCTGGATCCCCTCCCCGAGTTTACGTACACATGACAGCATCCCCTTTTATAAGGCATATGCTTAATTGGAAATATTTTTCTAATAGATTGTGAATTCCAGATACAGTGGGTTGCAAAAGTATTCGGCCCCCTTGAAGTTTTCCACATTTTGTCACATTACTGCCACAAACATGCATCAATTTTATTGGAATTCCATGTGAAAAACCAATACAAAGTGGTGTACATGTGAGAAGTGGATCGAAAATCATACATCATTCCAAACATTTTTTACAGATAAATAACTGCAAAGTGGGGCGTGCGTAATTATTCAGCCCCCTGAGTCAATACTTTGTAGAACCACCTTTTGCTGCAATTACAGCTGCCAGTCTTTTAGGGTATGTCTCTACCAGCTTTGCACATCTAGAGACTGAAATACTTGGCCATTTTTCTTTGCAAGACAGCTCCAGCTCAGTCAGATTAGATGGACAGCGTTTGTAAACAGCAGTTTTCAGATCTTGCCACAGATTCTCGATTGGATTTAGATCTGGACTTTGACTGGGCCATTCTAACACATAGATCTGTTTTGTTTTAAACCATTCCATTGTTGCCCTGGCTTTATGTTTAGGGTCATTGTCCTGCTGGAAGGTGAACCTCCGCCCCAGTCTCAAGTCTTTTGCAGTCTCCAAGAGGTTTTCTTCCAAGTTTGCCCTGTATTTGGCTCCATCCATCTTCCCATCAACTCTGACCAGCTTCCCGGTACCTGCTGAAGAGATGCACCCCCAGAGCATGATGCTGCCACCACCATATTTGACAGTGGGGATGGGGTGGTCAGAGTGATGTGCAGTGTTAGTTTTATGCCACACATAGCGTTTTGCATTTTGGCCAAAACGTTCCATTTTGGTCTCATCTGACCAGAGCACCTTCATCCACATGGTTTATGTGTCCCCCACATGGCTTGTGGCAAACTGCAAACGGGCTTTCTGTTAACAATGCCTTTCTTCTTGCCACTCTTCTATAAAGGCCAACTTTGTGCAGTGCATGACTAATAGTTGTCCTATGGACAGAGTCTCCCACCTGAGCTGTAGATCTCTGCAGCTCGTCCAGAGTCACCATGGGCCTCTTGACTGCATTTCTGATCAGCGCTCTCCTTGTTCGGCCTGTGAGTTTAGGTGGATGGCCTTGTCTTGGTAGGTTTACAGTTGTGCCATACTCCTTCCATTTCTGAATGATCACTTGAACAGTGCTCCGTGGAATGTTCAAGGCTTTGGAAATCTTTTTGTAGCCTAAGCCTGCTTTAAATTTCTCAATAACTTGATCCCTGGCCTGTCTGGTGTGTTCTTTGGACTTCACGGTGTTGTTGCTCCCAATATTCTCTTAGACAATCTCTGAGGCCCTCACAGAGCAGCTGTATTTGTACTGACATTAGATTACACACAGGTGCACTCTATTTAGTCATGAGCACTCATCAGGCAATGTCTATAGGCAACTGACTGCACTCAGATCAAAGGGGCCGAATAATTATGCACACACCACTTTGCAGTTATTTATTTGTAAAAAATGTTTGGAATCATGTATGATTTTCGTTCCACTTCTCATGTGTACACCACTTTGTGTTGGTCTTTCATGTGGAATTCCAATAAATGATTCAAGTTTGTGGCAGTAATATGACAAAATGTGGAAAACTTCAAGGGGGCCGAATACTTTTGCAACCCACTGTATTTCTTGCTTTCCACATAAGCTCATTGATGGGTGCCCTCTGATTAACCACTTCAAGACCACGCTATTGGAAATGTATGTTGTCATTGTGGACATTATGACACAACATAGATTTCCAATAGCACGGTTCAGAATTGGTTAAAGGGTGATTAAAGTGGGTTTTGGTGAATTTTTATTTACACACTTTTGAAAGCTTTCTGTCCGTTTTGTCACCTAAATTGATATGTATGCATTTAATACTGGGTTCAGCCACAATATTAAGTATGCAAAGTCTGCTTAATACTAAAGTACGACGTCCTGGATGGAGACAATCTTAGGAAAAAATGGGCGGGAGTCCTTCTGCTTTGATTGGTTGACCTTGCAACAGATCCAGCTGGAGCAGCACTGTATTTGTGTTGTATGGATACACTGTGCTGTTATGGAGTCTGTTACAGTGTCCCCTGCTACTCCTGAGCAGGTGTGTGCTATTCATCAGACCGCCTGGTCAGTTGGGCACATTTGGCTCACCCTGCTGCTGCTGAAATCCCAGGCAGCATTAAAAACTATCCCCCCTCCAAGTCATAGCAACTCAGAGGGAGAAGTAATTTGTGGTCCGGCTAGCACTGGCACCTGAATTGGATTTCAAATCCTGCTGTGCTGCTGTAACATTTATATCTATGGAGAGCATGTGCCAAGACAACGTGTCTCGATTAGATCAATCTATGGATAAAATTGATACTGTACATAGAAAAGCATAAGCACAACCATTCTTTGATCCACCGCAGCCCTCTCCAGCAATCGGCCAGGCATTTGTCTTTCCTTGCAAGGCTGTGGAGTCGGTACGAAAATCATCGGACTCCTCAGTTTATGAAACCACCAATTCCAGGTATCCAAAATACTCCTCGACTCTGACTCCTTAGTCTAATACTTACCAGGGCTTTAGTATCAGTTTATGAAACCACCGACTCTGACTTCAGATTCTCCAAATTACTCCAACTTCACACTCCTGTGTCCTTCTGTGATGTTTTGTTTTATTTTACAGAATTTAAGAAGCTAAACTAAAAATGTACAAAAAAATAGAACACCGCAAAATAAACATTTAGCATTTGTAGCCTTTGTTTGTTTTATTACTTTAGCCCATTCAGGTTCCGTCGTTTTCACGTGAGAAATGTTCACCTCCCATTCATTAGCCTATAACTTTATCACTACTTATCACAATGCACTGATCTATATCTTGTTTTTTCCGCCACCAATTAGGCTTTCTTTGGGGGGTACATTCTGCTAAGAGCCACTTTACTGTAAATGCATTTTAACAGGAAGAATAAGAAAAAAAATGGAAAAATTCATTATTTCTCAGTTTTCAGCCATTATAGTTTTAAAATAATACATGCCTCCATAATTAAAACTCGCGTATTGTATTTGTCCATATGTCCCGGTTATTACACCGTTAAAATTATGTCCCTATCACAATGTATGGCGACAATATTTTATTTGGAAATAAAGGTGCATTTTTTCCATTTTGCATCTATCACTATTTACAAGTTTAAAATAAATAAAATATAGAAATATTTCATCTTTACATTGACATTTAAAAAGTTTAGACCCTTAGGTAAATATTTACATGTGTTTTTTTTTTTTTTTTTTTTATACTAAACATTTTATTTGGGTACTTTTGGGAGGGTGGGAGGTAAACAATAGATTTATAATGTAAATGTGTGTTAATTCTTTTTTTTTTTTTTTTTTTTTTTTTTTTTTTCAGGTGTAGTATTACTTTTTGGCCACAAGATGGCGGCCATGAGTTTGTTTACATGACGTCACTCTAAGCGTAGCACGCGCTTAGAGTGACGCATCGGGAAGGAGACGGCCAGAAAAAGCTCAGCTTCCGAGAGAAGCTGTCGCTTTTTCAGCGGGGGAGAGGAATCAGTGATCGGGCTCCATAGCCCGATACATTGATTCCTTGGCTACCGAATCCACGGCCGGGAGTGCGTGTGCACGCGCACGATCGGGCGCGCGGTAGCGCGCATGGTTCCTGGACGTAGAAACTACGTCCAGGAACCAAAATAGGTTAATATATAATTTCTTTGCAATCCATGTAAATGTTCTGACTGTTTTACTGTATCTTTTAATAGCACATGAAGCTTAGAAGCTCTTTATTCCAGCTCTGGCCCCGATTTCCACTCTTGTACTTCGTTCTTGATGTATAAAAAGACCCAGCTCACACATTCCCAAGCCAATTATTGCATTTTTCATTTGCAAATCTGTTACAAATGGAAAATGTCTCCCTCCTCTTTACAGAGGCGAGTTAAGCATTAATGAGTTTCATTCTTGAACTTTCGACTGTCTTGTTACCAAAGGTTTGTGAAAGTGTCGTATAATATGCTGTGAAGCTGCAAACCACTGCAGTGCAGAGCAGGTATTTAAATGTGGCAGATGGATTTTTTAGCAGAATATTAGATTTGCTCCGTATTGTATGATGAGGCTATATCTCCAGCTGGGCGGATGCAGTGTGGATTTTTGCCTTTTCCTCAGAGGTGTATAATGATGAAATGTGTGTATTGGCCTCTTATGTTTCAGAGCTATTATGTGTTAAGGCCCAACTCTGCAGAAACAATTTATTAGTAGTTCTCCCTCAATTCCTCATGCAGTTTAGGAAACGTAATTCTATGAGCTCTCATTGGGGGTAATGTACTGTATATTGAATGATCATGTGACTTCTGCTGGTACTTACGTATTATGCCGTCCAGGCAGTTACACACTCAGGAAAAGTATGTAAAATGCTTCAATCCCTTCAGCTTCAGTGTTTAAGATTACAGCCTGGAATCTCTTTCAGTGGAGGTGTTGTGGCTGTGCAGAAGGAACAATAACAAATAAAAATAGTTTAGTAAAATTAGTAACTCTTACCTCCAACCCTAAAACTCCATCTTCCCCCTCCTTAACTCCTAACCTTAACCTCCCTCCTCCTTAACCTCCACCTAATAGAGATTTAGGTGAACAGCTATGGGACTGTGCTACTTCCGAGTCACGCTCTCTGAGTAGTACACATGCCCTGGCCCGGACTCATTCAGTAGTACACATGCCCTGGCCTGGCGGTGCGCATCCTTGATTTCACGCCTGTGGCTGGGCACGTTTTCGGATGTGCACGCTGGGCCAGGGCATGCACACTACTACTGAGAGCATGACCTGGAAGTACTACAGCCCCCCCCCCCCCCCCCCTCTTCATGGTGTAATACTGCATTTCTGCATTTGCACCATGCAGTTGTCTGGTTACACCTGTATGTGCACACTAGCCGAATTTCTCTGGTCCCTCCTCTTACTTGCTACTCAATTAACCACTTGTGTATCCTTCTGTTGCTGTTCTTTCAGTCAGGCATTATTACAAACAGTCAAAGAAGCCTTGCTGTGTTTTCCACAGCATAGTTCAAGGTGACCTCCTCTTGCATAGCATTGTACCCCTCCCCTGACTTGTAGCAGTTTTAAATGAAATGTGAGTATAATACCAGGTAACCTATTTTTATGGGCACTTTGTTTCCGTGTGCTGAAGTGTTGGACTAGGCTTGCTCTTGCTTGCATGTTGACAGGGCATCAGGGAGACATTTTTGCTCTTAATTACGTGACCTTCATCTCAGCTGACATTCACAGTTCTGTCACTAATCATGATCTGTGTGTAAATATGGTAATGTCTTTTTTTTTTTTTTTTTTTTTTTTTTATACAAACCGCATGGATTGATAGTATGTGTGTGTTGCATAGGAGGGGGGTTGTCATGTCTACTTTTATAGCATAAAAAAAAACAATTCACGAGATGTAAATGTAAATTTTTTTCTTTTCTTCTGACACCATATTATTTTATGCATTAAATATCTAAACAGTAGTTTCTCTAGTTACTGCAAAGGCCTGCCAGTCATTTATTTATTCCTATAATTTTTTTCATATGCACATGACATGTGGATGTTTTATATGCTAAATTATGCAACAAATGGAAGGACATAGGTACATTTTAGATTCCTGCTCACTGCAAGGCCTGTTCTCCTCCTTCCAAGCCTTTGTTTCCGTTAGAGTATCCATTTTCTCTTTCTTTTGCTTTTATGTTGTACATAAAGAAGCTATTTTGTTTTAGGATATCTGCCTTTTTAGAAACAGCATCTGTCTTTTCCATGCTTCTTTGCACTGTGGCAGCATGAGGATATGTAGCCAAACAGTAGTCCCACCCAATGAGTCCGCCCTTAACTCTTTCAGATGTGCTTTTTCAGGTCATGTGACATCCATTTTTTTTTTTTTTTTTTGAAACCTGAATTTTAACTACAGTAGCCAATACACTACGGAATATAAAAATACATTAGTGTATTGAAAGGAGCTTCAAAGTGACCCTGTAGTGGAATCTTACAGACAGGTGGTAAGGCGGGATGCTGTCCAACCTTACCCCCTGCACTGTCTGATAACCCCAGCTAATGCCAATAGCAGGATTAGATTCTGGCAGGGGTCACACTTGTCTTTCAGTTTTCTACACCTTTCAGAAAACTGAAACACAAGTGTGACCCTTGCCTTACAGCGGCTATTGTAATTTATAGAGAAAACTGACAAATTGCGCAAGATGGCAGTTTTTTCCTGCGTGCGAATTCAAGTGTGTCCTAGACTATTGATTAATATGAGTTCTTAGTTGAAATCAGTTTTTCTGTGCAGGAAACGTGCACGGAAGCTAACAAGTGTGACCCCTGCCTCAGCCTATAGGCCCAACTAGTATTGTATATACATGTCTAGAGGTTGAGAAAGTTGTTTCATTTCAATTTAAAAAAAAATAAAAAAATAAATAAAAAAATATATATATATATATATATATATATATATATATATATATATATATATATATATATATATATATATATATATATATATATATATATATATATATATATATATATATATATATATATATATATATATATATATATATATATTTAATGTGCACTGGTACTAATGCTAGTTTTACAGAATAGCCAGCAAGCTCATGGTGAACCAGAACTCCTAGGAGTGTTTTAAGGGGCTACAATGGACCAAAAGCCCTCTTACTAAAATGCTATGGAAAACAAAAGTTTGCTTTCTTAAAACAGAAAGTATTTGCAATAATTCAGGTTTGCGTGAGCTCCAAGATGTCTCCCACGATGCAGCACTGCTGAAATATGCCATGTACTGATGAGCATCAACTACCAATCCAAAACCATCTGTATGCATGTTGGATTCATGTGGCTCTGTATATTTAGCAAGCTGACACATTGCATTCTATTGGATCTGGAGGTGTGTTTTGCTTCCAGGGACAACACTGGTTGATTTGCATATTTGACCAGTGATGCACAAGGCGAAATCTTGGAGCTCAGTCCAACTTGAATTATTGCAAATACTTCCTAATGCTAGTCTCTCATCCAAATCTGCTTCAGTGGAGAACAGACTAGCGTTTGTGCCGGCCTGAAGTCTGCTCCCTCTTCCTACCTGACTGTGCTCTGATTTCAGCAAGTAAGTGGATGCTGAGTTATGATGTAACCAGGCTGCAGTAAGGGACTGGGCCAATGCACTAAGCGGGCTGGCCGGTGCAGGATGAGCACAGCATAGTTGGGAATGTGTGTCGGCAGAAGAGGTGTGGCTGGGTGCTTTAACCTGAACAATTCTAGTTCCAGACTTTCAAACAGAAGCACAGTGAGGCCCCATTCACACCTAAAAACGCAAGCGTTTTGCATTTTTGTGTGCTGTTTTTTTCCACCCTTCCGGTGCTCCAATGTGTGCTGCGTTTTGTAAAAAGTGCTTTTTTAAGTGCTTTTTCAGAGCAGTTTTGTAATTCACTCCCTGACGTAAGTCAGGAAGTGAACCTTTTGATCCGGAAAAGAATAAACAATGTATTTATTCTTAAAAACGCGAACGCAATCCCTGCACAAAGCGATTTTGTTAGCGTTTAGCGCTTTTCCTATACCTTCCATTATACGAAAAACGCCCCAAAAAATGGTACAGGAACCGCTTTGCTGAACGCACATCGGACGAAACGCACTGATCTGATCCTTCTCATACAGATTCATTGCACATGTGTTTTGTGAGCAATTTTAAGAATCGCCTCCTCTTGAAAAAAGAAAGGAAACACCCCTAGTGTGAACAGGCCCTTAAAGTGGGATTGTCACCATAAAAATAAAATTTCAACAGCAACTGGTCTGAGGGTATTAAGTGGTAAAGATGCTAATCCTGCATTCAAAACTTTTTCTGCTCTTATGGTTTGGAGTTATCACATACCTTAGGAGCACTGGCCCTTTAAGCCGCAAACTGTGGGCAAAAGACATGGTTACCACCAGGAACACAATTCTCTTCATTTACTATATACAATTCACTGAAATCAAAATGTGGACAGTACAAATGTGGGTTTTTTTTTCCCTGGCATAGTATGGTCTAATCCTCCTGCTTTAAAGTGGTGTACTTTAGCAGGCCATCACGAGCAACCCTCACAGTGCTTCACCACAACCCTGCCTGTTCTATCCCACTGTAGTTTTCACAACCCCTCCGGCTTCTACCCTTACCATGGGCACACTTTCCACACACTTTGCATGCAACCTGCTCATTAATATTAGGACTCGTCTGTGTGCTCCTCACCTGTCCCATCCCCTTCACCATCCCACTGTGTGCTCTATCCTGTCATCTGCATATGGTTTGCTTTACTGCACTAGCAACTGTAAAGGTGCGTACACATGCACTACCGCAATGAACGACAGGTCTGTCAGACCCTCCCGCTGGGCGGGCGTTTCAGCGACAGTAGTGTGTGTGTACAGTCTGTCAGGCAGACTGATAAGGCTGTTTCTGAACGATTCTCTCAGCGGATCGTTCAGAAACAGCCTTATCAGTCCACCAACAGCACGTACACACGTGCTACTGTCGGCTGAACGTCCGCCCAGTGGGAGGGTCCGGTGGACCCGTCGTTGGCTGAGGTAGTGCGTGTGTACACACCTTAAAGAGAATCTGTATTGTTAAAATCGCACAAAAGTAAACAAACATACCAGTGCGTTAGGGGACATCTCCTATTACCCTCTGACACAATTTCGCCGCTCCTCGACGCATTAAAAGTGGTTAAAAGCAGTTTTAAAAAGTTTGTTTATAAACAAACAAAATGGCCACCAAAACAGGAAGTAGGTTGATGTACAGTATGTCCACACATAGAAAATACATCCATACACAAGCAGGCTGTATACAGCCTTCCTTTTGAATCTCAAGAGATCATTTGTGTGTTTCTTTCCCCCTGTTCTCATGCACTGAAGTTTCAGGCTGCTTGTTTCTTCCTGCAAACAGCTTTGCCCTTGTTTGTAATTCTTCAGTATGTGAAAGCCCAGCCAGCTCAGAGAACGATTTATCCAGCTTGTAAAAGATAAGAGAGAAGAGAGAAGCTGCTCTAATCCTAAATTACACACAGGCAGTGTGCATAGAGGGGCCTGGAAGGGGGAGTTCATAGCAGAACCACAACACTGAAGAACTTGGCAGCCTTCCAGACACAGGCCGACAAGTCTGACAGGGGAAAGATACATTGATTTATTACAGAGACAGTGATAGTATAAAGTGCTGCAGTAAGGCAGAACACATTAGAATAGCTTTTTGAACTTGTAGGATGATAAAAAACAGGATGCAATTTTTGTTACGGAGTCTCTTTAACCCCCCACAGATAGTGATCCCACTTTCCAACCAATACTGTGCTCAGTGGGCGACAGCTGGCTAGACCTATTTGAAAAGAAACGTTGTTTCTTAATTTAAAAACACTTTGTGTTAAAAGAAAACAAAAAGAATGAAAGGATTTGATCATTGGAAGAAATGTAATGTGTTTGAGAGCTGTAAATTTGGAGTTGATTAGTGAATATAGTATTAAAGGGACACTTAAAGAGACTCTGTAACAAATTGTTTATCTTTATTTCTTCTATGCTATAAGTTCCTATGCCTTTTCTAATGTGGTCTGGCTTACTGCAGCTTTTCCTAATTGCACAGTAGCTGTGTTATCTCTGTTATATGATCTAATCTTCTCTCTATAGTCGGCACAGTCAGGCTGAGGCAGTCAGACTGGAATGTGCAGGGCTGCTTGTGATTAGCTAGAAGCTGTACACACCCCCTGCAGGCTCTGTGTGACTAACACACTCTGCTTAGCTGAGCCTATTAGAAGCTGGTTAGTTTGTTTGTAAACACTGCCTAAAACTGGCAATTACAAGCCAGGTTTGCAGCAGAGAATGGCAGAAACAGCACAGAGGGGACCAGGAGCACATAATGAATAGAATGGTATGCTTTTTATTGTAAGAATTTCAGAGTACAGATTCTCTTTAAGTAAAAAAAAAAAAAAAAATTTTTTTTATCTTAACTGGGGCTTCTTGTAGCCCCCTGGAGTCCTCCTGTGCCCACAACGCCAGTCTAAGTCACTCTGGCCAGCAGCGGCGACCCCCTTCCTTGCAAAGCTGGCCTGTCACTGGTCACTGGAATCAATGGACGACGCAGGAATTTAATCAACTGAAGTGTGGGGTGCATGTGCAGATGACAGGAATCTCAGTGACGTACTTCCTGCCCAGCAGGAAGTATGTCACTGGGAAGGGGGGTGCTATGCACATGACCCTGTTGGTGCCACAGGATCATATGCTTGTCATTTTTTATGTTGCGGTGGGATGCAGCAGGAGCATAGCATCACCACCGCAATGCAAAAATAAGTGTTAAACCGGCCTTAGACTAAGCACTGCCTTTGAGTCAATGTTTGGGTGCATGTTCTGCTCATCAGTCTCCTTCCCACCTCTGTATACTGCCTTCTGCACACTTCCACTTGGGGCATAAAGCATTTATATTTTACCAGGATTTTTAGAAATTGAGCTGACAAACTTATTTTGATGACAGCATAACATATTGTCGTCCAAGTGGGCCTTGAGAGATAACTACTTGATATTGACAGGCGCAAAGCTCTTTGTCACTTTGAGCACGTTGTGTGATGTGCACAGAATGCTGATGGTACAAATATAGGGCCCTTGCTTCACAGCAAGATGCTGAGTGACCTTATTAAAAGGCTCCCTGAGACATCCGATGTCACTCATTGTATCAGTTCATCTTGCCTCGTCAAGTCCCAGCCCCCTCATCCAATGGCTTCTCTGGGGAGATGTCATTACGGTGGCAGCTCCTGAATGTATGACTGACAGGGAGACTTTGTATAGGAATTCATCAGCTCCTTTCAATAGCTGAACACTTTTCACATGTATGCCATTCTTGAAGGTATAAGGGCTTAATGTCTACGCGGATTTGGATCAATTTGCAATCTGTGACTAAGTCAGCCAACACGTTTAAACTGTCCGGATCATAAAATGTTAAAGCAGAACTCAACGCTTCATTGTTCTATATGTACATACTGTTTAATTATGATGGTAATTCAATCCATTTAATCTCACAGCTTTGACATTTGTGTAATACTTAAATTTTGTAGTGTAAAGGTAGCCATATACTATAATTTTTTTGGGGGAGTGGCTAATTAGACGTTTGAGGAGACAAATATGGCTAATCAATTGTAAATTTAAGTGAGTGTATCTATTTGAACTGTAATTATTTATTGGTTGGCCAATCGTAATGTCGAATGTTATATAGATTGTAAGGCCCAAAAACGTTCAGCCCTCCATCCAACCCGGACCCTCTAAGGTCTGCTTTGCAGGAAGTTATACTATTGTCTATCTGGTGGTCTTAAAGAGAACCAGAGACGAAGCACCCTCATGTATTTTATTACATTTATCAGTGGGAACATGACAGTAAACACCTACCCTGCTTTTAGTTTCATTGTTATCTGCTTAATTAGTCTATTAGCAACTGTGATAAGAATCCACCGACTATTCAGTCGAGGTTTGACCTGGAATCATTATAGCTGAGTCACTCTTCTGTGGAGTCTTTTCAAGCCCAAGTCTTCCCCCTCCTGGCTTAGATTTCCTGCTTTACATACTGAGAGCTGTGATGACATGGGAGGGGCTGCTCCTGCTGATAGAGTGTGGCTGCAATATGATCCCTGTGTGCTCTGTGTGCACTCTGTCTGCATACTGTAGATACTGATGACTGCAGTTTCATTCCTATGAGAGACACTTCCTACAGGCAGCTGTACATCATACCAAAATGAAAGCACACAGATGAAAGGCTGCATTTAGCCCAGATAGCAGTATAGTCTCATATAGCCTAGACAGCACATCCAGAACATCTCATAACCCGGAAGGAGAAGGGATATGAGCCGGCGGCCATATTTGATTTTTCCTGGAGCAATAATGGATAAAAAACACTAAAAAAGGCACACCAGAGCGGCAAAATTATCAGGTAGAGCATTTATTCTTTATAAGCTATCAACTGATATGTTTATTTTGTGTGAAACGTTCATCTCTGGGTCCCTTTAAGTCCATGGCCACTAAGACAGGCTTGTCTTGGAACAGGCTCTCTCTTAAAGGTCCCCAAACACTTATTGTTTTTCCTGTTGTATTCCCTGCACTCAACTTTAGGGAATAGATGCACCCAAAATGTTCAATCCACTGACTTATTATTATTTTTTTTTTTTGGGGGGGGGGGGGGTCAAACTCAGTTGAAAGCATTGATTGAACAGGATGGAAAATCGATTGGGTTGGGACAGGAGTCTATTGGTAGGCCAGAAGTGTTGTGCTGCATTGAACAGTGCTACTCTGCAGTTCGACCAATTTTCAATAGATTCCCTGCTGGAATCTAATGAACATTGATGTGCTGTGTGTGGTAGGGATCAATTGTTTGTCATATCGGGGTGGCAATCTGTGTATGGCCAGCTTTGGGCCTCTTTTCTATGGACTGTTAGGCAGTAAAATGCCTCTCAAACTCTCACAACTACTCACTGCTGCCTGGTAACTGCTTGTTGCTGCCTGGTAACTGCTTGCTGAGCACACAGCTCAACAGTTCGTGGAAAAGAGGCCTTAAGCCCAATCTACGCGATACGATTCTTTATACGATTCGATTACGATTCTATTTATGATCCGATTAAATCCGACATGTCCGATCGGGATTCAATTCGATTTGCCATAGCAAAACAATGGCGAATTGAATCAAATCCCGATCGGACATGTCGGATTTAATCGGATCATAAATAGAATCGTAATTGAATCGTATAAAGAATCGTATCGTGTAGATTGGGCTTTAGAGTCATAAAGCAAGGAAACTGATTGCAAAGCCTGGATTATTTCTGCACCATCTAGTGGCTACCAGCAGGTATCTGAAGCATTGTCATGCAAAAAAGAACGGAGAGAAGAAATTCAGACAATCTACATGAAAGCACAAAATAATTAATGTACACCGTCCGTTCCTCAGAGGCTTGTGCAATATCTAATCTGACACAATGCCGTGAAATTATGCCTCTGCCTCATTGCATGCTGGTTAAAACTGCCATATGGAATTTCAGAGTCTTGCACTCTCCCATAAGAAATCTTTTTTAACAAGGATTTTCTCCCTTCACTGTAAAATGAACTGCCTACTCCATATCTACAATCCCAGCTGAGAAATGGATTACTCTGAGAAGAAATCACAGTTTAGAGAGCTGCATTTATCTTAGGCTAAAACTGCCCGAGATACAATGCAAGAAGAAAAAAACACATTTACATAGATAAAGTCTGAGCTAATGACTCTCATGGAACACTTATGCAAAAAGCTGTAATTTATAATCAAGAATGGCTTTGATACTCGGCGTAAAAAAATGACTGCAGCAGAGATGGGAATATTCTGTGGGGAAGCAGGGTGGGCTTTCGGGAAGTGAAATGGCAAAAGACATTACAATGTTTATCAGCTCACTTTTCTATTTTAACAGTCATTATTATCTGGAAGCATATTTACTGCACCTCGCTGAACACCGCAGATGTTTGGGCTTTAGAGGGATGTACACAGGTTAGCGTTAAACTGCCAATCATAAGGTCATAATGTTTAAAGTGGACCTGAACTCTTGCATAGGAGGAAACCTATAGAAATGCACTATGTTTGTAATTATTGATTTTAGCCTGTCTAATTCCCGCTCATCTGTGACTAATCTCAGTGTAATTTTAATCTCTCAGCTGTGTCAGCTGGCTGCCTCAGCAGAACAGCTAATTTGTAAACACAGGATCTTAACCCTGTGTCTGCTTCCATGAAAGCAGGAAGTAGACACACTACAGATTTAATACAGGAGTTCTGTAAGCTGTAACACAGAAATGTTTTTATTTAAAGGCTATTATGCTATTTATCTCTTAGTACAGAGGAAGTTCTAAGTTCAGGTCCGCTTTAATGTGTGTGTGTGTGTGTGTGTGTGTGTGTGTGTGTGTGTGTGTGTTTTATTAAGTAGTAGAAACCTAAAGAGAGTATATATTTTAATTAGAAAAATTAACAAATGTCACAAATGAAAGCTTGATATTTGCGTAGTGCTCCCCCGCAGCTTGCATTGGTAGGGCTTGTTAGTACAGGAAAGGTCTCATTTTACATCAAGTGTATTTGCAGGAATGGCAATTACTGGTATGCTTTCCACATGGCCAGGCAGAAAACCAATAAGCCTTTTACCAGCAAAAATTAATTCTAATACAGCAAATTGAAAACCAAAATGTCCTCTTTTTCTGCCCAATGCCCAGTTCTGCCTTTTGGGGGGGGGGGGGGGGGGGGGGCATTGGGGCAGTACACTGTTAGCTTTAGATCAGGGTAGTTTAACCTCTTTATGACAAATAACCTCACCTGTGGCATTATACAAACAGATCCACCTTGTAGATTACACTTGGGACTAATAAGGTAAAACCACAAAGTAACAAAATATGGAAGTGTATGTTTTGAGGATGGGAAATGTCTGCACTTTATTTTTTGTGTGCGTGTTTCTCCAACTTCCTCTTCACAGAGAGGATATGAGGGAGGCCTTACCTGCTATGACAATGGGAATTGCTACATGCCATCAAAGTTCCCACTGTAGGAATTCTGTAGGAAGGCAAATCTACAATAGTGTAGTTTAACGCTCTACAATGATTGTTTTATAGGTACAACATTTTTTGTTTTTACTTTGCTCAGAGTTCCCTTTTAATTTTCGCTGGCACAGTTGAAACCTCTCATGTTGCTTCAGTCTAGTTCCGCTTGAATTTCTGGGCCAGCTAGTGTATTACTGTGACTGACAGACATCTGCAAGCCATTGCTGATATTCTATGATGATGGATGTATGAACTTTTCAAGTAGAGCCTGTTCTGTTATGGGTAACATACTCTTCATCACCTGACAGTATGGAGTACTCTGTGTAAGCAGTCAGCTGTTGTATCATTCTTCATTCTAAAGAGGTCACCTACCTTGTCTGCTGCTGCGGCAGATCACTCTGATAGTGACATAAACTGCTTGGTGGAAAAAAATACCTTTTAGCAGGGATGAACAGCAATTTTCTGTAAAGTCAGTCATAGCAATAACTGACATTTTATGTTTTAAAATTTTTTTATAGAACACGAACAGCAAAATATACCTCAGAATGGGAACTGACCTGCATCTCATGCATATAAGTGGATTACTATGCTTAGAATGAGTATAGTGGTCCTGTGTTGTGGCCATTTAGAAATACCAAGCCTCTGATTGGTCACGGTGGATCCAAACTAAATGGCTGTACTGTCCAGTGCTTCAGCTATTGCATACAGTCAAAAGCGGCGCCTGGAAAAAATGGCGCACGGTTCAGAACGGCCTTAAAACGCTATTTAGCGTTTTAGACTTCAGAACGTAATTTTCCGTTTTCATAAGACTCAGGCTGCCTGTGGTATTTGCAGTCAAGTTGATAACCAGTAGATGGTGCTGTTCAGCATAGTGTTATAAAAGGATTTTTAAGCATTGTTAAGCCAGGCTTTGAAAAAGGAACGATAGCATAGTGGTAAAATACTGGGCTCTGGAGAAATTTTTGCAGGTTCGAATCTGCACGTTACTTTTTTTTTTTTCTTTTCTTTAATTAATAGATACCACTGCTATTTGGCATTGCTAAAAGATTAGTTGAAATATACTTTTTTATGAAGTAAATGTTTTGTGTTTTTGATATCCCAGCTGAATATCGTATGAAAGGTGAAGAAGGAGACACGGAGTTACTGCCTGCAAACTCTCATCTTTATTCTGCCTTCCCACTTCCTTTGCATATGTTATGCATGCAGCTGGATATTAAAAACACAAAACTTTGTCTTCGTAAAAAGTATTTTTTAAACTAATCTTTTATTAATACTCAGATAGCAGTGCATATATCAGTAAATGAAAATAATTAAAAAAAGATCATTGACTAGATTCGAACCTGCCCCTTGCATAAAATACAACCACAGCTCAGTACTATACCACTGCACTATAACAATGTTACAACTTCAAAACGCTAATTAGCGTTTTACATTAAATTGACGGCGCCATAATGTTGCGGTGGAGCTGTGCGCCATTTTTTCCTGCTCCCCAGCTATTATCTGTTACTGCCAAAGTTCTGCTATGTACCGTACAGACAAACGTTCATGATCATCTGAGGTGAAAATCTAGTGTGAGAACTGGCGCACCACAACATCATTGGACTCAACAGGCAAATTTAATCCTTCTTGGGCAACTGCTATCGGTGTGTTGTATCCCAAGTAGCTGAGGAACTTTAATGTATCCTGGAAGCGGTGATATCTGTGACGTGCGCAGTGAACATACCAAGATATTGACAGAACAATTTATCATATACTGTACTGTATTAGCATGATATGGAAACCGTCCAAGTCCTAAATGTTCACAACATTCCAGGATGGCCTGTGTGTGGGGTCATTTCTGTGACACATGCCAGTATGGGAGAGTTTTGCAATAAGAGACGCCCTTTATCTGTCTTGTCATATTGAGTCTTTACCCAGTCTAGCCGGAAGGATGTCCATCTGAGTATTTTTACGTATTATAATGCATCTTTGTGTAATATTGAGTCACCTGTTAAAGGTACACCACTTAAGCATAATGAATGTATTTTAGAGAGGGTTTAGTAGTTCTGTTTCAGTGTACCATCATGCTTGCTGGCCTCTTTGTTGAGCAGCATGTTCTGTTTGGAGGTGGTTGAGTAAGGATGAGCAGGAGGCATCTACCTAATCCCCATCGTTAGGAGGTAGCCAGAATCAGCTGAGCAAAGTCCGCTTTAAAGTAGGCCTTGAATTAGAAAACTATGGCATCTACTGCCATCTTGATCTCATATATATATATATATATATATATATATATATATATATATATATATATATATATATATATATATATATATATATATATATATATATATATATATATATATATATATATATATATATATATATATATATATATATATATATATATATAATATATATTCCTGGTTGTAATGCCGAGTACTTTCTGAGTAACTTACTCGGAGCTCTTCCCTCCCTTTGATTTTCCTGGTCTATATTTTTGTTCCAGGGATTTGACGCAAAAAGCATTCGCTCCAGTGGGTCGATTTATTATTGGCAAGTAGGGGGTGATTTCCATGCTGATAGTTAGGATTTGCGAGTCCCATACGTGGAGTAAATTTTTAGCCAGTGGTGTCAGAAGAACTGATCTGTATACTAGTTCTGGTAAATGATTCGGAGTTAAGGCCACTCTTCAGTCAAAACTGAAAATTGGACAGCAGGGGTACCATTTGAGTAAATAATGCTCTACTGTAGTCCAAAAGCATCCTTTTCCATTGTGTTGTGAATGTTGTCTGGTCCCCACCATGATTGTTGTCATCCAGCTAGGACTTCCTTGCTACTATTTAGGTTCAGCCAGTCCTTATTTTCATAGGCTAATGTTAGGTAATGCATACATTCATACTTGTGGCATAAGCTTTTGCTATGGTAAAAGGCTGCCAGAGGATTGCCCTTGCTCTAAGAAACAGCAATGTGGTGTAGTTCCTAGAACAATGATGGGAATCAAGGAGAGAAGCAGGCTGCAGACCACTAGAGTACAGAAAATTGCATTAATAGCGGGTAAGACTGGCAAGACTGTTTCAAATCCACACCACTCACCTTGCTCCAGTTTTGACTATAGATGGGCGTTAAAGACAGAGACTCAGAACATTATCCATATAATCGGTATTTTTAAAAGAAAGTCAAAACTGACAGTCTATTTCTCTCACTTCAGGTTATCTTTTAAATCTGGGTTAAAAATGCAAAATTATGGTTGGGTCACTGGGGTAATCTTCAGCAGATAGCTGTGTGTTCATTTGCATTTTTTTTTACTTTGTAGGTTTTTTTCTCCTTGTACTTGCATCCCTTGAAGCAGACGCATTAGGAATGGAAATTGCAGCTCGGTTGGTCTGTGATTTCCGTAATCTTTCAGAGTTTTCTTTTTTTCTTTTTTTCTTCAGTGTTAAAAAAAATGAAGTCGGAAACATGAGCAGCCAGTGATGTATTTGGTTTATTGATGGGAATTGAATTTGCAAGGGGGGAATGGGATTTGGTTGCAGTGTGTACTGATAATGATGTAGTCCAAATGGATTTATAATGGTCATTCGTTGTTTTGCTCCCGCAGTGAGCTCAGTCTCAGAAAATGTGAATCTGATCTGCAACAATAAAAAGCTGCTTCATCCGCCCATGCTAATAGTTCCACAGCAAGGTTACAGCACCTGAGTACCTGAGCGCAGGATTTATAGGCCCTGGCTGAAAATTGTAACGTTTACCTTCAATCCTTATTAAAGGGAAAATGCTATTCTCGATTTATTTTAAGGTGTCTGCAATTAGGCAAGACTATTTTTGTAGCGTTTTTTTTTTTTCCTTTTGTTTTGTTTTTAATGAGTCCTAAAACAGTCTGCATTTTAAAATAAAGAAAACCACACAGGATCTTTGCATACACGATCATCCAGCTGCTAGTACTGTAATGTAGCCACCCTGTATATGAGGTGATAATGACTATGGAAGATCATCATGCTTGCAAATTAATAGACCATTTTTAATAGTCATGCTAAGTTTCCTGGATTGCTCCTGTTTTCAATTGATAGGAGTCCTGTTTCAATGCTGCATTTTTTTCAATTGATCCTGAAGTACGGTATCTCACTTAAGGTTTAAAACTTACCTCAGAGGGTAGGCTCTGCATACTATAGAGGCTTTCCATTCTTTTGTGCTGACCAACGTTCCTGCGATGTACCCTGTTAAACGACCTCGAACTGCTAGCGCTTCAGAAAGCCTTCAGAAGTACTTACGTCCCCAAGTACTTCCGAGGATGAGTGCATCCGTCCCCAAGTACTTCCGAGGATGAGTGCATCCTTTTTTTGTGCAAGCTAAAACTAATAAAATATTTATTACACACATATACACTCAGTTGAGGCAGTGACTTGCTATAGGACAGGTTTCTATTTGTGTGCTGCGTCCATTTTGGAAATGGACATGCCAACCGTGCTGATTGCAAACTTGCATCTCAGTTACACGACTATGGGGATTCAGATGCCCAATGCAACATTGAGACAAGTTTCCCAGAAAGAGGTTCCATATGTCAAATAAAATAACTGCAGTTTGTAGTAGGGGTAATTAATTGCCCAGAAAATGTCTTTTGTGGAAAACTGCAGCAGGCAGCATCCACCCTGTGTGCAACTTGGATGCAGCCTATTGACTTCGATTGGCTGAAGTTCTGCATCTAAAACTGCTTTCGGGAAACCACTTTGGGCCCCTGGCCATTGCTTTAAAGTGTAACTGTCGGGCATAAAATCAAAAATCAATTCTTTATTTTTATCTGGTAAAAAGTAATAAGGATGCTAACCAGGCAATCCAAAAGTTAAAATCTCTATTACTTTTCTTGTTTATAAATGATCATTCCCCAGTTTACCTGACTCTTATTTGGTACGCTGCAGCACAAAGGAAGTTGCAGGGCATGCTGGGTTGTCTTTTTTTGTTTCTTTATTTCCCCTCAGACTTAAAGAGTAACTGTTAGCCCCCAAATTGAAATTTAAAACACTATTGCAATGTTTTATTTATTATATAAGTGAGCCAAAAAGCCAATGTAGAAGTTAAAAATCAATCTAATTTTGTTACTATGTAACCTTTCCCCCCAGCTCCGGACGCAAGCCGCATATCAGATACTGTAGCATGCAGAGCATGCCTATGTCTGGCCGACCCCCCCTCTCCCCCCCAGGACCAGGTGCCGATCTATTCGCACCACAAACAGCTGACCGCTCTGACAGGGAGAGAGAGCGGCAGCACTTCCAGAGCAGCACCGCAGAGCAGCCGGCGCCGTGCATCTCTCTCACATGTGATTCTCTCACATGTGACTCGGCGGCGGCTGCTCTGCGGTGCTGCTCTGGAAGTGCTGCCGCTCTCTCTCCCTGTCAGAGCGGTCAGCTGTTTGTGGTGCGAATAGATCGGCACCTGGTCCTGGGGGGGAGAGGGGGGTCGGCCAGACATAGGCATGTTCTGCATGCTACAGTATCTGATATGCGGCTTGCGTCCGGAGCTGGGGGGAAAGGTTACATAGTAACAAAATTAGATTGATTTTTAACTTCTACATTGGCTTTTTGGCTCACTTATATAATAAATAAAACATTGCAATAGTGTTTTAAATTTCAATTTGGGGGCTAACAGTTACTCTTTAACTAATGCACAGAAGCAAAAAAGGACAACCCAGCATGCCCTGCAACTTGCTTTTTGCGGCAACGTATCAAATAAGAGTCAGGTAAACTGGGGAATGATAATTTATAAACAAGAAAAGTAATAGAGATTTTAACTTTTGGATTGCCTGGTTAGCATCCTTATTACTTGTTTACCAGATACAAATAAATTGATTTTTAATTTTATGCCCGACAGTTACACTTTAAAGAGACTCTGAAGTCTCAAAAAAAGCTTCTTTTTATTTAATAAAAGTGTTTAACCTAATAGCCCTAACTAAACCGCCGGATTCCCGCCGCTCTAATCTAACTAAACCCCCCCAAACTCCCCGGGGGGCCATCCGGGCAGCGTTTCCGTGTGAGGCAGGGCTATGTGCCGCAGCCCTGCCTCACACGCGTCTGTCAGCGGCGGTTCGCTGCCTCTCCCCCGCCCCTCTCAGTATACCTTCGCTGAGAGGGGCGGGGGAGAGGCAGATATCTGCCGCTGACAGACGCGTGAGGCAGGGCTGCGGCTCATAGCCCTGCCTCACACGAAAGCGCTTAGGGCAGCAAAATCCACGACCAAGAAAGTCGTGGATTTGGCAGGGGAGAGGGAAGGGGATGTTAGGGGGGATTTAGATAGTTTACATAGGCGGGGATGCGCCGGTTTAGTTAGGGCTATTAGGTTAAACACATTTATTAAATAAAAATGTTTTTTTTTAGACACTTCAGTGTCTTAAGCAAGGTGTAAGATTTTATCCTTTTTTTTTTTTTCTTTTTTTCATTGGTCAGACAAGTCATCTGATTCAGTCAAACTAAAGCCAGCAGGATGAGGTTGAAAATGTCAAAATTGGCAGACTTGCTCATTCCAGGCTATTATAATGCACTACAATAGGGTGCAAGGTGTAAAGTGGCGATCTAGCATTGGTTTTTACTCAGGACCATTATTCAGTATCACTTAACGAGTTTGAATCTGCTGAGGTGATAAGTGCATGTGGCTGGAAGATCTTGTTACCAAAAGGCCACCACATACCACCTCTAACCGAAAGCTCATTTTCAGATGGATTTATCTGTTAATCACAGATGCAACACATTAAATTACCAGCAATTGCTGTATGGGCATGCCTTGAGACTTTTATCTTCATAATATTATTACTGTCATTTGTAGCTATATAGGTTTTCTGTATTATTGCTCATTTAACTTTAATGCGTCTATTTTAACAGAAGTGGTTAAATTCTCAGTTGTATTAGTAAGAGGATTAAATTAAAGTTAACGAGGACTTGGTATACAGACAAATGCCTCTGCAATAGTCTTCTTTTCCCCCCTTTCTGCTTTTTAATTATACAAAGACGATTCCATTTGAAATTGTCACTTTTTCTTAGTCATTGTGTTTAGTTAAATTACCTTATCGTCCCGCGTTAATGTAAAAACATTGAGATGAGTTTCTCAGAAAGTGGTTCCATATTTCAAATTAAATAACTGCAGTTTGTAGCAGGGAAAATTCATAGCCCAGAAAATGCAGGGAGTCAAAGTTTGATTTGCTTGGCATTTAAACTCTGCCATGTGGAGCATTGCTTTATCATAATGATGTGACTAAAGGTGGCCACACACCATACAATTTTTTAAATATCATTTAAACATTTTTTCTGACTGATTTGTAAAAGTTCAAAAATGTTACCAATGTACCACACACCTATTTTTAATTTTTCCCCAATCGTGAATAAATACCGTATTTTTCGGACCATAAGACGCACTTTTCCTCCCCCAAACATGGGGGGAAAAAGTGCCTGCGTCTTATGGTCCGGATGCAGCAATTTCTACCCGTATTCAGTTGTCACCCCTTTTAAATCTTGTGTCCCCGTGACTGTCCAGACCTCCCGTCTGTGTAAGGAATCTGTGTAGAGCTTGCAGAGCATGTATTGCAGGATGTAACGAGTGTAGGTGTCCCCGCGGTTGTCCCGTCCCGCCCCTCTATACCGGTGCGTTCCCGCCCCCTGTCCTCAGCTGTCCCGTCCCCTCTAACTACTTTCCCCGGCTCTCTATGGGTTACGTGAGGAGTGTCAAGGCATAGGCTTACCGCTGGATGTTAGCGCTGTCAGCGGTAATCTTCCATGCTAAAGCCGCCGGGTGGTCCGTGCACGCTGCCAAAGCCTTCCTCCCTTCACTTCCGCATTGGTGATGAAAGCGGAAGTGAAGGGAGGAAGGCTTTGGCAGCGTGCACGGACCACCCGGCGGCTTTAGCATGGAAGATTACCGCTGACAGCGCTAACATCCAGCGGTAAGCCTATGCCTTGACACTCCTCACGTAACCCATAGAGAGCCGGGGAAAGTAGTTAGAGGGGACGGGACAGCTGAGGACAGGGGGCGGGAACGCACCGGTATAGAGGGGCGGGACGGGACAACCGCGGGGACACCTACACTCGTTACATCCTGCAATACATGCTCTGCAAGCTATACACAGATTCCTTACACAGACGGGTGACGAAGAAGATACGTTTCACGGGGACAGACTAGTACAGGGGTTACTTAGTACCGCACAGGGCATTTTAAAGGACAGGGGGGGGGAGGGGGGCAGTTAAGAGTACATGGGTGGCATCTAAAAGCACACAGCGGGCACTTAAAGAACTCAAGGGGCTCTTTGAAAGACACAGGGGACACTTTAGAGAATACATGAGGCACTTTAAAGGACACAGAGGGCACTTAAGACAACGGGGGGGGGGGGGGGGGCACTTTAGAGGACAAAGGGGCCACCTAAGAGGACAGAGGAGGGCAGTGGAGGTCACAAGGGAGACACTAAAGGTACAAATGGGACACAGGGACACAAGAGGTACAAGTGGGACATATAAATTGGGGAGGGGAGAAGATCCACAAGATGCTCCTACACCATGGATGCACCAGGTTTAGTATTTTTCTTTTTCCCTGGATTTTGTCCTCTAAACCTAGGTGCGTCTTATGGTCCGGAGCGTCTTATGGTCCGAAAAATACGGTAATAGAAAGCTCAGAAAAAGCTTTGCATGTGTTTCTATGGCTGTGTTCACACATAAAAGGTGTAAATTACTGGTGCAGTCCTGTCACTTTTGTATGTGTTTCTATAGCTTTGTATACACACATTGAGGCTACTTGCACACCAAGACGTTGCGTTAGGTGCTACGTTAAGGTCGCATAACATGCACCTAACGCAAGGCCTGGTGCTCTACGATGTGGACGTCAGAGTGAGCCGCGTTGTGCAGCTCACTCTGGCGTCCGTGATGCGTACTCTTGGACGCATGCGGCATCACGTGGTCCCGCCGGCCAATCGCCGCACAGAGCGGCCGCACCAGGAAGTAAACACTGCACGTCACAACGTGCAGTGAATATTAATTAGCCATGTGCCTGGCTGCTCTCCGCTACCTCCCCAACATGACTGAGCATGTGAAAACAGTCTGACGCGGCTTAAGCCGCTGTAATGCTACCGTATGCTGCACTTTCGGAAGAACGTGCAGCTTTACATGTAACGCAACGTGGGCAGTGTGAACAGCCCACTTGTGTTACATTGCTGTGCGTTGGGGGAGCGTTACAGGCTGCACTAACGTGCGCCTGTACCATCTTAGTGTGTAAGCAGTCTAAAGGTATAAATTTCCAGTCCAGTCAGGGAAAACTGATTGAAAACTGATGTGAAAGGCAGACAGGACAGTACTGGACCAGAAATGTGCAGATTTATGTATGAACCAGGCCTTACTACTTTTATGCATTTTATCTACAGAATTCTTCAGACTTGATGTATTTCCTGTGCTTAGTTTTGTCTACCTTTTTTTTTTGAAGCCAAGTATGGTTAGGATCACTACATATGAATTCATATAATGTAGTTTGCTGATTGTATACAATATAATAACCTTTGTAAAGTGCTTTTCTCCCAAGGACTCAAAGCGCATTGCATGAGCGGGTTTGTGTTAGCGAGATGCTTAATAGGATATTCTTTACAGTTCAGCTATAACGTAATGAAGAACAGAGGTGTCAACAGGATAAAATCAATTCTTAAAACTTTTAAAAATGCTTAGGAGGCAGTGGTGCACTTGCCCCCGCAAGCAGACACAAAAACTGTGTATTCAAAACAATCAAATTTATTGGTACACTCCAGGGGTTTTTGCAACGTGTTTCGCAGGTATATTCCCGCTTCCTCAGGCAATAAAAAATAGGAGTACACACAGTAGTCTCAAGGTCACGAGGTGCTTATTGTGACCTTGAAACTGTACTGTGTGTACTCCTATTTTTTTATTGCCTGCGGAAGCGGGAATATACCTGCGAAAAGCATTGCAAAAACCCCTGGAGTGTACCAATAAATTTGATTGTTTTGAATACACAGTTTTTGTGTCTGCTTGCGGGGGCAAGTGCACCACTGCCTCCTAAGCATTTTTAAAAGTTTTAAGAATTGTTTTTATCCTGTTGGCGCCTCTGTTCCTTATTGCGTTATAATTGATATCCACCCCTGGTGGAGGGGGATACCCCTTTCTTTCTCCTGTCTACAGAGAGCGACTTCTTAATCCTGAGTGAGGACAGGCTAATCTCTTCACCTGCCTGTACAGTGGTTACTTGGAGGTAACCCTGGTTTGTGACTATATATTATACTCATTTCATTTACCCAATTGTCAATACTTACAACACTATATTGGGCTCTCTGTTGTCTTTTTACATTTACAGTTCAGCTGTCTTTTTTTACTTCTGAATTATATTTGTATTGTCAGTTCTTGAAAGTGAAGTGTTAGAAACAGTTAAAATGGACAAGAATAAAGGCTTGTACACACTTTCAATCATTGGCCAAACATAAATTTTACCACCTCCATGTAGTATAAGGGCTCACCTACACAATCTGCTGATGGTATTTAATATCTGTTTACCCTCATACTGCATGGGGGTGGTAAAATTGGTCAGTGATTGGCCAATCATAATCGAAAGTGTTTACTAGGCTTAAGTTTCTGAAAGACTTCCATGGGCCAAATTGTGATGGCCAGACGACAGTCAGAGCATCTCCAAAAAGGCAGGTGAGGGTGTTTGTGGGATGCTGGGGGAGAGAGGGCGGCGAGGCTAAGGTTTATACATCACCGGTGAAGGGTTTGGGGTTAGGCGCCACCAGAAGGATATGCATCAATAGAGGGAGGGTTCTCTGTGAGGCCCAGTGCACACCGAGCGGTTTTTGGAGCGATCCGCCGGCCGCATCCGCCTATAAAAACGCTTGTCTAATGTATTGCAATGGGATGGTGCACACCGGCGGTTTGTGGTTTTTGCCAAGCCGCAAACGCGCCTCCTGCTGCGCGTTTGCGGATTTCGGAAGCAGTTCGTCCTCAATGTAAAGTATAGGAAAAACGCAAACCGCTCTGAAAAACGCTACTTCAGAGCGGTTTGCCAGGCATTTTTGTTACAGTAGCTGTTCAGTAACAGCTTTTACTGTAACAATATGTGTAATCTGCTACACAAAAACACACCCAAAACCGCTAGGTATGTTTAGAAAACCTCTCTAAACATACCTAGAATCGCTCTGAAATCAGCTCCCAAAACCGCTAGCGTATTGCGGATCTGCTAGCGGTTTTGGTGTGCACTGGGCCTGAGAGTAGGGTTAGTTTTAATCCTAGTAAAATATCTTATCTATATCTATCGGGCACCTCCCTGCGTCCAAATTTCCCCCCATTGCCACAAATCGTGGCTTTTAAGGGAGCCTATGGCGGCACCACTTTTTCCGAGGCTTGCAACCCCTTTTTCCGTGTTTTGGTACCTGATACTTCTGGAACTCTTGTGAAGTCTTGTGGATTCCATCCATCCTTGATGGGTCAGGGTATCATTAGGCAGGTGGTTAATGTTTTGACTAACCATGTTGATGCTGTGTTGGTTTTAGTAGCAGCTACCAGCAGTGAAGTATTTGTAAATGAGCAATCTGCCAGTTTTGTGATTTCGTAAAAGGTCTGTTAAATTAGATGCTGCCCTCTTAGATGAAGATCCAACCCTTCTCTGTGTGTTTAGTGGCCAGGGCCGGATTTAGGAGCAGGCACCCAAGGCATGGGACTAGGGCGCCAGAATTACCCTTACTCCATGGGGCGGGTGACAGGTTAACTGTACCTGTCATCCGCCATAACTAAAAGCCACTCCGGTAGTCAGAAGCTAGCCGCCCCGCTTGGCTGTGTGTTTGTCAGCATTGCCTGTGTAGCAGGCAGATCAGCTGGCGGGGCGGCCGCTCGCATAAGAACAAGCAGTGAAGATGAGAGGGGCTGGAGAGAGCATCAGCCTGCAGCTGCTGCAGCAGACTCGCTCTTCCATTCTGGCCGAGTCCCGACTCCAGTGTGCGTCCTGGCTGCATGTCAGTGACCAAGGCGGCAGCTCCGCGACCAAAATAAAGACAGCGGGCACATCGGCTAAGCCCGCTGTCAATCAAAGCACCTGGCTGCCTGTGACGTCAGCCCCGAGTCCAGTGCTCAGCATGTCCGCCGCGGGACTCCGTCAAGCTACAGGGCCCACGTACTTCTTGCAGGGCGCTCTGCCCCGCCCCTAATCCACTCCCCTCTCCCCCTCCCCTTCTGCACTTCCCCTTCTCCCTTTCAACTTCTGCCGCCTGTCGCCTTTGAACTTGTGCGCCCGGGCCCAATGATTGGCCTGCAGTAGCCCCAGCTGCTTTTCCCTAGGTAGGACTTTTGGCTGCCAGAGGGATGACAAAGCAGTGTGTGTGCATGCATCTGTGTGTTTTGTGGTCTCCTGGTGGGTGTTAGAGTGTGTGTGTCAGTGTGTGTGTGCGCATGCCTACATGTGCCAGTGTGTGTGCGCATGCATGTGTGTGTCAGTGTGTGCGTGCGTGCGTGTGTCAGTGTTTGTGCGTGCGTGTGTGTGTGTCAGTGTGTGCGCACGTGTATGTGTGTGTGCGTGTGTGTGTGTGTGCATTGCGTGTGTCAGTGTTTGTGCATGCATGCGTGTGTGTATGCGTGCGTGTCTCAGTGTTTGTGCGTGCATGCGTGTGTCAGTGTTTGTGCATTCGTGCACGTGTCAGTGTGTGCGTTAGTGTTTGTGCGTGCGTGTGTGTGCATGTGTCAGTGTTTGTGCGTGTGTCAGTGTTTGTGCGTGCGTGTCAGTATTTGTGCGTGCGTGTGTGTCAGTGTTTGTGCGTGCGTGCATGTGTGTGTGCGTGTCAGTGTTTGTGCATGCGTGTGTCAGTGTTTGTGTGTGTGTGCGTGTCAGTGTTTGTGCGTGTGTGTCAGTGTTTGTGCATGCGTGTCAGTGTGCGTGCGTGTGTGTGTGTGCGTGTGTGTGTGTCAGTGTTTGTGCGTGCGTGGGTCAGTGCTTGTGCGTGTGTGTGCGTGTCAGTGTTTGTGTGTGTGTGCGCGTGTGTCAGTGTTTGTGCGTGTGTGTGTTTGTGTGTGTGTCAGTGTTTGTGCGTGCGTGTGTCAGTGTTTATGCGTGTGTCAGTGTTTGTGCGTGTCAGTGTTTGTGCGTGCGTGTGTCAGTGTTTATGCGTGTGTCAGTGTTTGTGCGTGTGTCAGTGTTTGTGCGTGCGTGTCAGTATTTGTGCGTGCGTGTGTGTCAGTGTTTGTGCGTGCGTGCATGTGTGTGTGCGTGTCAGTGTTTGTGTGTGTGTGCGTGTCAGTGTTTGTGCGTGTGTGTCAGTGTTTGTGCATGCGTGTCAGTGTGCGTGCGTGTGTGTGTGTGCGTGTGTGTGTGTCAGTGTTTGTGCGTGCGTGGGTCAGTGCTTGTGCGTGTGTGTGCGTGTCAGTGTTTGTGTGTGTGTGCGCGTGTGTCAGTGTTTGTGCGTGTGTGTGTTTGTGTGTGTGTCAGTGTTTGTGCGTGCGTGTGTCAGTGTTTATGCGTGTGTCAGTGTTTGTGCGTGTGTCAGTGTTTGTGCGTGCGTGTGTCAGTGTTTATGCGTGTGTCAGTGTTTGGGCGTGCGTGTGTCAGTGTTTATGCGTGTGTCAGTGTTTGGGCGTGCGTGTGTCAGTGTTTATGCGTGTGTCAGTGTTTGTGCGTGCGTGTGTCAGTGTTTATGCGTGTGTCAGTGTTTGTGCGTGTGTCAGTGTTTGTGCGTGCGTGTGTCAGTGTTTATGCGTGTGTCAGTGTTTGTGCGTGTGTCAGTGTTTGTGCGTGCATGCGCGTGCGTGTGTTTTTTGTGGTCTCCTGGTGGTTGTTAGATAGCTTGGTATGTGTCCATAGCTCCCAACTGTCCCTCTTTGGGAGCCCTGTCCCTCTTGCCTCCTCATTTGTCCCTCTTTCAGGACTTTGTCCCTTTTTCTATGTAAATATAAATATATATATATATATATATATATATATATATATATATATATATATATATATATATATATATATATATATATATATATATATATATATATTTCTCTACTAAAAAATGTGTTTGATCGACTCTAAACTTTATTCCCCTCCTTCAAATTGATATACTACTAATTGCAAAATGTTAATATGAAGGAAAATGAGGCATGATAGAAAGGACCAGTGTGGTTTGAATTATAAAACAACATATTTTTCTTATGGAATCTTTATGGTATGCGTGACTAGGGGTGTGGTGGGGGCGTGATCAGGGGTGTGACAGGGGCATGACTTAAGTGTCCCTCTTTCTTATCTCAAAAAGTTGGGAGGTATGTGTGTCTGTGTGTGTTTTAGACATGGGGGGTTTTATCTTGGTTGATACCCAGGGGACTCTGAGGTAAGTTATCCCGATCAGACGTCCCGTTTTACATGGGACATCTCGGAGCATCCTGCATTTGTGCGTCGGATGTCCTGGGCCCCCCTCCTCCCTCACGCCTCCAAAGTCTGCGTCCCATCCCCAGCAAGTGTCGCACTCAGCGTGTGCTGTACTCTATCTTTGTCACACTCCACACCTGGGAAGCCGGGGTGCGTGGGTAGTGCGAGACACATGACATCATCACGCGGCGAGGATGCGGGAAGTTTATACAGAGAGCTGAGTGGTGCGTGGACCATGCAGACGGGAGACAGGAGAAGACACATCAGCCCAGGGTCATGCAGTATAGACACTGGCAGAGGAGTAACATGCATTGCATGGGCAGTGTCACCCTCTACTCCACTTGTTTCACCTTCCTCCCTACATAGTGTCACCCTCCTCCCTGCCCAGTGTCACCCACTCCACCCATCCAGTGTCACACCCCCCCCCCCCCCCCCCCCGTGTCACCTTCCCAGCAGCACCCAGTGTCATGCTCCCCGCTCAGCAATTTTATCCCACAAGTACCCAGTGTGGGGGGACCATTTGCTGCATTTCATAATTTCATATATGTGGCTAATGTATGTGCATTTAACATGTGTGCTGCATTGCATGAGTGAGGGTAACCGTTGATGCATTTTAACGTGTGTGGGCGTTAATGTTTCATGTATAGGAAGTAACATTTGCCTCATTGCATGTGTCGAGGAAACCTTTTGATGCATTTTATGTTCCGGAGTTAACGGTTGGTGCATTTCATGTGTTGGAGGTAATGGTTAAGTTGTTGCATTTGATGTGTCGGAGGCAACGGTTGTTGCGTTTCATGTGTCGGAGGTAATGGTTGTTGCATTTGATATGTCGGAGGCAACAGTTGTTGCATTTCATGTGATGGAGGCAACAGTTGTTGCTATTTTCGTGCCGCACTGACATAATTCTACCATATTATTATTATGTATTTATATAGCACTGACATCTTCTGCAGCACTTTACAGAGTACTTAGTCTTTTCACTGACTGTCCTCAGAGGAGCTCACAATCTAATCCTACCATAGTCATAGTCTAATGTCCTACCATATTATTATGTATTATATAGCACTGACACCTTCTGCAGCACTTTACAGAGTACAGAGTCATGCCACTGACTGTCCTCAGAGGAGCTCACAATCTAATCCTACCATAGTCATAGTCTAATGTCCTACCATATTATTATGTATTTATGTAGCACTGACACCTTCTGCAGCACTTTACAGAGTACAGAGTCATGCCACTGACTGTCCTCAGAGGAGCTCACAATCTATCCTACCATAGTCATAGTCTAATGTCCTACCATATTATTAATATGTATTTATATAGCACTGACATCTTCTGCAGCATTTTGCAGAGTACATAGTCATGTCACTGACTGTCCTCAGAGTAACTCACACTCTAATCCTACCATAGTCATAGTCTAATGTCCTACCATATTATTATTATGTATTTATATAGCACTGACATCTCCTGCAGCACAATACAGAGTACATAGTCATGTCACTTACTGTCCCCAGAGGAGCTCACACTCTAATCCTACCACAGTCCTAGTCTAATGTCCTTCCATATTATTATTATGTATTTATATAGCACTGACCTCTTCTGCAGTACATTAGAGTACATAGCCATGCCACTGACTGTCCCCAGAGGAGCTCACACTCTAATCCTACCACAGTCATAGTCTAATGTCCTTCCATATTATTATTATGTATTTATATAGCACTGACATCTTCTTCAGCACATTACAGAGTACATAGTCATGTCACTGACTGTCCTCAGAGAAGCTCACAGTCTAATCCTACCATAGTCATAGCTCCACCCATGACCACAGCACAGGACTAGCCGGAGGGGAGCGCAAAAACTGTCCCCGGGCGCTGAAAACCATAGCTAAGCCTCCAGGAGTGTGGAGGGGATGGGCAGGTCTCATGGTTCCTTTGGGGCTGAGCAACTAGACCAGAACCCCAGGGTGCAGGTACAGCACAGCCCCCTGAAAAAACATATCTGCTGCACACGGCCTCCAGACCTGGGGTGTGTGTGTGTGTGTGTGTGTGTGTGTGTGTGTGTGTGTATACAGTGTGTGTGTGTGTGTGTGTGTGTGTGTATGTGTGTGTGTGTGTGTATGTGTGTGTGTGTATGTGTGTGTGTGCGTGTGTGTGTGTGTGTGTGTGTGTGTGTGTGGTGAATGCCCGGATGGATTTGTTTCACTGACACTTTGAGAGGAGAAAAAGGCTGTACTGCTAGGTACATGCAATGCAATTTTCTGACACATTTACCGTCAGATCAATTATTTCCAACATGTCCGATTTGATTTCCGATCGATTTTCCATAGAAGTGAATGGAAAATCAATTGGCTTTCAGATTGGACATTTTGGAAATCATCAATCTGATAGCAAATCAGTCAGAAAATTGTATTGTGTACCTAGCATTAGTGAGCTTAGTAGTCAGTACTTTGTGATGTTTATTTTACAGTGTTGGTTGGCAGCGTTGGAGAAAATACAGTCCTGTGATTCAGAGGGGGGGGGGGGGGGGGTAGGGGGGCGGCTGGTGACAGTGGGCCTTGGGTGGAGAAAAGTACAAATCCGGCCCTGTTAGTGGCTAGTCATGTGATGACACGTGCTCAGTGCTAAAGTTGCCCCTGACAATTCGTTTTCTGCCAGGTTTGTATTTTTGTCTGCGCAGTCATTCTCTGGCCTCTCTAATTACGAACACTACATAAAGCCCCCCCCCCCCCCCCCCCCCCCCCCCATAGATGTCAGATGGTGCAATGTGCAGGCACAGTATTAGAAGTTCCATTCAGGGCTGTGTCAACCATGAAGAAGGGCGTCTCTATTAAGTGCTCATTTACGTCCGTGCTACAATGACTTCCATAGCAGTCACAGCTACAACAGAACAGCATGCAGAAGTAAAATTTTTTTTTTTTTCAAACAATACATGTTAATGTATATATCTTTGGCTTGGCTCCTCTTTGCTGGAGACTTCTTTCATGTGAAATAAGTTAACGTAAGTGGGAGCCCTGCAGATTCTGATTATTCTTTATAGCTGCTCAGGATGAGATTGGCAGGATGATGCTTTTAGAGCATATGTTAAAGATCACAAGCTACATATGCAGGAGGGGGAGCAGTAAGCTTCCACCGCAGGTGTGAGACTTTACATCTGCTGCGGGCGACGCTGGGCTCTACAGCTGTTGAGGAACCAGCAGGCTCAATTCAGCTAGGCAGAGCAACCAGCAGTTATGATGCGCAACAATTTAGGAACTATAGCAACTAGGAATTTGGTAATCCATAGCAACTAAGAATTCGGTAGTCTATAGCAACCAAAGCTCAAGTAAGCTCTAGCAACTGACTAGATTTTACTCAGCTGAATAAGGAATGCTGAATTGTTTGCTGTGGATTTTCCAAAATGGTCCTTTTGGGGGAAAAAAGCCCCTTAAGCCCCCTTGTTACTCATTTGTCAGGGTTGGTTTTGTACATTCTCTGCTATTGACCTCGATTAGATACCCAAGAGAGCCACATGAAAATTCCTAGTAGGATTTATACCAAATTGTCAAAATAAACTAATTTCCGCACGGCATGAGGGGTATGTGCACCATACCTTAGCGCTTGTAATTTAAATAGTAGGTACCAGTACCAAAATACATGTTTGAGTGATTTACCAATTTTTTTTGTGTTTGTTTTTTGTTTAATGGGCTGTTATATAAGCAGCTCCTCTCGACTGTAACACGCAGGGCTATGATTTTATACAGTTTTCTCTGGAGATATTTTCCGCTACACCATACAATTTCAGGAACTTCTCTTGAAAAAAAATCTGCTCCAGGTGGAAAGGTTAAGAAGGTCCAATCTTTATTTCAACCTGATTATGGACACAGACCTTAAGCTCACGCGTGTCTGAGCTGCATATCGCTCCTTAGTCATAGCTGACTGAATTTCAGGAACTAGCAATTGAAAAAGTGCTAAAAGGTAAGCATGAAAAATAACTTCAGTTATTTTTTTGCTTGCTTGTGACTGAAAGGATGCCGTGTTTGATAAGCTGTGAAGACATCTCATGTGAGTAAACTCAAGAGAAAAAAAATAAATCGGGTCTCGTGTATTTGGGTCTACTTACATTACAGCAGGGATCAGCTGACCTTTTAAAAGGCTGTTTTCACTACACACAATTTGCTGGGCTTTGCAATCAATTTCCAGTAGTTTTTGCTAATGTCCTTGCATTTTGCAATTCACTTAAACACCAGAAATCGCACTAAAACATCACTCATTAATCAGTCTTACCCTAGTGTGATCAGATTTTGCCTTATTGCAAACGTCCTACTTGTGCTCATATTTTTAACATCCAGTAAAAATTGCAAAATGCAATTGAAGAAAAATTGCATTGTAAAGTCGAAAAATGCTCTAAAGATGGCTGACTTCACATTGCAGCGCTTGCGATTTCTGAAAATCATAAACTTGCTGCATGGAACATTTTTTTTGAGCAATTGCAATTTTATACAATGAATGAAAATTGCAAGTGTGAGCCGGCCCTTTAATGCTGCCACAATTGTCTGTATAAATTTAATAAATAGCTGCATATATGTGTGTGTATATGTATGTATGTATGTATGTGTATGTGTGTGTATATATATATGTGTGTGTGTGTGTGTGTGTGTGTGTGTGTGTGTGCGCGCGCGCACACACACACACACGCCCACGTACACACACACACACACGCCCACGTACACACACACACACACGCCCACGTACACACACACACACACGCCCACGTACACACACACACACACACACACACGTACACACACACACACACACACACGTACACACACACACACACACACACACACACACACACACACACACACACACACACACACACACACACACACACACACACACACACACACACACACACACACACACACACACACACACACAATATCTTCTTTAAGCAGCGGAACTTTCCACCAGGCATGTTGTTAGTTAAGTCTGTGCTGTTTGCAGTGAGATCTATGTCGATGTAAATAATGTATCTCTGGAAACAAAGCAAGGTGTGTAAAGTTAAAACCCACTAAGACTTGTTAATGATTCCAGGTGCACAGTGTAAATTAAATTGTCTTTGTTCTCTGGTGCAAAATGCTCTTGTTAAATTGAACTGCAGGTTTTCCAGCTTATAGTGCTCTATGCTGAGATTAAAGCCTTATATGCGCACTAAAAATAAAAGTACATGAAAGCGAACGAACCTCAGCCCATCAGCAGATAATCGTTTGTTGAAAAATTTCCCAACAAAGTAAGCAAATGCTACGGTTTTGGGGCAAAAGAAAAACAACTGTTCGGGTATAAATATAAAATATATAATCTGTTCGAGTGATTATCATTCAAGTGAGGCCATTAGTATAAATATTGCTAGACCATGAATGACCATTGGTGCAAATACGCATGCATGGCCTCTCCGCATCCCCGGGACAGGAAGAGGAAGTAGGGCATGACAGATGTTCCTCTGGGGTGTGCATAGAAAAGCTTGCAATGACTGGAACCCACTGGGAGTGCTTTTGCAGTGCTTGGCGATGACCAGTATGCAGCATTTTAGGAGTGATCGCATCAATGGCTTCCAAGCAAAATCGCTATCACTTCGGGAATCACTTTGAAATCGCTGCACTTTCCTGCAAAGTGCTGTCAGTGGATACCAGGCCTAATGCTACATTCAGAGGAGGAAGGCGCACAACTGAACTTGTGTAAAGGTGTATGTGTACACACAAACACACAATTGCTGTCGCCCGCAGGTATTGGGACTCGGTACCTCAGGCGACAGTTCAGGGTGGAGTGTTCTACAGACACTTGTGCTGCTATGGAGGGGGAGTCGGCGGCACAGTGGATGATGCATGTAACTGCTTCCAGCAGGGTTAGAAGGGGAGCGGTGCACCTTGGCGTCAGCCAGTCATCCCTGTTCTTTATGTAGCACTGGGGGAAGTGTACACAAGTTTTCAGCCAAGACAGTCCTGATCAGCTGACCTTGGCTGAGTGTCATTTAAAGGGATCCTGTGGTGATTGGTATATGGAGAATGCCATATTTATCTCTATGTAAACAATGCAAGTAGCTAGGCTGATTCCGTGTTTCTAAGTGTACGTACACATATCTGATATTTCTGAGCGACTTGTTCAAGCCGGTTGTTTGAAAGATAGTTTGACGTGTGTATGTTCAATCAGTTAACTGATAGCAGCAGTTTTGACTGATCCGCCTGGCGGATCCGTGGACTGTGTTTCAATCGGGCATAGAATCGTGTGTATGCACCTTAATGCTTTAGACCCTGAACAAGCATGCAGATTAGGTGCTCTGACTCCAGGTTGACTGGATTGGCTGCATGCTTGTTTCAGGTTTGTGACTTGGACACTTAGGCTGCTTACACACCAAGACGTTACAGGCGCACGTCAGTGCGCCTGTAACGCTCCCCCAACGCACAGCAATGTAACACAAGTGGGCTGTTCACACAGCCCACGTTGCGTTACATGTAACGCTGCACGTTCTGTGCAAAGTGCAGCATGCTACGGCGTTGGAGCGGCTATAGCCGTGTTAGACTGTTTGCACATGCGCAGTGGGGGGCGGAGAGGAGGCGGGGAGAGCCAGCTACAGTAGCCGCGCACATGGCTACTTAATATTCACTGCACTGGCGGGCGCTGATTGGCTGGCGGGACCACGTGATGCGGAGTGTCTCGCTCCGCATCACGTGGTCCCGCTGGCCAATCAGCGCCACTCTGGGAGACATTATAGGACTCGAGCCGCCTAACGCGGCTCACTCTACCGTCGGCTCTTGCAGCACCATACGTTGTGTTAGGTGCACGTTATGCGACCTTAACGTGCCACCTAATGCAACGTCTTGGTGTGCAAGAAGCCTAAAGATAAACAGGATTGCCAGACATCTGGTATTGTTTAAAAGGAAATAAATATGGCAGCCTTCATTTCCCTCTCAGGTTCACTGTAAGGCTATCATTAATCTAGTGTAGCCCATTTGGGCTGTGATGTGGCAGGAAAATGTAGCTGAATGAATGTAAGTACAGCTATCCTTTAGTGGTATAAGGTTATCTTTAAGAGGAATATAGTGTTGCACATTGGTAAAAAAAAAAAAAAAAATACTGGACCCCTCTACCTTCACCTTTTTTTAATTGTCATAAAAAAATACTGTGAAATTAAAGATAACCTAAGAATAGTTTCGTAATGGGGAAGATGCTCTCCTTTAACCTTTTTAGAATGCTGTGGAAGACGTGCTGTCATTTCTAGACAGATTTTTAGCTGGATTTATTGTTCATCATCTCCTTTCTTTGCAGTCTCAATGACGGTTTGTAATCTTCCCTCATCAGCTGCCATTTTTCAGCAGTGTGAAGTGAGCTGAGGGTCATGTGACCAGCCAGCTGTCACTCAGCAGCTGTAGGGCCATAACGTAACAACACCTGACTCTTCACAGAAGCCAAGCAATACTAGGTGTCTGGAAAAACCGTCACAAGTTGGATGTATTGCATACATGCTGCAGGCGTGTGCGTGTGTCCTTCAGCAGATGTTATTGCAGAAGGGAGTGTATTATAGGCTAGCAGGGCTGAAACACTGCTGTCTTTAAACTGACATTGTCTGGGGCAAGATATGTCTTCTGCTTAATCGGGAACACCATAATCCTTTCAGACATCCTCCAGGCAGTTATTGAACGGAACAGAGAAAAAAAAATCTGGGTGTTTATTGAAGCTAGATAAACAATTTTTTTCCCCTGAGATGCTTTCTCAGAACTTTTGCTGGGGCTAATTTGTACAAAACAAAGAATGAAGGAAAATCTTTTTAAGTGTAACTCCAATCACATCATTTGAATAACAATGTGTTGGCAGATATGAGAGTATCATGCCTGGCACAACCTTGGAAACTCTATCTATGGACATCAATCTGTGGTGTATATTGTCTATGGATACCCAATCATGTTATTCCTTACTGATCACACAGCCTACTTCTTGATTGGTAGGCTACCCTGAGATTTCTTCTGTAACACTTCAATACTGACTTACTGGTGATTATGAAAGATTTTCACAATCCCTTTGGTGTATAGTATAAGCAGGAGTGTACCTACAGCTAAGCTTTAACCTTTTTACAAAAATCTAGTGTTTCTGAGCGTAACCAGTTGGTGTCTGTTTGTTTGATCCTTCCTTTTGGCAGTCTGGTCATGTGACTAGTGAAAATGGTCAATTTCTCTTATTATTATTATTATTATTATTATTATTATTTATTGCTTTTATAAAGCGCTACGCAGAGCTGCACAAGAAGTACATACAGTGATACAATGGATGACAAATGTAACCAGGTCATACAACATAAGACAAAGCTGTACAAGGCAAACAAGGTACAAAATACATGATCCTGTGATTTTGGGCTGGTTAAGTAGCCCAGTAATACAAGTATGAGTACGTTATATAGGAAAGGAGCATGCCAGGGAAGGGGGGACCCTGCCAAAGGCTTACAATCTAAGGGTAGGGGATATGGACACTAGGTAGGGCTGTGGAATGTGTAAGAAAATTACTGTGTGGTAGGGTGTGGGTAGGCTATCTTAAAGAGGTGGGATTTGAGGGATTGCTTGAATGTGTTGAAGGAGTGAGCAAGTCTGATCGGTGGTGGAAGGGAGTTCCAGAGGGTGGGGGTGGCTCTTAAGAAATCTTGCATGCAAGCATGGGAATGTGAAATACACGGGGCAGTTAGGCAAATGTCGTTGGAAGACCAGAGGGGACGGCTTAGTATATACCTGTGACAAAGCTTTGAGATGTAGGTAGGGCAGGTTTTGTGCACAGATTTATAGGTCAGGCATAGAATCTTGAAACCTCCTGAATCGCATAGGGAGCCAGTGCAGGGATTTGCAGAGGGGGAATGTATATGCAGAGCGGTGAGAAGAATGGATGAGTCTAGCAGCCGCATTCATAAGTGATTGAAGGGGGGGCTATGCGGTTCAAGGGGAGGAAAGATATAAGGGAGTTGCAGTAATCAAGGGGGGAGATGATGAGGGCATGGATGAGCAGCTTGGTAGTGTCCGGGGCTCTCCTACATAATTTCTCCTTGAGGAGACGTCACAATAGCATGTGACTGACCATCTTTGATGACCTAGCGTTAGAGGAGAAGAGGTAAGCATTTTATCAGCATAAACACCATTTCAACGACGATCTCCTCAGAATTTTCATAATACAGTTCTTTTAGAATAAGTTTAATTGATGTGTTTCATTGTCGTAATTTATTTTTAATAAGCCATAATAGTCTTCCTTGGAAATTACAGCATGTTGAATAATGTGAGCAAATTTTAATCTCCATCTAGAAAATGTTGTGCCCTCTTCCAGGTCTTCGAGCTGGCACATCGATTCGGCGTTGCGGAATGTCAGGGGATATTTTGTCACTTTGCTTAATCAGACATTGCGAGGAACAGTAGATGTGGAGGGAGGGGTGACATTAGACACACTAAAAGGCAGACTGTGTGTGTGGGTCTGCATGTGTCTTTCCAATGTGAGCAAAGTTTGGCCCGTGTGTGTTGGAGATATTACGAATGCAACACTGTATACCCTTGATGGGTGTAATTGTAACCTTTGGGTGGATAATTTGGTCATTTGGGATGTGCACAGTCCAGTCATGTCTACTGTAGTTTCATTGCAATTAGTCCTATGTGTTTGTAAGCTTATTGTGAGTGTACTGCAAAAGGACCATAACACTCTCCACCCAGCTGATGATGCATTAGCCTTGGCATTGGAGCAGGGGCTTGCTTACAGTAAGGTAGATGGACATGGGGTGTGACTATGCCCTCTGCCTGCCCTTATGGTCTCATACCTAAAATATTACTGCCGGCATCTCGATTTTGAATTTTTAATCGAACTGCTCTATAGACTGTACAATTTATGTGACTATGACTTTATAATGAAATTCAGGAACCAGCTTTCTTTGTGGCCCGGCTAAAATCCAGTAGGCTATTATATACAAATGTTTTAACCTCCTGCAGCTGTTGCAGTATAAATCACACTGGGGCATAATTCCTTGGTACTTTGTAGACTGTGCCCGAATGTACCAAGTTTTCTAAAAAAAAAATCAAAAAAAAAAATCAGTTCAACCTCTTGGTTTGTTATAGTTCAAAGTTTAGTATATATTTTTTTCTGTCCCTGTTTGCACAATTGCTATAGTTCAAACTCCGATGCGTATGCTTGGCTAAACAAACATCCACTTTGCAATATCACAGCATGGGAAGACCTCTTCGGGGAACCTGATCTCACCACTGAGGTGTCACTCTAGCTGGCCTGGACGAGTGACAGATCGCAGTGGTGAGATCCGGTTTGCCAGAGGTGTCTACCTGTGATGTGAAATTACAAAGTGGATGTTTGTCTAGCCAATGATTTTAAGGTAAGCAGGTTTTAAGCAGCATACTCAGAATAAACTGTGGATGTTTTTGCCATGGTTGGCATTTATCTGTGGCATAAGAACAATTGCCATGGTGCTTGGTGCTGTGTGAAGTAGTAATTAGCACATATTCTAGTACCGTCGGTATGCATCCGACTGGTGGGGAGGGGTTTCTCATATGTGGGGTTTGGGCACATTGGAGGGGTGCATCTCACTTTGGGGTGTTTGCAACGCTAGGTGTCTGTAAAAGGCTGCCAAACAATATTATGCTATTTAGAGTTTGTATTTGACTGGGAGAGGGGGAGAAGAAGCTGGTGGGACCAGATTTTTGTGGTGTTAGTGTTCTTAGTTGTTACTGCTGACCGGTACTGTGGTGGAGACCAAACTACAGCTTCAGGAAGGCAGGTCAGGAAAGCGTCCCCACCTCAATTATCGGTAGACGAAACAATCATGTAGGCCCCAGCACCATCTTCAGTAACCAAAAAGAATATTTATTCCGCATACAAGTATACAGCTCTTTTCAATTCATTATGGTAGAAAACTGGACAAAATAAACAGCGATGTTTCAAGAGCTAACCTTCTCTTTTTCAAGCTAATTTAGCCAGTGGCATAGCCAAAAGGCTATGGGCCCCAATGCAAGTTTTACATTGGGCCCCCTCAAGCACTCAATACATAACTAACATGGGGTACCATAATCTGTCAAGGACAGCCACGGTATCATGATGTTTAAAGAGACACTGAAGCGGAAAAAAAAGATTATGATGATTTGTATGTGTAGTACAGCTAAGAAATAAGACATTAGGATCAGATACATCAGTCTAATTGTTTCCAGAACAGGAAGAGTTAAGAAACTACAGTTGTTATCTCTGTGCAAAAAAGCCATTAAGATCCTCGACTTTCAAAGTCGCAGAGAGGTCTGTCGTCAGAAGTTTATTATGTCAACTGTCAGTGAAGAATTTTTCTTTTCCTCTGCCAGAGGACAGGTCAATAGTTTACAATACTGCTCTGAAAAAATCATTTAGAATGCGGAGTAGTGTGTAAACTGCAAATATTAAAGAATGATGAAATGTTATAAAACACACTATATAACTGAAAATAAAAATATGAAAATATTTTCTTTGCTACTAATCTTCTAGTCATTATCCGTACTACACAACCAATTCACATAAAGATTATCATTGCCACTGTATCGTCAATGAAGAGCTAGCTAAAACCGCAGTTTAAGGAGGTCCTCTGATTGCCCCCCTTGCAACCTCTACATCCCTTATTGCTACGCCACTGACCCCACCTTCTCATCAGGAAACCATCAAACTGCAGGGTGCTTAAATCAGTATGGATAGATGAAACACCTCAGTGCTAAGAACAGCTATAAAATGGATTGTAAATCTGAAAATTCAGTGCCAAAACTAATACTAATAATTTACGCCAAACAACCTGTATGCTTTCCGAGTTTAACAACTCCAATTTTGGGTTTAGCTGGGCTTTTTTGCGGGGGGAGCAGATGTGCATAAACTCTTGGAAACTGGCCATACGCTTTTATTTGTCCATCCCTGATGTGTACATAAGTATGATTTTGTGAAGCAGCAATGTTTGAACTGATAGCATCACTAGCAACAATTCAAATTAATTTTTGTTCTCTATACATAACACTCCAGGAGGTGCATCTGTGCGTTATTCTGAACAGATTAGGGTGAGGGGGGGCAGAAAGGTAAAAAGGTCACCTCTCTTACTGCATTTGCCAGAGAAAAATCAAGTTTCGTGTCTGGAATTTTAGTGACTAAATTTAATCGGTACTTCTGGTAAAATAATCCAGGAGGGAATCGGGTACATATGTTTTCCATTAATTGCTTGCAAATTGGCTTGGTGCAGTGCAATTCTTAAATAAAAGTAATTTGTTTAGTGGATTTTTTTTTTCTCTCACACTCTTTCTGTGCGATGTCAATACAGTTGTAGAAGTCTAGCTGCAAAATGGATTCTTGCTAATCCAGGCATCTGTACTGGTTTGATAACTCCTTGTTTGTGCTGGGAATAGAGGCGCTAATTATCGTCTCTGGGTTGAAAAAGTAAAAGGTGCCACTTAAAGCGAACCTGACGGTAAACTCAGCCGGTAGGTAAACTGACTGTTGTAGCTCTAAGAGCCATATAATCATCTGACCAATAGCTTGAGGTATTGAAAGGGTGATGGGCACATCCATTTTCCTCAGAAAGCAGAGGTTTATTGGTTAGTCAATTTCAGAAATGGAATTTTGACAGTCTGCTCATCTATAAATCTTACACTATTTAATATTATTATTATTTAGTATTTATGTAGCGCCATCATCTTCCGCAACGCTGTACAGAGTATATATTGTCTTCTCACTTAACTGTCCCTCAGAGGGGCTCACAATCTAATCCCTACTATAGTCTTATGTCTATGTATGTATTGTGTAGTGTATGTATCATAGTCTAGGGCAGGCTTTCTCAACCAGTGTTCCCTGGAACCCCAGGGTTCCTTGAGGACACTGCAGGGGTTCCTTGGCATTTTACCCCATCGTGGGGGAAGTATAATAGAGCACCCTATAATAGGTGGTACTGTAACAAAAAGCACTAAATTGGGGGGTCAGGAGACAGTATAATGAGTGGCAGTGTAATAGGCTATAGTGAAATTAGCAGCCTAACCTATTTAAAGACCATGCCTCCTGAAAAATAAATGTAGGGGTTCCTCGAGACCAAAACATAGTTTGCAGGGGTTCCTTGAGATCCAAAAGTTATTTACAGGGTTCCTCCAAGGTAAAAGGGTTGAGAAAGGCTGGTCTAGGGGGAAGCCAATTAACTTATCTGTATGTGTTTGGGATGTGGGAGGAAACCGGAGTACCCGGACTTTGTTTTTCATCAGTCCACAGAACACTACCACAAAAGTTTTGGGATAGTGTTCTGTGGACTGATGAAACAAAATTAGAACTGTTTTGGCCCATGGATCAACGCTATGTTTGGAGGGGGAAGAATAAGGCCTATGAAAAAAAGAACACCTTGCCTACTCTGAAGCGTGGCGGGGGTCAATCATGCTTTGGGGCTGTTTTGCTTCTGCAGGTAGAGGGAAGCTTCAGCGTGTGCAAGGTACCATGAATTTTCTAAAGTACCAGGAGATATTGGATGAAAATGTGATGCAGTCTGTCACAAACCTGAGGCTTGGGAGACGTTGGACCTTTTAACAGGACAATGATCCCAAGCATACCTCCAAGTAAACTAAAGCATGGTTGCAGATAAAAGGCTGGAACATTTTGAAGTGGCCATCGCAGTCCCCAGACTTAAATCCGATTGAGAACCTTTGGTGGGACTTAAAGAAAGCAGTTTCAGTGCGCAAGCCTAAGAATGTAACTGAATTGGAGGCTTTTGCCCATGAAGAATGGGCTAAGATACCTGTAGATCGCTGCAAGACACTTGCGTCAAGCTATGCTTCACGTTTAAAAGCTGTTATAACTGGAAAAAGGATGTTGTGTTAAGTACTAAGAATGAATGTCACTTGGGGGTTGAATAAAACTGATAATGATATGAGCACAGAAAAGACATTTGTGGTTATTTCATTATAAATGTTATGTTATATTTGTCTGACTTACACGTGCCTCTTTGATTTAATTGTAAACAAGATGACTGAAATGATCAAAATCAATGTCAAACTGGCCAAAACACTCAATTTTAGTGGGGGTTGAATAATTTTATACACTGCTGTAGGTATATTCCAGCACCAGAAGAATCTTCTCATTGGACTCTGCTGAAAAGCAGTGCTGGCCAAAGTCAGTTCTCGGCAGAAGGAGGAACAAGTAGAGATCAGATGATCTGTGCCCACACTGAGATTCTGCGTATTGCCTCCTAGTGTCCTTCTGATTAAACTCTTAAACAGCCAAACGAAACTGATAAGCACTGCAAAACCACAAACCTCATATTTAAAGAGAAAATATATCCATGTTGGTGCTAATGATCAGAATGCATTTTGACTTTGAATATAGACAATCTTTATTGGATGCAGAACAATGCAAAAACAATTAAAAACACATAGCTTCATGGGGGACTTCGCAGGCAGCAGTTGGGTGTTAGAGACTCTGTAACAACAAAAACCTCCCCTGGGGGGTACTCACTTCGGGTGGGGGAAGCCTCCGGATCCTAATGAGGCTTCCCACGCCGTCCTCTGTCCCACGGGGGTCTCGCCGCAGCCCTCCGAACAGCCGGCGACTGTGCCGACTGTCAGTTCAATATTTACCTTTGCTGGCTCCAGCGGGGGCGCTGTGGCGACTTTCGGCACGGAAATAGACGGAAATACCCGATCGCCGGAAACTTGCACCTGCGCAGTAGAGCAGACCCGACGGCGATCGGGTATTTCCGCCTACTTTGGCGCCGAGAGGCATCAGAGCGCCTGCGCAGGAGCCAGGAAGGTAAATATTGCGTCACGGCTGTACGGAGGGCTACAGCGAGACCCCCGAGGGACGCAGGACGGCGTGGGAAGCCTCATTAGGATCCTGAGGCTTCCCCCACCCGAGGTGAGTACCCCCCAGGGGCCGTTTTGTCGTTACAGTTCCTCTTTAAAGAGTAACTGTCAAGCTGCAGAAGCTAATTTAAACCTCTAGTCTCCTGTGTTAAACAGTTTAGAAGGAAGCCAAAAAGACATTACTGAAGATAAAGATCTCTCTTACCTTTGATGTATGCTGAACAGCAAAGCTTAGACCTAAGCAGGACGCAAGCCGCATAACATACTGCAAAGCATTCTGGGGCCCTCCCCTCGGCTGCTAAGGAGAAGACGGGATCAAGTTTCAGCAGCTTCTAAAACTCAGTCCAGCCACAGCACAGATAAATCTCGGGGCAGCGTACACTGCAGGAGTCCGCTATTGTTCCTAGCCACATGGCTCATTAATATTCACTGCAAACTAGTGTTATTCGGTATGAGCTGTTCTGTGATCAGAAGCAGGCAGGACATGACGACACATTTGGCTTCACAAACATGGAACCTGCCATGAGCTGTCAGGAGCATCATTCTCTGCATATACTATATACAAATTCTGTGAAATCCAAACGTGGACAGTGAAATGCATATGTAATGTAAGTACAGCCAATATTTAGCTACTGATATATGTGTTTATTTTCTCTGAGACCTTATACCTAACAGCTCCTCTTTAAGTTTTTTTTTGTTTGTTTGTTTGTTTGTTTTTGAAAATTACACTACAACAGTAAACATATTAAAAATAACAATATGCTACATTGGTGTCTTGTGCAAATGGATCAATGAAAAACCTCTGCTGTGTGTATGAATCAATGACCACACTCTCACAAGACTGCATTGTCCTAAGTGTCTAAACTGCAAGGCTATACCTTGAACCTGTAGTCTGCTACTCTGCCACACCCTACGAGCTCCTCCGCACATTCTCCGGATGTGAAACCTGGACATTACCTTGCACATCAATTGTCCTTTCAGTTATAACTGACAGCAACTGATATAGTGGAAAAGAGCACTAATGAGTTTTTCTCAGAAGCCCAGACATTTGTACTTGCAACACAGCTCTTGTAAACCTCCAGCACGGTTACCGCTACTGTTATACGGCTAACTATGCCACTCCAGCAGCTACTTAAAGCTCTGTATGCTTGTATTGCTGCTTCTATGATCTACAAAGCAGCAGATGGTAGCATCTACAATACAAGTTTATGGAGCTTCAAGTTTCTGCTGGTGTGACATGCTCAGCAGCAATTCCACTGGGTAACATTAGCTGCCACTGAGCTAGAGCTTTCCAAAAGATAGGAAAGTGTATGTGTCCTTAAAGTGGTACTAAACTCAGAACTTACTCTCTGCTCTAGCATATTTGCCATAGTATGATGACCTTTATGGAGTAAAAAAAAAAATATTTATTACAGTTTCTTTAAATCCTAAAAAAACAACCTGATGTTTTTTGCTTGTTTTCACTTTTGCAAAATGCACTGAAAGGGTTAAGCCTTTAGTGTTTACTAGATGGAGAGCTTTGTGCTGTGCAAGAGTGCAGGTCTGCTTTTAAGCCTCATCTACACGCGTAGATGAGGCGGCGATGTGGCTTATCAATCGAGCCGCTAATGCGGCTCGATTGATAAGATCCGACAGGACGGATCTCCGCACCGCCGATTCCCTGCTCGCTCCCCGCGAGGGGACAATGGCAGAGAATCGAGCGGAAGATGAGCGGGGAATCGAATCCGGCGCACGCGTGGGTACGCGGAAGAGGCGATCCGGCGGCTAATCGAGCCGCCGGATCGGAGCCTCATCTACCCGTGTAGATGAGGCTTTAAGCTACATAGACATGCAAGATGCCTGTCGCCTGAAACCATCTTTTGTAATGGTTTCAGGTTACAGATCTAGCTCTGCTCATGCTGAGGGGAGGAGGAGCAGGGGGCATCTTTCTGGGAGCTTAAATTGGACCCACAATAGCAGTTGGCTTGGATTTTTTTTTTAGTTTGGTGAATTGCTGATGGGAGAGGAGCAGACATCAGAAGACACCTGTAGTGTACACACAGTAATAATAATAATTGAAATACAGTATTTGTATAGCGCTTTTCTCCTGACAGACTCAAAGTGCTTGTGAGGCAGCCACTAGAGCACACTCAGTAGGCAGTAGCAGTGTTAAAGTGGATCCGAGATGAACTTTTACTCATTGCATAATTGTGTTCCTTTCCTATTGTTTATAGGGTTGCCAGGTCGGCTGATGGAGAAAACTGGACAGGGGGTGGAGTTAGGGGCGGAGTCAGAAGCGCACTTTTATGTAGAGTGGGGCTAAGCAATGGGCTTTTAAAAAAAAAAAAATGTATAGTATTTATATCGCACTGACATCTTCTGCAGCACATTACAGAGTACATAGACATGTCACTAACTGTCCTCACCAGTAGTACTGGTCCAGTGCACATAAGAGACAGTTTTTCACCAGTAACTGCACATAAGAGACAGCTTTTCCCCAGTAAATGCACAAGAGACAGCTTTTCACCAGTAAATGCACATAAGACACAGCTTTTCACCAGTAAATGCACATAAGAGACAGCTTTTCACCAGTAAATGCACAAAAGAGACAGCTTTTCACCACTAAATGCACATAATGACAAACAGCCAGTGTTCCCAGTATATGTAGCCAGGGATATATGTGCCCAGTATATGTAGCCAGGGGGTATATATGTCCCAGTATATGTAGGCAGGGGTGTAAATGTCCCAGTATACGTAGGCAGGGGTATATATGTCCCAGTATATGAAGCCAGGGGGTATATGTGCCCAGAATAGGTAGCCAGGGGGTATATGTGCCCAGAATAGGTAGCCAGGAGCTATATGTGCCCAGAATAGGTAGCCAGGGGCTATATGTGCCCAGAATAGGTAGCCAGGGGCTATATGTGCCCAGAATAGGTAGCCAGGGGCTATATGTGCCCGGAATAGGTAGCCAGGGGCTATATGTGCCCGGAATAGGTAGCCAGGGGCTATATGTGCCCGGAATAGGTAGCCAGGGGCTATATGTGCCCGGAATAGGTAGCCAGGGGCTATATGTGCCCAGAATAGGTAGCCAGGGGCTATATGTGCCCAGAATAGGTAGCCAGGGGGTATATGTGCCCGGAATAGGTAGCCAGGGGCTATATGTGCCCAGAATAGGTAGCCAGGTGCCCCCCCCCCCCCCCCCCCCCCCCGCAGGAGGAGAACAGTGCAGCAGAGAGAGAGCTGGGAGCAGCGGTGGAGAAGGGGGGCAATCTTCCCCCCCCCCCTTCCCTCACCTTAGGGTGCTCTCTCTTCCCCGCTGTCTCCTCCAATATGATGTGCAGGCTGGCGGGTGGCTGCGGGCGGAACTTACCTCTGTGTCGCAGGCGCCGGAAGTTCGGGTCCCGCAGCCGCTGAGATTCGACTCAAAAAAGATCCGGATCAAAGATCCGAATCATTCATGAGCCGGACAACACTATTCAGACTGATTAGTGTTGTTCGGCTCATGAATGATCCGGATCTTTTTTTAGTCGAATCTCAGCGGCTGCGGGACCCGAACTTCCGGCACTGGAGCGACACAGAGGTAAGTTCCGCCTGCAGCCACTCGCCAGCCTGCACATCATCCTGGAGGAGACAGCGGGGGAGAGAGAGCACCCTAAGGTGAGGGAAGGGGGGGAGATTGCCCCCCTTCTCCACCGCTGCTCCCAGCTCTCTCTCTGCTGCGCTGTTCTCCTCCTGCGCTGCGGGGGGGGGGGGGAGGGGCTCTAAACAGGACAACTTAATTGTCCGGTTTAGCATGCCTTTTTGCACCGGACACAGCGCACAAAAACCGGACTGTCCGGTGTAAAACCGGACACCTGGCAACCCTAATTGTTTATAGGGCATCCCTCAAGCCAAATACGTTTTTGTTTTGTTTTAATACCCTAATTTCCTATAAACTAAACAAGCCACACCTACAGCTTCTCCAGAGTGCCTTGGCGCTTTGGGATTGTGGGATTTCAGCCTGGGCAGGTGAAAAAGGTGTTACTAGCTATAGATTTCAGAGGCAGAGTTTTCACAATCTGAGAGCTGCAGTGCAGATACAGATCAGTTGCCTGTGTAATGGAGGAGATAAGAGTGGAGTTTTCACAGAATATCAAATTAGCATGCCTAGATACAGATAAGCTTGCCTGTGCGTGTAATTGCGGAATAGTGTCAAGCAGAAAACATGTCTGCTCCCATTGTATCACAGGAAAAAATATTAATATACTGTTGAAGCTGTTTGAAGATAGATTTGCTGTGTAAACTATCTAAACTTTAGATAAGATATATAGACAAGTCACTTGTTATATTTAGTTTTTCATCTCACATCCGCTTTAAGTAAGGGCGTCCTGCCCAAGAACTACTGAATAGGTGCTGCCTGGCTTACTGACAAGGAAAGCCAGCTTTATAGCCAATAAACTACACAGCCACTGCCAGTAGCTCCTGCATATCTATATTTGCTTTGAAGACTAAATTTGGAATTAACTTGCTCATGTGTAGCAAAACATAGAGAATTGTTTGCTCAGATGATAAGCTTGTAAGGGGCTTTGCTCAGATGATAAGCTTGTAAGGGGCCAGGGCTGTGATCACTTCCTGCTTTAGCCTACACAGGAAAAAGAAGCAGCACATGACTGCAGCCAGCAAATCAAAGTCTTGCAAATGTTCACCTGATCCAACTGATCACATGCTTCTCTGTGAATAAACTACAGAGCTTCTTACATCCCACTCAGCTGAAGGTCTCTGATATCTGGTACAGAAATAGTGGTAGCACGTTTCATTTGTTGAAAGTCAGATTGTAACACAACAGCAGTTCTAGGATGAGACTTAACTTATGACTTCAGTGAACAGGTTAAGATGTACTCCACAAATGGATATTCTTTCAATAAGTATGCATTCTTAATAATATTGATGTATGGCTAAATTGTCAGAACAGAGATATAGAGAGATGAGTGTCATTATAGTTGCATATTTAAATTATAGATAAATATTATAGCGGTCTGTCCAATAACTGGGTATGTGTGAGGCTAGATTCACAGTGGGACGTTGCGTTTTGATGCCACGTTAAAGTCGCACCGCAAGCTTACAACGCAACGCGCCCAAAAAGTGGCAACGCAGTGTTACCGTCGCATACAGCAGATACAGTAAAAAATACAGGCAATGAAAAGTATGCTTCCAAGTCATTACTGAGCATGTGCAAACAGTCCAACGCAGCTAATAACGTGTATAACGCACTGCATGCAGTACTTTTACTTAACGTGCAGCGTTAGACACCAACGCAACGTGTGCACTGTGAACAGGGCATTGATTTTTCATTGCAGTGAGTTATTCTGCGTTAAATGCTGTTTTAACGTGCGACTTTAACGTCCCACTGTGAACTTAGCCGAAGAATCCGACAATGGCCAGCATCTGTTATGTGCTATCTTGAATATTTCTACCACTCCCACCCAGCCTCGGAAATACTTGCACTTTGCATTGTGTACTTTTGATGTAAATTTTTGCTGTGCTTAGGAAAAAGGTGCTCTAATTGATAATTGTAACAATATAATTAAAGAGAATTACTTAATCTGCACTAATGAGACAAGATTAGATAATTGCAACGAATGCGGTTGAACGGAGACATGCTTTTTGACATCTGTTAATATTTTGCTCTGCCTGTGCGCTAATTGCTGTAGTCATTCCGTCATTTCTGCTGGTTTTATGCAGTTTCCAAGGTGAGAGGGGAATCATAACTAATGCAGCTGAAAGATACTAGATAAGTCTTTAGAACTTAACAATTTTGACTCGTTCACCCATTTAAAATTTATTTTAGCACACGATTGTATGGAATGCTTGCTAATGTGATGTAGGGTTAATGCTTTGTTCACATGTTACCACATGCAATAGGGTTTCCCATTTCCACAGCACATGTTAAGACACTGAAGCGAAAAAAAATTATGATCTAATGAATTGGTTGTGTAGTACTGATAATTACAAGAACATTAGTAGCAAAGAAAATATTCTCATATTTTTATTTTCAGTTTATGTAGTTTTTATTTTATTTTATTTTTTTATAACATTGCATCAATCTGTAATATTTGCAATGTACACACTACTCAGCATTCTAAATGATTTTACAGAGTAGGCTACTGAACTTTTGAACTCTTCTCTACAGAGAAAAAGAAAATACAATGACTGACAGTTGAGATAGCAAGCTTCAGAAGACCGAGCTCTCTGCGACTTTGAAAGTCGTGGAGCTCAATGGCTCTTTTGCATAGGTAACTGGAGTTTCTTAACTCTTCCTGTACTGGAAACCATATTAGACTTATGTCTCTACTCCTAATGTTTTACTTCTTAGCTGTACTACACACACAAATCATTAGATCATAATTTTTTTTTCCGCTTCAGTGTCTCTTTAATAGCTCTATTCACATTATCATATGGGACGCAAACAGTGCACCAATGAAACACACTATAGGACTGACCAGTCTGCTTCACCACACAGCACCATTTACTGTAATGAATGGGTTGTAAAAACACTTAAGTGTGCATGTCATCATGAATGCGTTTGTGATCTTGTATGCGTTTACATTTTACAATGCATAAAGTGTGAGCAAAGCCTAAAACCCAATCTACAGTGTGAAATGTTTAGGTTTAGTATAATTATGTGTCTCCAAGAGCACCCCTTGTTAATTATGCAAGCCCTCAATCCTTCTAGAATTAAACATGCAAAACAGATTGTTTGTAAACCACAAAGACTGGAAAGGAGACCCTTTCTTAGCATCTTCTGAGAGAATACTATAGTATGCCACCATGTGAATTATATAGGATTAACTAGTGACCTAAGCCCGTTTAAAAATGGGCTCTAGGTCTGTCACTGCCCCGCGTGCGCACCCGGCCGGCCAGCCCGCCCCCTGGTCCAACTTGCATCCTGTCCCAACGGCAGTCAGAGCAGGACATGCGCAGTAGCACAAAAGCAATGACACAGGGACAGGACGCAGGGACACTTGCCTTTTATTAGGTAGGATAAGCTGAGGAGCAATGCCCACAACAAGGAAGAGGCAGGACATCTTAAAGGGATACTGTAGGGGGGTCAGGGGAAAATGAGTTGAACTTACCCGGGGCTTCTAATGGTTCCCCGCAGGCATCCTGTGCCCGCGCAGCCGCTCACTGATGCTCCGACCCTGCCTCCGGTTCACTTCTGTAATTTTTGACTTTAAAGTCAGAAAACCCCTGCGCCTGCGTTGCCGTGTCCTCGCTTCCCCTGATGTCACCAGGAGCGTACTGCGCAGGCACAGACCATACTGGGCTTGTGCTATACACTCCTGGTGACGTCAGCGGGAACGAGGTCACGGCAACGCAGGCGCAGGGGTTTTCTGACTTTAAAGTCGGAAATTCCAGAAGTGAGCCAGAGGCGGGGCCGGAGCATCGGTGAATGGCTGCGCGGGCACAGGATGTCTGGGCGGGACCATTACAAGCCACGGGTAAGTTTAACTCATTTTCCCCTGACCCCCCTACAGTATTCCTTTAAGACTTGTACACACGTTCAACAAAAGCGCATGACCGACTGCACGACCAAGTGATTGCACGACTTGTATTTTCCGCGCAACAACCAACTGAATGACCAACTAATTTGCATACTGCGCAAACAGTCGTGTGAGTTGATTCACCGGTTGGATCGGGCAAACCAGCCTGTTATCAGTCGCTCGTCTAGCACCGGAAATTATTTCATGAATAGGCAAGTTTTCTTTACTTGAACTTTGGGTGGTGAGTATTATCTACTTATCAAATACATGGATTGGTTATACCTAACTTACTACACTATTGCAGGCTTTTGGTCTCCTTTTTGTTTTTCTCTTCAATTTTGTGTTTTAATTGGGTTTGAGATAATCAGACTACATATACAGCATCCTGTACTGCCTCCTGTTAGCTTTGCTCAAAACGCAACAATATTTTTCACTTGTTGTTCACAACAGTCAACCAACAGAAGTTTTTTGCTGGACCAATGAAAGTGAGAGGGCACCGAAACAAAGTACAGAGAGTAGTTCTGATGTGTGCTTTCCTTTCTATTGGCTCCTGTGTAATAGGACTTTGTTAGATGATAATAAACAATGTTGGAGAAGGTTTATATAAACCAGCGTTGATTCTGGGCTTCTGATCTGTTCTGTCTGCACTTTTTGCTCCACCCTATTTCCTAGACATAACAGCCTGAGGATATTAAGTTAATCAGGAAATGTTCTACGTAGAACAATAAAATCCCTTTTCTTAGCACAAGTCTCTGGTCGCATGTAGCGAGCGGAAGTCTCGGAGACTGTTCCAAGGTTCTGCAGCAACTTACGGGCCTCTCCCCGATTACTCAGTCAAAGCATTATGTCCAGAAGGTAATTTATGTCAGTATGGCCTGGACCACTTGTCTATATGCAGCCCAGTATTGAGAAAATTGTGTGCAGTCCGTCTTTGGTACAGGCAATAGGATACCTAGCCTGAAACCCTTAAAGTGGACCTGAACTCAGAACTCCTCTCTGCTCTAAAAGATACATAACAGCATAATAACCTTTTAAAGAGAACCCGAGCCGGGTTTTGTGACATCGATATTAGGACACAGAGGCACATTCTGCATACAATGCCCAGCTTCTGTGTCCTTACAGTGTGCCCCCAGGCTCCCCCATGCTCTATCCCCCATTATAAAAACCGCCAGGCTAGCGACACGCAGATTGTCGCTAGTCGCTGTTTACCTTTTGGCTGCCACTCTGCGCTGCTCCCCCACCTCCTCTATAGTGCGTCTCCCCGCCTGTGTCCCTTCCCTCCCCACCTCCGTAAGCTTCCTCCAATCGGCATACAAAGGCGGGGAGCCGCGCTATAGAGGAGTGGGAGAGTGGCGCTGAGTGGCAGCCAAAAGGTAAACAGCTGACTAGCGACAATCTGCGTGTCGCTAGCCTGGCGGTTTTTATAATGGGGACAGCAGAGCACGGGGGGAGCCTGGGGGCACACTGTAAGGACATAGAGGCTGGGCATTGTATGCAGAATGTGCCTCTGTGTCCTAATATTGATGTCACAAACCCACCTCGGGTTCTCATTAAAGAGAATCTGTATTGTTAAAATCGCACAAAAGTAAACATACCAGTGCCTTAGGGGACATCTCCTATTACCCTCTGTCACAATTTCGCCGCTCCTCGCCGCATTAAAAGTGGTTAAAAACAGTTTTAAAAAGTTTGTTTGTAAACAAACAAAATGGCCACCAAAACAGGAAGCAGGTTGATGTACAGTATGTCCACACATAGAAAATACATCCATACACAAGCAGGCTGTATACACCCTTCCTTTTGAATCTCAAGCAATTATTTGTGTGTTTCTTTCCCCCTTCTGCTCTCATGCACTGAAGTTTCAGGTTGCTCTTTTCTTCCTGCAAACAGCTTTGCCCTTGTCTGTAATTCCTCAGTATGGCCTAGTGCACACCAGAGCGTTTCCGCTGCGGTTTGCGATCCGCTTGCGGGTGCGGATCCGCTAGGATAATGTATTTCAATGGGCTGGTGCACACCAGAGCGGGAGGCGTTTTGCAGAAACGCATACTCCCGGGCTGCTGCAGATTTTGGATTGCGGATGCGTTTCTGCCTCAATGTTAAGTATAGGAAAAACGCAAACCGCTCTGAAAAACGGCACTTCAGAGCGGTTTGCCAGGCGGTTTTTGTTACAGTAGCTGTTCAGTAACAGCTTTACTGTAACAACACATGAAATCTACTACACCAAAAACGCTTCCCAAAACCGCAAAATGCTAGCAGAAACGCTACAGAAAAAGAAGAAAAAGCGTTTCAAAATCTGCTAGCATTTTGTGGATCTGCTAGCGGTTTTTGGTGTGCACCAGGCCTATGTGAAAGCCCAGCCAGCTCAGAGGAAGATTTATCTAGCTTGTAAAAGATAAGAGAGAAGCTGCTCTAATCTAAATAATACACAGGCAGTGTGCAGAGAGGGGCCTGGAAGTCCCCCTTTATAGCAGAACCACAACACTGAAGAACTTGGCAGCCTTCCAGACACAGGCAAGTCTGACAGGGGAAAGATACATTGATTTATTACAGAGACTGTTATAGTAGAAAGTGCTGCAGTAAGCTAGAACACATTAGAATAGCTTTTGGAACTTGTAGGATGATAAAAAACAGGATGCAATTTTTGTTACGGAGTCTCTTTAAGCAAAAAGGTGCATTTGTTACAGCTGATGCAAATCCTAAAATTTGCACAGTTTCTTCTTCCTGATTCATGGCAGCAGATATATTATTTACAGCCTATGCTTTAAAATGGGCATATCTGCTTATCTGCCAGGAAGCCATGTGACACAGGGGAGAGATCAAATTACAACTAGTGATTAGACACGGGAATTAAACAGGCTAAACTCTCTAAATACATTCAGTGTGCATTTCTCTACGTTTCCTTCTGTCCTGAGCAAGAGTTCAGGTCCACTTTAATGCTGGGCATACACGGCTCGATTTTGCCGCTCGATTCCGCGCCCGATCATTTTACCCGCTCAATTCTGCAGGCGATTCTCTTATTTTCCGCCCGTTTTTGTTACCTTTTCCCGTTGTCCTCCATGCAGACTCGAGCGGCGAAACGATCGGGCATGTCGGAAATTATCTATCGAGCCATCGAAATGGCTCATGATCGAGCCGTGTATCCCGAGCATAAGAAATGATCTGAAGTTTCTCATCATGCAGCAGTAGGAAAGGGTGCTAGGATCTTGCTCTATATATTTGAAGTATGTGGTACAGTACACCTGCCTTTATATCATGATTCATGTATGCTTGCTTGACTCTTAAACATGTGTTGTCTTATTGACAAGTACACACTGCCAGTCTCATCTGCCAAGCCTGTAGATCTCCTGGAATATCAGGCTGCCTGTAGCGCAGATGACAGATGAGGTGCCCAGAGGCGGCTGACTATAGCCTGCACATGTCACTGCCCTCCGATGTTTATTGATCACTTCAGCTGCTCTGATCTGATATGGTTGATTTAATGTTACATTTTTGTATGAAAAAATAAACGTTTTGCTGACTCGAGCTTTTCTCTCTGTATGAGGCATAGACACAATTTTATTGTTTGTGATCGCCAGAGTTTCTAATTGTTGATCTTCAAGAAACATTTAAAGGTGGACATAGATGGATCAGTACGTTTGTTGTCTGTAAAGTTTAACTTGGTCACATGGCAGTTCAGGGCCCCTTTTAAGGTCAACTTGAGTTGTTTATGGTGGATAGAAAGTACAGAAATGTCCAATGTCACCTTTTCTCTTCAGTGTGGACAGAGTTGTTGAGTTTGCGAGACACACATAATGACTTAGAAAGCAGCAATGTAAGTTGCAATTTTCCCCGAGCAGACCATACATATGTACTTGCGTCTTGCAGCTATTTGTGAAAGCGGTTTGTAACCTTCAGTGAATGAATTGCTCTTGCCTTTGATTGTATAGCTGGGAAGTGTTTTCATTTTCTGAAAAGGTCTTTCCTGGTGGAGGCTTGAAATATTGCTGTTCTGGAGATGTGACATTTATAAATGCTGCCACTTACTTTTTCCATTTGTTGTAACTACCTTTCTGAGATTTTTCTGCTACTTTTTCTTCAAGTATATGTTTTTGGTAGTATGAAGTGAAGGCATGGGTAGGATGTCTTTAGTATCCCAAAGTAGGAAAACTATTATTATATAGTATTGGTATAGCGCTGACTTCTTCCACAGCGCTTTACAAAGAACATAGTCATGTCACTGACCATGAGCTTGCTGGTTAGTCTGTGACTGTCTCTCAGTGGAGCTCACAATTTAATCCTACCATAGTCCTATGTCCAGTATATGCAATATATGTATTATAATCGGGGCCCATTTTTCGGGGAAGCCAACTAACTTATTGTTTGTTTTTTTTGTTTGTTTGTTTTTTAATATGGTTGGGAACCCGTGTAGAAAGCACTTTCGCTGGGTTCCTATTCCAGGGCACTAACCACTACGCCACTGTGCTACATTTTCATCAACATCAGAATTTAAAATGAAACACTTGCACATAGGCATTTATAATAATCTGTATCTACTTTCCAAAACGCTGATTGATTGCTGTCGTTTATCCAAGCAGATCAATCCTTGGTAAAGGATACCAGAGCCCAAATTAACATGAGAAATAAGGGTGAACAGGCATGTATGGTGAGCTGTCCTGATGCTCACTACTCCCTCCGTTCTCCCTTCTGCCCCTCCACTCCTCCTAAATGCCCTCCAGAAACTTCTTCCTGGTTGGTTAGCCAGGTTGGGCATCACTGCTGGATGTGCTGGGCCAGCTGCGCAGGGATACCCAACCAACCAGGAAAGGGGTGCCGGAGGCCATTTAGGAGGATCAGAGGGGCAGAATGGAGAATGGGGGAGCGGTGAGCATGAGGACCGGTCACTTTACATGCCTGCTCCCCCCCCCGTTTCTCATATTAATTTGGTCTCTGGTAAGAAATGGTTTTTTTTTCCCTTTTCTCGTGTTTAGCACATCAATCCTTTTGCCACAGATTTTTTTTTTTTTTTTTGTGGCCTCTGGAGACCCCTGTGGAACTCGCACAATGCAGCGGTCCATGTGGATAAGTGCTTAGTGTGCTGCAATTACATGAGTCTCAGTTGCTCCCCCCCCCCCCAAAAAAAAAAAACGAAAATAAAACCAGCCCTAAGTTTCCCTGTATAAACATGCAGAAAATGGGCATTTGTGGGTGGACTTTCTGTTTACCGAAGATGCATTAGACCATGTACTCTGGTTGTGAAATGTAGGTCCTCTTGATTTTAATAATCACATAATTAAAAAATAACGCGTGGTTATTATTTCATTACAAATCTTTTCCATGACCACACTTTAGTCATGTGGCTGCTATAGGCAACACAGCAGTGTTTGTACTTCCATCAGGCAATAAATGAGAAGGTCAGTACTTCTAGTTAGATCTATCTCACTATCTCAACTAGGCTCATTTTCAAGCACTCTTAATTATCCACTTTAGACTGCATACTATTCAGGCCACTTATGCTGGAGACAGCGAGTTTTCATAATTGGGACTAGAAGCCTGTTTCCTACTGTTTAGTTTAAGACAGACTCCTTATCTGAAGTCCTGCGATTATTCTGGAATTTGAAAATGGTAAATACATCTCCGCTAACTTCGATAAATTACACAGGGATAGTTAAATGCATGAATTCAGGCAAAATTCCCATGTGAACTTGAGCCTAGTGAACAATATTTACTCACGGATTCCCTTCATGTTTTACAGAGAAGCTGGCATGCTATTTTTCTTCTGACGATGAAGAAACAGAACATCAGGCAATGCTCAAACACCTGTTATAGAGATACTGAAGTGAATTTTTTTTTTACAATATGATTTGTATGTGTAGTACAGCTAAGAAATAAAACATTAGAAGCAGAGACATAAGTCTAATATTGTTTCCAGTACAGTAAGAGTCTCCAGTTGTTATCTATGCAAAAGAGCCATTGAGCTCCATGACTTTCAAAGCTACAGAGATCTCTGTCTTCTGAAGCTTGTTATCTCAGCTGTCAGTCATTGTATTTTCTTTTTCTCCGCAGAGAAGGGTTCAAAAGTTCATTAACCTGCTCTGTAAAATCATTTAGAATGCTGAGTAGTGTGTAAACAGCAAATATTAGAGAATTATGCAAAATTATAAAAAAAACGATATCTCTGAAAATAAAAATTATATATATGTATGTATGTGTATATATATATATATATATATATATATATATATATATATATATATATATATATATATATATATAATGTTTCGTGTAATAATTCACGGTTAAAGCATTCTTAATGAAGGGCAGTTGCTGAAATTTTCACTACTCGCTGTGTCTAAACAGGGTCTGATGAATGGTAGAACTATTAGATTATTGGGGGGGGGGGGGGGGGGGGAACTACTGGGTGTTGGAGGGAGCTACTGCTTCAGATCATAGATCTCCTAACCTCCCCAGCAGCCTCCAGCTGCCTGCTCATGCCAAACTCTTCCAGTCAGCCTGAGGCCATGTGTTAACACTAGAGGCTGACCGACATCATAGGTTGTTCTTTCAGCCAGACTATGCTGAGCCTTTTGTGTCATCTATAGTACAGTGGTGCTGTGAGAGTCAGGCTATGGACTACAAAGCCATATCCACTGCCTTAGCCTTTTCATTTTGATCTCTACAGGGAAAAAATATAGTCCTGCTCAAAAACAAAAAACTATGTAGCTGCTGCATGTGCATAAAATTGCTTTATTTGAACTGCAAATCTTAACAATTGGTGTCAGCAACACAGATTTTTCTGATTATTGGTGATCTGCAGTATAACCAATAATACAGATACTATTCCTGATTATGTGGTGATCTGCAGAATCACCAACAATGCTAGTATAGCTAGACACGGGACAACCAATGTGGGATTGTGTTTTGGTGCAACAGTAATGAGAAGAGGAGATCTCCCGAGGAGCGGGAGATTCAGACAATACTGCAGCCAAGAATCCCCTGAGGAACAGGGGATTCATACTGTACTGCAGCCAGTGGACACCTGAGGAGCAGGGACCACTGACTGCTGCTAGGATGATCACCTGAGGAGCAGGTGTTACAGACAGTGCTGCAAGGGCTGATCACCTAAGGAGTAGGTGACAGCTCTTAGAGATTCCTCACTAATGGCTAGGCCGACTAGTGAGGACAGGAAGGTCAGACAAGCAGGGTAGGCAACGTACGGACAGATAAAGTACAAAGACGGACAGCTGATTCGATGTTTAGGCAGAGTCGGCAACAATAATCAGATAGGCAGAGGTACAGAATCGGCAAACAGGAGAGTGGTCAAGGAAGCAGAATGTCATAACTCGATAAACAATAGCAATGTAGCAATATCCTAGTCTAGGTGTGAAGTCCTTGGTTTCAACACCTGGGATCTAGACTAAGTACACAGATAACACAATGCAATTAATACTTTAAGCTATCAACGGAAACTGGCTAAGTGTGGATCCCCAGCTCCAGCTGGTTCTAGCACACTGTAGGATCTGACTTAGGCCACATACACACATCAGACCATAGTCTTTGGAAAATGAAAGATCACAGACCAATTTTACCCCCTTTCATGTAGTATGAGAGCCATACCTACACTGTCTAGTCTATTGAGCTGAACTCCACATCAGATAAAAATCTTTGCAAGATGCTGCACACACAGATGCTGTACAAACACAAAAGATCTGTAGCTGCAAAAGATCTGTTCCTGCCAAAAATTCATTCCTGCAAATTGCAATGATAGTCTATGGGATCTGCAGATCATCATACACACATGATTTAACTGACATTCATCTGCAGATCAGATCCACCAGGATGGATTTTCAGATCTGCAGATGATTGCTTGATCTGCAGATGAATGTCAGTTAAATCATGTGTGTATGATGATCTGCAGATCCCATAGACTATCATTGCAATTTGCAGGAATGGATTTTTGGCAGGAACAGATCTTTTGCAGATACTGATCTTTTGTGTCTGTACAGCGTCTGTGTGTGCAGCATCTTGCAAAGATTTTTTTTCTGATAGGGAGTTCAGATCCATAGAAAAGACTGTGAAGGTATGGCTCTCATACTACATGAAGGGTGGTAAGATTGGTCTGTGATCTTTCATTTTCCAAAGACTATAGTCTGATGTGTGTATGAGCCTTAAGGGTCTGAACGCTAACACAATAGCATTTGCAACAGCAGACAACCAGCAACTGACAGGCAGGTCCTATATATACTCAGAGCGCTCCACAGCGCCGCCCCAGTCACTCAGCCAATCCGGAGCACTACTGGAGTCAGCTGACCGGCTGATCAGCTGACTCCTCTTTTGCTTGCATAAAGGTCCTGTCGCCTGGCATGCGTGCGCGTAGCTCTCAATCTATGTGCACTAGAAGAACCAGGCAAAGCAGCAGCATGTAGCTGCGCGGCAGAGGCCGCCGGCTGACACGCGGAGATAGCCGCCATGTCGCTTGGCCATGTGGCGGTATCTCCGCTATGCTTTACACAAATATGTGGTTAGAAGCAACAGGGTATTTCCTCCATTAAAAACAATGCTGGAGGGCTTCTGTCAGGAAATGATCGTGGAGGGGGTCCAGGTAGTGTTCTCGGAAGTAGAACCGTGGCCATCAGTCTGACCTAATGGGGAATCGAGGTGTAAAGTCCCTCAACATCTATACTAACGATGATGTCATCTTTCTCAACAGTGCTGCTGACATCTGTGGAAAGTCTCCATTACACATGTGGATTATTGTGACAGTCAATCTGTGTCGGCAGACGGCTTTCTCGGTTTGCTGGGTGACCAATTCAGACCATAGCCCCACAGTGGCCAGTGAAATTACTTACAGCAGTGCTCCTTCGGCATTTTTTTAAGGGATGTTTTTAATGGATTTTATTTTTATATTTTTTTTTTCCCTGTTACTTCTAACCGCATATTTGCATTTCAAATAAAGCAATTTTATGCACGTGCAGCAACTAAATTTGTTTGTTGTTTTTGAGCGTGACAATACAGGCCACATTGTAGCAGCTCCTCCATTGGGAATGGTACGTTTGCCATATGGGAGGCCGTTTACATCCAATATTTTTGTGTTAAAAAATATATATATGTAGATAGATTTGTTTTTAGTGGGTAAATCATTGCTCCCCCATGCTGTCTCATAGTTTTGTCTTGTGCACCACACTATACAGAAGTGTTAATTGTTCCTCAGTGTTATTAAATAATGTGGATTTTTCACTTGATCCGTGTTGAAATAACTTTTATATCTCAAAGACCTGATTTATATTCGTGATGAAAGTGGAAAAATGATGTCCTTGAGAGATAAAAGATGTGCGAGTATGAGGAGAGCTTACAAATATCTGTGGTGTCTTCTAATTGAAAATATATTGCATTGAAATGTCTCTTTATGGAGTTGAAGCACACAAAGGATCAAAGGCCCGTTCTTAAGGTAGTCGATCTCCGCTTGTGCTCCCTAGGGCCTTCCTTACTTTTTAGAAAAGGGTAACCTTTTTCTTTCATGAGAGAGAGGAGCTGTGTGGTCCTTGCAGGGAAAAGGGTGCATTGATGTAGCTATTTTTCTGTAGCTTCAGTAAGGTTTGAACTATCATTATAGGTAGCGCTAGACAAGACACTCTGGCCTGTTGCCTGCAGGTACACATAAAGGTGTGAACATGAGGTGGTTAAAGGGGTTTCCCGCTATAGAAACCAAATCAAAGAAAATATAAAATGGGGAAAAAAGCCGGTGATACGTCAAAGCACAGCCATGGATTCTTCCTATAGATAAATATGAGAAAACAATAACGTTATTTACATATAATGGCACTAAGATTCTACTAGTGGAAACATAAAGAGATGGATACCTGCTGTTCATAGCTGAATTCTTGGCAGTCATTATTTTGCTCTCTAAAAACCACCTCTGGCGACCAATTTATAACTAATCGATCGTGAAGATACAGAAATTGACCACAAGAGGTGCTATTTAAGCTGTTAGGGCGCCTTTTTCATTGACCATATTTCAATCTTAAAATCTGATTGCACACAATCTACCCCTGCTTTGCTGACTGCAAGGGCACAGTGATTATCATTGTAATCACCTTTTTGCCTTTTCTACTGTTGTGGTTTAATGTTTCCTCAAACATAAGTGTAGTACAAGCTGCATATTTCCTGCGTTTACATTCAGGGTATATAGTCAGCGTTAGATGTTAGGACTCCTGTCTTTTCCATGTGGATTGGGAGGCTTGGATGCCCCCTTTAACAGCTGTGCCACAGTAGCAACAACTTGTAGCTGCACAAACTTGCACTTTAGCCAGCTACAAATCTCTGTACAAAATCTCTGCATCACATAGCAGCAGCTGAGAACACTGTGCAATGCAGCAACACCCGGTTGGCTACAGTACAGCCCTCCTCACCTGGGCCCATATGCAATTCATTTTTTTCTCCTGACTTTTCTCCTAGGTGATATTTTAACACCATGTGATAAAATGCATTTCAAACCCACAGCAAGCAAGAACATACTCAAAATAATTGTGGTGGTACTTTTTCAATTGCAATAGGCTTAAAAGGTATGTTAAAGGGAAGATTAAAATTATTTCCTAAGAAATAACTCAGGAGAAAAAGTTAATGGCATATGGCCCCCTGTGTGTTTTTAGAGAGTAGAGCCTTTCTAATTATCCCTCACCAGTAAGTAATCACAAGTGTAATTTGATTTTTCAGCTGTGTCAGCACAGGAATTCGTCGGTCCTCGGTAGACACAGCTAATATGTAAACACAGGATATTAACTCTTTTGTCTGCAGGAAGTAGACACGCTGCAGATTTATTGCAGGAGTTCTATAAGCTGTAACAATGAAATGTTTTTTTCTTTAAAGGTTTTTATGCTGTTGCTTAGATTTGAGAGCAGAGAGGAAGTTCTAAATACAGATCCACTTCAATTATGCTTTAGGCTTGGTTTACAGTTAAATTGTAATACATTTTAATGCATGCGTTGTCATGTGAATTGTGTATGTATAGCAAATATATTGCACAGACGTGTTGTAAACAGACAAAAACACATTCACAGGGAAGTATGTAAAATTCCTTCACCTGCGCTATGCGTTGCATTGAAGCTCATTACAAGGCGCTCACTGTAAACTGGCCCTTACTGATTGCAGGACTGGTGCATATATGCTATTTGCCTGGCACTCATGTCCTGAGATGTAGATTTTCTTGTGCACTGTAAATGGAGCATATCTTTAAGGTGTGCTGTGTCTATATTAGCCGTGACCCGGTGTTTAGTGCTCCAGGCTAGGCTGTTGCAGGAACACCAGTCTGTAGACTTGTCAGACTTTATTCTAATTGTATTTACAGAGCTCTGTCAGCCTACCCTTTCCTCATTTAGAGGGCTTGCATGGGACCTATATATAGACACATCCATACATTTTTATGTTCTTCCACCGTAGATGTGTGATTATTAGCATTTCGCTTTAGTGCGTTGGTGGGGTGGATTCGAGGCTTTTTGTGTCAGTAAACCATTTGCCTTTTCTGTTTGGATTTCATTAAGGCAAGCTCCAGCTGAGTCACTGAATTCTACGGAGATCGTATTCCTGGATGCCGAGCGTTGGCAGCATCATAACAAGCCGCACCTTGTCATGAATGTGTCGTGTCACTTTACATTAACATATCCGCATGATGTGTGCAGCGTGTGCATTGACATCTCCAAAGAGCTGTTGACTGAGTTGTGGATGTTGTTATGCAGTGAGACGGCCACATTAATATTATGTGGCATGTGTTTACTTGTATTATTTTGCTGCATTGTGGCATTTTATCTTTCCTTTCTTGTGTATGTCTCAGCATTGACTATACTGTATATACATTGCCAACTGTCCCGGATTTCCTGGGGTACTACCTGTTTCTGAAGTCTTGTCTCTAGTTAAAGAGGAACTCCAGTGAAAATAATGTAATAAAAAAGTGCTTCATTTTTACAATTCTGTATAAATGATTTAGTTAGTGTTTGCCCATTGTAAAATCTTTCCTCTCCCTGATTTATATTCTGACATTTATCATATGGTGACATTTTTACTGCTGGCAGGTGATGTAGCTGCTGCTTGCTGTTTTTGGCAGTTGGAAACAGCTGTAAATAGCTATTTCCCACAATGCAACAAGTTTCACAGACAGGAAACTGCCAGGACCACGGCTCTCAGAGTTTCTTGTTGGAGGGGTTTCACCACAATATCCGTCATGCATAGCCCCCTGATGATGCGTTTGTGAAAAGGAATACATTTCTCATGTAAAAAGGGGTATCAGCTACCGATTGGAATGAAATTAAATTCTTGGTTACGTTTTCTCTTTAAGCCTTGCTCATTTTAGGCCTCCTGAAAATATCTGCAAAATCATGTCTGCCATGAATTTCCAAATTCTTCCTCTCACCAGCAGCCTGAACATCTGTACACCAGCACTGCTGTGGCTCTGCCTGCTGCTTGGACAGTATCCCATAGTGGGTGTGGCAGGATTGCTTACATTTCTGTGTTTTTAGGTTTTTTTTCTGCACATCAGGCCTGGCAATCAATGATGCGGTCGCAGATTTTAAAGGACTGGATTTCAGATAAGCCGATGTGCAGAAAGCAAATTACGAATATGCAAGTAATACTTTCACACAGCAACATAGAAAGCAGCGGGAAGTTTCTTGTAGTAACAATAACAATATTTTTATAGCGCTTTTCTCCCTGGGGACTCAAAGCGCTGTGATCCTGCATTATGCAGTCTCAAAGGCTTGGGAAAAGAGGTGAGTTTTTAGACTTTTTTTAAAGCTGTCCAGAGAAGGAGTACAGGGAATCTTGATGGCCTAGATGGATAAACAGTGATAGATTTGAAAGTTGGCCTGCAGTTAGTAGTCTAGCAAGCATGTCTGGCCAGCTTACCATCTGCAGGCTAACCCCATATACAGTTATAGTATCCTATATAATAATATGCAAATATCTCTGCATCCCATGTACCGGTTTGTGTGTTTTTTCGTTTTGCGCATGTGCAGGGGCGCAGAGACACTGAGCTGGGGGAATGATGTGCGGCTTGCAGGACAGGGCCAGGAGGGAGTGTATGTGCGCGTGCGGTGGGCACATGTGCCAGACCTAGAGCCTGTTTTTAAATGGGCTAAGGTCACTAGTAAACTATAACAGGGGCCCATGGTTTCTGTTTTCAGCTGGCAATCTTTATTTAGCTGGCAGTTGCTGAAGCAGCGATGAATGTCTTTTTTTCCTGTTAACTGTCAGGTGGGTTACCATGGACACACAATGCTTAGCTGAAAGCATTTTTCCCAATGGATCTGGTTTTTGGACAAATTAAAGCAATCGTTCTTATAAACAATAAGATCTTACTTCCAGCAGATGGTCAGCCAATCTGCAGGTTTTGTAATTTATAGTACCTGAAGTGGAAGATTTACGTAGATTAACATAGTATGAGGTTGAGGCTGGTTTTACACTGGATGTGTGTGATGTAATGCGTTTACCACATTCACATTGCACCACAGAAATGTGGCTTCATATGACCCTGCCCCACGGTGTGGCGACAGGGTCATATGCATAGGTCCGCCTCCTGGTTAGTGACCTACTCTCTGCTGTGCAGGAAATACGTCACTGGGATTGCTGTCGCTCCACTCATGTGATGCACGACAGAAGCACTGTGCTTCCGATTCACTTGCATTATTGCATGATCTGTGTGGTAAGCGTGGTTCAGGTGGTAAATTGCTGCAGCCTTTGCGTCATATCGGATGCTTCGCTGCATCGCACCACATTAATTCTGCAAGGCTCCATTGACTTACATTGCACTCACAGCACCTTGCAATAAGAAAGGGCAACATAATGCAGGTTCACAATGCCAGTGTGCAAGGGGCCTTATAGCTCTGTACAGATACACGGCCCTACATCCCTGACTGAAGGAGTCTATTTTATACACTCTACATTTCCTGCTGAGACATTCATGAGTATGTAATATCCCAGGGACCAAGATGGTGAGCCACACTGAGGGACAGTTAGTGACGTGAATTGTTGAATGTTTTGCCTAAACAGCATAAAATGTGTAAGCGCTTAATTAACAATAAAGGTCATACTAATGGGGAGTGCAGCATTTTTCTTGTATGTATCAGTGATTCACCAGCCAGTCTCTGAGACCCCTGTGGTGAGATGCCACCCGTTATTTATACTTCCATGCCTTCCCACAAAGACTGAGGGCCCGTTTCCACTTGTACTGTGCAAATTAGTTGCGGAAAACGCAAAAATAAATTTGCACGCGGATGCGAATTTTACCGCGAATTCGCAGGCGTTTTTGCATAAGTTAGTAAGTATGCAAATTTAACCATGTCAGTGCCTGTGTGCTTTTACATTGATTTTATGCGAAAACGCCTGTAAATTCGCGGTAAAATTCGCATACGAAAATGGATGCGAATTTCCCATTGAATACATTGTATGCGAACCGCACACCGCAAGGTGGTGTGCTAATTCTGATGGCTCTGCCGTGCAGATTTTTCCTGCACACAAAACCGCACTGGTGGAAACAGGCCCATCCACTTGTATTGGTTATGCGAATCTGCATGCAGAAAACGCATGCAGATTTGCACAAGTGGAAACGGGCCCTAATACATATGGTGTCACTCTCACAGTTGGAAGCCCTAATTATTTGTCTAGGTTGTGGGGAATCCATCATGGGGATAATGAAATCATCATTTGACTTTGCAACAACCATAGCAATTGAGTACAGCCTGGAACTCTGTGGAGCATATCTTGTCACCTGCGTTCCAGAGAGACACAAGATTACCAGAATGTGAGCTGAAGTGAGTTGCCACCGTGGTTTTAAAAAGAAACAAAAAAACGTATTTTAGCTGCAGGGCTTACTTTTTCCTGCCACTAGGGAAGGGTGCCTTCCCCAGCCTGGCAGGCTTGGCACGGTATGCAGAGTGGCGGCAGGGAACTTTCCTAGTTCTCTGTCCGGACATCTGAATCGGCTTCTTCTTCCTCTACTGGGGTGACGATGTAATCCCGACATGTCTTCTAGTCCCAATCACATGTGATCAGGATATGACATGTGATCGGGATCTAGGAGACCATGTCAGCATTATAGTGCCACCCAGTGGTGGAAGAGGGGTGATGGAAGAGTCTCTTCCATCACCCCTCTTCCACCACCGGGTGGCGCTGTAACGCTGACATATTCTCCTAGATCCAGATCACATGTCTTGTCATGGGACTGGGACCAGAAGACCTATTGGAAGTTCAGTGAGGCCAGTGGAGGAAGAGAAGAAGCTGTCTGGAAATGGGTAACTATCATTGCTCCCTGCCACCTGCTCGTTTGGCTGCACTAGGTAGCCAAACAAGAAATGCAAACAGAGGTTTAGAATTTACCAGCTACTTTCAAATGAAAAAGGTTGTCTGAAGCTGCTAATGGGTTAATAAATACCACTACTATGCGAAGTATATATTAAGCTGGTCATAACCATTATAGCTCCAATGAAAGGCTAATGCAGCAGATGGAGGGCCCCTGGTGGACCCCTCTGGTCCAGGGCGCCTGGAGCAGTTGTAATCTTTACATCCCCTATTGCTATGCCCTGTGTTTTCTATTTCTTCCCTCCCCCTACAACAGATAAATAGTGTACATTTGCTCCCAGAGAAACAAGTCTTCTCATTTCCTTAGGCATTGATGGACATGCCAGAGAGGTGGGAGCAACAAAACAATACATAAGCATGTTCAACATTAGCAACCCACAACTGAACCACTTTACAGGCAACAAACAATATTCTTAGGCCTCTTTCACATAGACTATAGAACTGTGTGCTTGCCGTGCAGTTCAACCTGCAGTTCAGGCAAATAGTGCCTTCTGGATGCTGTTTCATGCAGTCAAGCGGCAGTGTTTATAGCCATATGTATGTCAGCGGTGGACAGGCGATGCAGTTACAGGGCAGCATAAAAACCACCTTATGACTCGTCTAGGTGTGGCTGCCGCTGAGCTAATATGTGCATGAATAGGAAGAACATCGTGCTTCTGCCCGTGCCTAACACTTGCTAACACCCGGTGGGTACACATGAGCAGTTGAGAAGCATTGTATGCACTGAATGTCACCCACCTGAATGAAGCCCCAATCTTCACAATATAAACTGGCTTAAAATAGACCAGGGATATTAAAGCAGCAGTCGGAAGACAGCCCACGGGGCTTTGATTTAGATACTCTAACAAACAAGACTGTGTAGATTGCTTAGGAATCTGCTTCATTCACTAAGTCCAATCTACATGATATAATTCTTTGTGTGATTCGATTACGATTCTGTTTAGGATCCGAATAAATCCGACGTCCGATCGGGATTCGATTCAATTCGATTTGCCATTGCAAAACAATGGCAAATCGAATTGAATCAAATCCCGATCGGACATGTCTGATTTAATCAGATTGTAAATAGAATCGTACTCAAATCGCACAAAGAATTGTATTGTGTAGATGGGGCTTTAGAACTTAAAATGTTACTCGACAGGAATAATGAAACCACTTCTTTATCAAAAATAAATAAAAAAGGTGTCTTTCAATGAACAGTCACAGGATCTATTGAGAACAGAAATGTACAAACCTTAACAACACAGGCTATGAGGTTTCAAACCACAGTGTCCTAATTGCATGGCTGGAGTAGCCCTTTAAAGCTAAGTTCAGCCCACATATGGTGCAGTGCTGTATTCTCTGTCATTTTTGCCCAGTCTTAAATGTGCATCCGAGATAAACTTTTACTCATTGCATAATTGTGTTCCTTTCATATAGTTTATAGGGCATTCTAAACTCTAATACCCTATAAACTAAACAAACCTCGCCCACAGCTTCAGAGTGCCTTGGCATTCTCAGACTCGTGTAGCAAGGGCTTATGGGAGCTCAGTCTGGGCAGGAGGAGGGGGTTACTAGCGATTGATTTCAGAGGCAGAGGGGAGGAGGAGAGGGGATTGAGCTGAGGGCTGCAGATGCCATCAGCTTGCCTGTGTGTCATGTGACAAACAGAACATGGCTGTCCTCATTGTATCACAGGAATAAATAATCATAAACTGTTGAAGCTGTTTGCAGCTAGATTAGCTGTGTAAACTATCTAAACTTTAGATTAGATATATAGACAAGTTACTCGTCATAGTTAGTTTTTTACCTTGGATCCACTTTAATTACCAAAAGCAGACTTAGCATGCTTATAGGGTTTTGGTTCATGCATTTGGAATGATATAACGGTAATTATGAAGCAAAATGTTTTGAGAATCCGTGGTTGTGGGCCCTTGCTGATGAGGTTTGTCATTTAAAAAAATCTCAATGACATTTTTCTGTGTTGTACTGTAGTTTGATCAACAATCTCAAAAAGCCCTGAAATGTGTAATCAGAATTTTTTAGTGCACATAATCTATATAGATTACAATCAAGTGCTTGATTGGAACGTAGGATGATTACCAATGCAGAAGTTACAACGGTTTTGCTAATCTAAAATGCTGTTTTTAGTTTGTGAAGTGTTGACGTGGGTTGAAATGCATATTAAGAAAGTTCTGTTCATAATCAAAGTGTCAGTTAAAACTGTGCTGCTCAAAACATAGAGAAGAAGTAGGTAGTTGAATTTATAAGTTTAGTTTTGTGGTGAAACCTGGATAAATGACCAAGTGGACAACTCTGCATTTGGGCATAAAGTATAAACCATTCATTCTTTTTTGGTTGTTTTAAAGTTTTATACAATACTGTAACAGTAAACAACAAAATTCATATCTGAAATGTTTGTTTTCTTGATATCCTTCCTGTACCTTTTCTAAGTTAGTTTTGTGAGCCGGAATATTGGTGTATTGTTGCTGTAACTCTATCTCTATGGGCGGCCATTAAATCAGTAGATCAGGTAAACCATATCTCACATATCGATTGTTTACCTGCACCATGTGAAATTTGATCCGATTCTAGTTGAAATCCGATCGAACAATGATCACACTACAGCTACCACTACCATTATACTGCTCAGTGTAATACAGATATGTAGCTTTCCATCACTGTGTGTGACAAAAGGAAGAAGCTCAGCAGGGTTGAGCAGCACATGGGGTGATTTAGCAGTGTCAGTGCTCCAGTTAATATAGAATCAGGACAAGGTTGTAGTCTACTCTAGGTAATAATGATGTTGGTCATTTCACTTTCTGAAGCATATATCTATAGGCAGATCTCCGGTATAAAAATACAATGCACACTCTCTGAACAGGCAGCAGGAGTTAAAACAGAGTAGCAGGAAAAGGTTTAAAATCTGACCCCTTGTGCCATAAAATGCAGGTTTTGTTGTTTAGCCACACCCCCTTTCTGAAATGCTGTCTCTGCAGTTTTCTGCCTTTGCAAACGCGGCTAAGAGATTGTGTCAGCTGGTGCTGGGAGGTGCCTCATCAAGCAGCCACTAAACCAGCCTGTCACAGAGATCCTTAAAAAACAGAAAATCGAGAGCCCGCAATACTGTAGTTACATTAGATCTTATTTGGTGAGGCAAACGCAGTGTGAATTAATACTCACAAGGATGGGTTACCACTATGGCAACCACTGTAAAGGCAGTTGAGGAGATTAAACCTCACCCCACTTGGGTTAAAAAAAAGTCACTCTCTCTAGGACAAAATATGGGGGTAACAGCCCTCCACCAAGGGTGGACAATTTTTCTAAATAGAACAAAAAAGAGAAGAAAGCATAAAATACAATAAAAACAGTTTAACAGTGGGAGGTAATGGTAGAGTTACCTCCCTGTTAAAGACCCGAATTGTCTGAATAGGGAAAAAGTTTTTATTGTATACTCCACAATATAATGTGATGCGTTTCGCAGTTATTTAACCCACTTCTTCAGGCAGTAAACAGGAGTAAGTAATTATAAGCTTTATGCAAGGCTCCTAACTCGGACAATTTGAGTCTTCAATGGGGAGGGAAGTCCACCACTATTTACTTTTTTTTTTTTTTTTAACAGTTTTTAGTGTGCTTCATTTTTCCTGATGCCTTTGTTTTTGTTCTCACAGAGAGGAGAGGTGAAGCGAGAAGTAGTGCAATGCCAGCCACATTATGTCACGTTCCAGAGTTGCCGCAGTGCTTCACTGATGCTTAATGCAGAAGTCAGCTATTGCTATATTGGGTACAAAAAAATAAAAGACGCAGAGTTAAACTTTAAAGAGACTCCGTAACAAAAATTGCATCCTGTTTTTTATCATCCTACACGTTCCAAAAGCTATTCTAATGTGTTCTGGCTAACTGCAGCACTTTCTACTAACACAGTCTCTGTAATAAATCAACTTATCTCTCTCTTGTCAGACTTGTCAGGCCTGTGTCTGGAAGGCTGCCAAGTTCTTCAGTGTTGTGGTTCTGCTATGAACTCCCCTTTATGCACACTGCCTGTGTGCTATTTAGGATTAGAGCAGCTTCTCTCTTCTCTCTCATCTTTTACAAGCTGGATAAATCGTCCTCTGAGCTGGCTGGGCTTTCACATACTGAGGAATTACAAACAAGGGCAAAGCTGTTTGCAGGAAGAAAAGAGCAGCCTGAAACTTCAGTGCATGGGGGAAAAACACACAAATGATCTCTTGAGATTCAAAAGGAAGGCTGTATACAGCCTGCTTGTGTATGGATGTATTTTCTATGTGTGGACATACTGTACATCAACCTACTTCCTGTTTTGGTGGCCATTTTGTTTGTTTACAAACAAACTTTTAAAAACTGTTTTTAACCACTTTTAATGCGGCGAGGAGCGGCGAAATTGTTACAGAGGGTAATAGGAGATGTCCCCTAACGCACTGGTATGTTTACTTTTGAGCGATTTTAACAATACAGATTCTCTTTAAGGGCCCATTCACACTTGCGTTTGCAAAAATTTTTGCCGGCGTTTTGCAGGAGTGTGTTCATGTGGAAAATCACTGAACACTGCTGCAATTTTTTCGCGATTGCATTTAACGCTTCTATAGCACTGAAACGCGGTCACCGGGAAATTGCCTGAAAATGATGCAGGCGACGTGTTTTTGGCCGATTTGTGGCGATTAGCGCAAATCGTCCATGTAAGAATGGGCCCATCGACTCTTAATACACTAGCACTTTTAAAAAGCGCTAGCGTTTGAACGTTTTGCCGAAATAGCAGCAAAACACTCTAGTGTGAATGGGCCCTAAAGAGACCTTGAACTGAAAATAAAAAGTCAAAAATAGTCTACTACTCAATCTCTTTCTCCTCTCATGCGTCCCATTTTCCACTGTGGTCAATAGAATTCTCTGTCCTCCATTTTAAAATAGGCCATTACCCCATACCGGCTTCCTGGTCAGCAAACTGTTAAACTGTAATATCACCCACTTGAGCCATAGAAAAACATGGACATTACATTGCATATTCAGTTGTAACTGACAGCTGCTGATATGTAACTGACAGCAACTGGTATATTTCAATTCTGACAAAATATTGTCAGAACTGAAAGGGATCACTGTAAGAAGAAAATGGTGAGCTTTTGAGAGGAACGGACGGTGAGGTTAGTATGTAGTAATCATTTGCAGCTACGTCATGTGTTTATTTTAAATAATTTTACTCGCTTCAGGTTCCCTTTAAGTCTTGTACACCTGTATATACTTATTACAACCAGGGATTGTTAGAATACATAAAGAATGCTTTTGTTAGGTTCCCTTTCCAATCACATTTGGGTTTTCCGCTTACATATTTTTTCCCATGGTTTTCAAGGCATCTTGTGCCAATGCCTTCAAAAACACAAACCCATTTTAAACAGCAGTCAAGTGCAATCAATGGGGGAAACCACATGCGCTGACTGCATGCTTAGTTGAAATAGAATTTATGTACCACTGATATTATTAAAGTTATATACTAAATCTCTTTTAGAGGTACAGGTTATACGCTCATTTTAGGGATGGATGCAGATGATCATACGGGTCTATATGAAGTCCAGTTTCTACATATTGTATTCAACATGTAGTAATATGCTTGGATGTTGGTTAGTCACAGCTTTTGTCTGAAAGTCTTTCATCTTATCAGAGTGAAGTAATCAGCATGAGAATGCTGTATATATGCCTCTACTTGCAATAAATGTAGGTCTCTTATGTTCAAGTGGATTAGATTCTTTATACTTAGTACAGCTTGACCTTTCTGATTATACTAATGACTGAGATAGAAAGTGTTTAGGTCGATGTGGATATAAAACTTGAAGGCCACTCAATGGATTTTGCTATTCCGGAAATGTTGTTTTTTCTTCTCTTTTGTCCTTCTCTTTGTTCATAACTGTATTGCTTGTTAACGTCTTACTCCCTTGTGATGGATGCAGTGTTGCTTTGTGCTCCTCTGTGTGTGTTCATTTCCTGTGCAGCATCTGAGGTATAAATACTGTGAGAAAACAAAATGGAGGAACTGCACCTCTAGCCATTCTTATGCCCGCTGTCCTATTAGTACAGTGTATATAATGGCAAATTTGGGTTCGGCGGGCAGGAAAGTCACTGGGGTCAGTTTATCATGAAGTAAAATAAAACTGGGGCAATAATGAAGCCGTTGTCCGGAGCAACTAGTCTTTTAGCACAAGATGGAGATTGGCTTGGTCCCTTCCAACTGCTCCAATTACCTCCTGTGAAGTAATTGGAGCAGCTGGCTGGGATGTAGGAGGAAAGCTCTTATGCCTGGTATACACTATGCCATGTTCCAGTTGGATCCGCAGGTAACAGCTGAGCTGCTCAAAAATCCAGCACATTGATATGGCTTCTTCTCCACTATAGTGCTGGGAGGACCAAGTCACACAAAAATATAAATATCTTAAGATTTCCCTGCCTCCTTTTTCCCTCTGTCAGCTTCAGGCATGGGCAAACTTGGCCCTCCAGCTGTTAAGGAACCACAAGTCCCACAATGCATTGCAGGAGTCTGACAGCTACAGTCATGACTCATAAAGGCAAATGCATTGTGGGACTTGTAGTTCCGTAACAGCTGGAGGGCCGAGTTTGCCCATGCCTGTTCTAGATGGTACTATTTCTATAGGAAGTATATTATTTGCAGCACCCATGTGCTGTATGAATGCAGTCATTTTTGTTATTCACCCTGACTTCATAATTAGGTCAAGTTAAAAGAAATATTACATCACTGTCATAATACTTTATTTTCATCATGATGTCATTGTGAATGCGAGTTGGTCAGAAAAAATTTCCAGTTATTTGATAGATTTAAATTGGACATTTTATAGTTGATTACTTTGGTTTCTAACCAAATAATAGTTCTGCTAAAACTCCCAATTTTTATGGAGTGGTTTTCTTACCTTTAAAAGAAACAACAACAAAAAAAATATAATAAATCAGGCACGAGTAAATGGCTCTCCACTGCATGGGTTTATTAGCAAGCGTTGCATCTTGCCCGGAGTACTCTTTTAAGCCCTGTCTCTTCAGCTTACAGGGCTCCTATCTGGCATGTCGCTTCTTATTCGTCTCCCCTTATATCTTGCAAAATGTAACTCAGCTCCTGCTTGTTATTTGTCAGTGGCATTCAGCCACTTTAATGCTTTTATAATCCCTGAAGAGAGTGGGGTGAAAAAAATAAATGAGCTTTTACTGTATACTAATCGCGGCTGGTACAAAAGGTGTATTGATTTCCAACCTTTGTGTGATTTAGGCCCGGTGAATGGCCTGGAACATGACAGAATTTCTAATAGAAGAATTGTAAATTATAAGAAGCCTCCCAGAGAGGGAATTTAAAAGGGGAAAAAATACTTTTTTATTTGGTTGCTATTAATTTATTTGAAAGCGTGTAAAGTAATGTGTAATTTTTTTTTTATGTTTTTACTTTCCCCGATTGTTTAAATTTAGTTAAGGAAACATATTTTTCTCTTAGTTCTAAAATAGCTGCTTTGACTGGCAAGCATTTATACTTCTAGAAAAGTCTTGTTTTATTGCGAACTGCTGTTCTGTTATTGCTGTTTGCGTCTCATGAGGGAGAATTTCTCACTTTCTCTATTTGGGGACACCCATGAGTGGGACAAGAAGTGTGTAAATTTACCAGACCGACGCAGACACCAATAAAGCCCTGGACAAACCTTCTTTCTTGCTGTGTTGGACATTTTCCCTTGCTTCCTGTCCCTTATGACAGCGAGTGTGAGAAAACGCCCCTGTATGAATTCAGACAGTAGCAAACCCTGGCAGAGGTTCTTTAAACTTGGCTGTTCATCACATTAAAAAAAGATACTTGTCTTTTAATATAGACCGTCATAGGTTTCCGTATGCCTGGTTCAAGCAACCGTAAACCGATGTCCATAGAGTGACTATTAGCACAATGAGAGCCTTAGTGATATCAGGGATTGCTTTTCAGGACCACTGTGAAAGGCCAATTTCTCAGCACATTGAGCATTTCTTCTGCAGTTAAAGTGAACCCGAGGTGAAATGATATGGAGGCGGCCATATTTATTTCCTTTTAAACAATACTAGTCGCCTGGCAGTACTGCTGATCTATTTGGCTGCAGTAGTGAACTGAATTACACCAGAAACAAGCATGCAGCTAATCTTGTCAGTTCTGATGCTTGTTCAGGGTCTATGGTTGAAAGTACTAGAGGCAGAGGACCAGCAGGGCTGCCAGGAAACTGGTATTGCTTAAAAGGAAATAAATATGGCAACCTCCATATTATTCTCACCTCGGGTTCCCTTTAAAGAGGAACTCCAGTGAAAATAGTGTAATAAAAAAAGTGCTTCATTTTTACAATAATTCTATATAAATGATTTAGTCAGTGTTTGCTCATTGTAAAATCTTTCCTCTCCCCGATTTACATTCTGACATTTATTACATGATGACATTTTTACTGTGGGCAGGTTATGTAGCTGCTGCTAGCTGTTTTGGCCGTTGGAGACAGCTGTAAACAGCTATTTCCTGTCTGTGAACCTTGTTACATTGTGGCAAACTGTCAAAAGTACCGTGGTCCTCAGAGCTTCTTGTGGGAGGGGTTTCACCACAATATCAGCCATACAGCACCCCCTGATGGTCTGTTTGTGAAAAGCAATAGATTTCTCATGTAAAAGGGGGCATCAGCTACTGATTGGGATAAAGTTCAATTCTTGGTTGGAGTTTCTCTTTAATGTCACTTGCTTCTGGGCCTTTCCCCTTCTGCTGCATTGAAGTACCATTTTTTAATGCAGCCCATAAAATAGGTCACTGATGTCTGTCATTGTCCTACTCTCTCAGTTACAGGTTTTTGAACTTCTCTACCTTCAAGAGGCTTTGTAGTGACTAATAGTAGAAAGCAGTAAAATATTCAGTATACACACAGTATCCAGCATTAGTGGCTGGATAGTGTAATGGTTAAGGGCGCTGCCTCTGACACAGGCAACCAGGGTTCAAATCTCTTCCTATTCAGTAAGCCAGCACCTATTCAGTAGGAGACCTTGGGCAAGACTCCCTAAGGGCTCGTTCACACTACAAGAGCTTTCTAAGCGCTTTGTGATTTGAAAAGCTCTTGCTAATGTTATTCTATGTGTGTGTTCTCACTGGAGCGATGTGATTTGGTAAAAATCCCCCATAGCATAGCAATCCTCCATTAGCAAAAGCTTATAAAATCTCTAGGGTTTAAAAAGCTCTTGTAGTGTGAATCAGCCCTAGCACTGCTACTGCCTATGGAGTGCGTCCTAGTGGCTGCAGCTCTGGCGCTTTAAGTCCACCAGGAGAAAAGCGCAATATAAATGTTCTGTGTCTAGAAACACTACCCTGTGTATATTGGTATGTAACCCTCCCCCAGTATTCTGGGAGACCAGGGATATTTTTTTGTACTGGCTTTAGAACTCTTGGTAACCAAACGTTCCCGCAGAGAACACCTGACAGGACGTTGTCGTCTGTGATACATTTCAGGATGAGGAAGATTTTAAAATGGGCATACGCTGACTCATTTACAAGTAAATAATGTAACAAATATTTTATTTGTTGTTTTCACTACCGTTCTTCCTTAAATAAAACTGACTACAAACCATCATATTTTTTGTGTTGGGTGCACTTCAATTTTTTTGCAGGGTTTTGAAACTGTGTACTGCAATGTGCAGTTGTATTGAAAACAGGATGAGCTAAGCCGGCATTCCCCTTTAGGCTGTGAGCGACGATAAATTAATGAATTTTATAATGGTACAGTCTCTGCAGGCAGAGTTCTGGTCCACTTTTCTGGGCAGCCGCTTTCCTTTATTGTTTACAAATTTTTACCGATGATGACAGTGCTGCTCTGACAAGCCAAGCACGGTCCCTGGAAAGGTTAATAGTGTTTTGTGTCCTGTCCTTTTAATGCGGTATGACTAGCAGTCAGATAGCATTAGCCATCTTTCTATTGTTGACTGACATATATTGAATACACAGTTTTTCGATGAATGTCTTGTTTTTGTATGAGGAGTAGTTGACACCTTTGGCAGAGCCCTGATGTTTTCTTGGTTTACTAACCAGCTCTGACACCTCTGCACCTGCCCCAGCATCCTCCTGACTCTCTCTTCTTCTTCTTTTTTTTTTTTTTTTTTCATCTTTCCTTTTTGCTTTTGCCTGCAATCCTGTTTGCTACATAATCGCTCAGTTGCTTAGAGACTTTCTCGCGAGCCTGCGCTCACCTGTTCTCTCTGTCTCTAGAGAGAACATTATCGGCTCCTGTAATAAGAGACAGTGCTGGGAAAAACAGTTTTCTGTTGAAAGGGACAATGTGGCCTAAAAGCGCTCTAGTGATGTTTAGTGTTGAAGGCCACTCCAGTCAGAATGGATTTCATTTTTGTGTTGTTGCTGACAACCTGAATCACATGCTGCCCTATTATATGTCATAGACTCCAGAGCTGAGATAGCATCATCTGGGTGTTCAGTTTACCCAATGGCTGCTCTCTATTCATAGACCACTTAGGGGTTCATGCTCCTCTTAAAAGTATCTCCATCACCAGCATCATCATTTCCATCCTTATCATTATTATTTTGTGTTATACATTTTATGTAGTGCTGGCAGTTTTCTGCTGTGTTTCACTGAGAACATTGAATTTACATTGCAGTTTCCCAGAAGAGCATGATCTAACATTTACGTTAACACCTGAGGGGCAATTTGGGAGGGGAGGGGAGCCTCAGATAACCTTGCTGTGTTGTTTTTGGTTAACATGACATAACAACACAGGTTTTCACAAGTTAAACTTACTTTCCTTTCCACATACTAGGAGGCCTACCCCCCCCCCACTCCAACATACCCCCACCATCTCCCCCTCCATGTGCTGTTGCCGCCCCCTTCCCCATGCAACTTCCCCCCATCTTAGGCGAATTGAGTTTGAATTGGATGAAATCTGTGCCCCCAAGTGCATACCCGACTGACAAAGCAACCAATTTCGGGACGTAAATTGGTCGCACAGTTGACAGTGCATGCTGCAAGATGTCAGGCCGAAGTTGGTTTTTTGGATGTGCGGCAGTATGGCGGGCGATTTCTGAAGAAGCGACAAAACCCCTGCTGCTGCTGCCGCAATGTATAAGTGTGCCTCCCCCATATATGCATTTATACATTACCTGTCCAGTAGCAGCCTCCACGCAGTGTCCGTCCATCTCGCCGGGTTCTAACAGCCACATACACGCTAGCGGCGCATGGTGTCTGATGTCAGACGCTATGCGCCGCTAGCGGGTACATGGTCAGCTGATTCCCTGAAGATGTCATGCTGAAATTGGACGGGAATCGGCCTGTAGTATATGGGCAGCTTTGTCAAAGAGACAAATTTATCTCTAATCTGATTCACTTTGAGATAAATTTGTTTTTGTTGAATCTGCCCATAATCGTCAGGTGTATGGCTACCTAGGTGCATACACATATTCAGTTTTGATTGGACAATCACAGGCCAATTTTACTACTTCCATGTACTATGAGGGCCAAGAAATGTTAAACAGATTGTGTTTCATATTACATGAAAGTGGTAACATTGTCCAATCAAAATTGGATGTGTGTGTGTATATACCCTAAATTCTCAGGCATATGCTAGATGAAACTTTGGCCCAGACAGCTGATAATGTCCGCCTCTGCCATGAATGTAGCATGTGTACAGTTGCCCCCGATGCTCCCTGACCAGCAGTCAACCCGGTAGATCGACACCACTGAGCACTAGCATAGAGCATTGTGCTTCCCACTCTCCCTACCTGCTGTGTGATGTCACTCACGCCCTGCTCAGTTTAGTACTTTTTCATTTGCAAGTACGGGCAAAAGCAGTAGTGGTGAGGGGCTTTTGTTATGTGGCATGGAAGGCAAAATGGTAAAGATGTAAAAATGTTTCCTTTGACCACACTGTGGAGATTAAAAATGGGTTGTAATTATGTCCGTGCCACTATGTCAAACTAGGTGAAGATTTTTTTTAAATTTAAAATCCATTAAAACCTAATTCGAGGGGAAAACACCTTGACAGTTCCAACAGAGTTTTTGCATTTATTGCAGTTGCATAGTTTTTTGTTAGAACAAGATTTGTATGAGATGTGTAGATAGTTCTTTTGTCATCTCTAAGTACCAATCCTTTCTCTAACCTCTTAGGCCTGGAACTCGCTAGGAATCGCTGCAGTGCTTTAAAATCGCCGAAGCGATGTGTGTAGCAATTCCTAGGCGGATTACGACGGTGATTACTCGACGCTCGCTTCCTATTTACAATTTGCATTTTTTTTAAATAAAACTTTATTATACTTACCAGGCATCCTTCTTCCGTCCGTAGCCCCGCCCCTAAAGGAAGATCATAGGTGCTTTTCTATCACCATTCAGCCATTCAGAGAAGCGCCTGTGACCTCTTTTCTTTAGGGGGTGGGGCTACGGATGGAAGAAGGAAATACAGGGACCTCGGTAAGTATAATAAAGTTTAATTAAAAGCTAATCACTCTGCCACCCAAATCGTTGCATAATCGCTTTGATAAGTGATTTATGCAGCGCTTATATACGTAGCATTGAGCACAAAATGCTGCATGTCCTGCGAATGCGATTACCCTTAATCGTAATTGCACTAATGGGTTCACCCCCACTCACTTTTATTGGCAAAGCATTTTTGGTAATGGCTGGCGATTTGATGCTGCCAAAAACACCCTAGTGGGTTCCTATCCTTAGGCTTATTTGCCTGTATGTAATGTCAGCTTTTTACTTTCCGGAGTTATATACCAAGTGATTAAGGTGTCCAGTGGGGCGTCTGGCATCACAAACCTGGTTTCCAGAGTCTTCTGCTCATTTCTGACCACTGATTAGGTGCTGTGGTGAGGTCATTGGCTGAATCTTTTAAATGCAATTTCCATTGCATTGTAATTTCTTTTGAATGCATTTCCACTGGGTGCCGTGGTTATTTCCAGACACTGCACCCATGCTGCTGCGAAAGCTACAGCCTAATTGCTATAACCGCCCCATACATGGCTATAGGGATTCATCAGGTGCAGGCTGCAGGAGACTTCAGCATGCTGTCCAGAATCTCACAGAAATCCATTGACCGAATAGGCATTGTTACCCCGTCTGACTCGCCTGCAGGGAAATGCTGCAGATTTAGCATGGATCTGCAGCTAGTGGAAACGGGCCCTTAAGTAGGACTGCTTTTGCCATATCCTTGTTTCAGGTGTGTGATTCAAACACGACTGATGCATGAAAGATCTGCAGAATTCCAGGCAACTGGCAAAAGGAAATACATTTGGCAGCTTCCATATTCCTCTCATTTCAGTTGTCCTTTAAATCAGTGGTTCCTCTGATGCTTCATACATAGACTCCAGAGGAAGTAATCTGGTGATTTTTGTAGTGTAATGGCTAATTCACCTAAATGGACAGTTTTTTTCTGACATTTTCTTTCCCAACAAGGATACACGTGGACACACGTGGCTTGCCTTTGCTCAGCACCATGTCAATCATGCAAATGAAGTGCAGCTTCTCAGGGACATTAATGCTTTCACTTTTCCAGTGGGTACTTTGTATCTGCCTGTGTTTTTGCCTTCCAGGTTTCCAGTTGCTACCTATTCAAGCAAAATAAGAAAAGATTGCTAGTAACTGAGAGCTCTTTGGCTTTAGCGAGGGTGGGCAGTGTATTCTGCTGTGGAAATGGTGCAGCAAACTTGATGAAAGTGCGGATAGGCTGCACCTATAGTTACCACGTGTTAAGGCTAGTTTCACACTGGGGTTTGCATTGTGTTAGGTTATAATGTGCACATAGCACAACCCAAAACAACATTTGCAGTGGAATACAATGGAACACAGGCAAAGAAGCAACTGATGTATGTGCAGCTTCATTGCCTAACGTTATGTGTGTCAACGAGTGCAATTCTGGCAACACACTAAATGTTCTTCTTTGTAACAAGTGAATAGGTAGCATTGCATGGCTCCTGATGAGGTGTGAACTGTTCATAGACTTTCAATCACACCACAATACAGTGCACTAAACCCTGTCAGTTACAATGCAGAAGTCGTTAGTGTGAAAGTACCCTAAAGGAGGCGCTGTCATGACGCGTATGTGTATGGCCGCTTAGGTTATGCACACCATTTGGATGTGTTGAAGGAAGACGTTGTATCAGGGTAGGAACACACTAGGCAGAATTGCATATGCGTTTTCCATAGCACATAGTGGAAAACGGAAATGCGATTCTGCCTAGTGTATTCCTACCCTCAGTTTTAGGGATGTTATTGAGCCATTTTAAAGGAAGAGGTTGTGTAAGCAAAATATTATTATTAGGTCCTTGAATGAGCATCAGTGAACAGTTAGGAGTGTATTTACATTTTTATTTATTTAGCACCAACTGTGCTATAGATAGTTCAAAACAGACAATAGTGGGGAGCATAGATACAGGAGTAGTTCAACACACAGTACAATATGGATAACCAGCAACACGAGTACAAGTACAATTTTTGTTTAGCTAGAGACATCGCCAATACTGGTACATGTGAAAAAAATACAACAAATGGGAAACACTTGGGAGAAGGTCCCGGCCTTTGCGAGCTTACAATCTAGAGGGTAGTGGTTGGAGATATCAGGGGAGGAGGCAAGGGGTTAGCGGATGAGGCAGTGAGCTTCCAATTCTAGCAACAGTAGTGTCTCGGTTATCCAGCACAGATGGGGATCAGCTAATGCCGATTAAGTGTGCTTTCTGGTTACATGAGCCTCAATGTTAAAAATGGCTTAGCTAATACAGAACTATACCATGAACTCTGTATACACACCATGAACGCTGTATTAAATGTTAAAATATAGTAACTGAAAGTATATTAACCTTGGGGGAGCCATGGCACTCAGTCTTTAACCTTTTGGGGACCGTTGTAGGTAAATCCTACGCCGCACTTGTGCCTGTCTAAGCCTGATGCGGCATTGGATTTACGCCACCTGCCATTTTCACATCCGATGCGATCGTGCTCAACCAAGAGGGGAGATTAAGCGGTCATATGACAGCTGACCTCTCCCCTCAGTGATCAGGAGCCGTCACAATTGGCTCCTGATCATGTGATCACTACGATCGCCGGTGGATCGTAGTGATCACTAACAGAGCAGCGGCGGTCTGAGGGGAAGATGAGGATCCACTCATCTTCCTGACGTTCCCCAGGCGATTGCCACTCCGCTCTGGCTGGCTTCCCCGCTCGCTCTGATGTGTCGTGTCCCGGCTTGATGACGTCAACAAGCTGCGACCCGGAACTTAACAACAGTGCATGTGAGGATGCCGGCCAGAGCGGAGGGGTCTAGAGCTGCCCATCGCTGGAGCCTGGGAGGTGAGCAAAGACTGCTGGCAATACGGGGGACACCTGGCCACACTGGGGACACCATGCCCAGATAGCCTACCAGGGATCCGGCGGCCTCACCCCCCCCCCCCCCAAAAGCGCCTCCCCACATGTAAACTGGCATGGTCCTTAAGGGGTTTGGGGGGTTAGGCAGCCGGTCCCCTAAGGGTTAAGCACAGCAGAGCCTACGAACAGCCTTAAAAGTACTGTGAGTACTGATGGCAATTTTGTGCTAGTTTTTAGAGACTGTTGGTTAGTTAAGTTTCAGATAACCGAGGCTCTACTGTATAACAAATTATAAGCTTGTCTGAAGAGACATGTTTTTAAGGGTGCATTTGAAGATTTCCAGGCTCTCGCTTGACATACAGGCTTGAAGGAGAATATTCCAAATAAGAGGTGACACTCGTGAGAAGTCTTGGATGCGAGAGTGAGAGGATGTAACCAAGCTGGATGTGAAAACTGCCTCATGGGAGGGGTAAAGATTGTGAACATGGCGGAGGTTTTGGTGAGATGGTATCTGGAGTTAAATGAAGAAATGTATGGAGGGGACAGCTTGTATATAGCTTTGTATGATGGTGTTAGGAATTTGAACTGGATCCTTTAGGTAATTGGCAGCCATTGGAGGGATTGGCAGAGAGGGGCAGTATCAGAGGAGCGGGAGAAGAGGTGGATGAGATGTTCAGAAAGGATTGGAGAGGTGCCACTTGGTTTCTTGGTAGGCCACAGAGTAAATATACTTTATATAGTAAGACTAGATTATAAAGCAAGCATACATTATATAGTATGCATTCCATAAAATAGAAGAGAATAATTGTGCAACACTTTCTATGGACTAAACTATGCAGCATTGGCCTCTACCTCTGAGGTTACGCCTTGAGCCTGGATTTCTCTATGCTTCACTAGTATTTATTTATTTTTATTGACACAACTGGGAATCTCTAGCACTGATTGCCCCTAGTGCTGGCCAGTCAACACCTAAATTCCTCTTTTGCATCACTGCGAGCAACAGTAAGACAGAGAGCTTGGAGATTTCACCAGAGACGATCTCTATAGGAGCAAGTCTTTGTTCGTTTCCTCACCGTGTGTTTTATAAAAGCTGACACAAGAGCCAAGGAAATTCAGCCAACTGCACTACCTACCCCCCCCCCCCCCCTCTTTTCAATGGAACATTGTAACAGTGAATTAAGTCTGTATATGATTCTAGAAGGCCTGTAATGGGCCAAGTTGCATTTGATTATTACTTCCATGTGGTGCCAACACAGACATATGGCCACGATTGATGTGCTCTGACAATAGCCGTTATGATTTGCTCAGTGTTTGTGGTTCAGGCCGAGGCACATCTGCTGTAGCACATTGACCTTCAAGGTCCGTAAAAATCCTTCCATCTAATTTCTCCTGAACGCCCAGCTTGTTGCTGTGGGTCTTTCAGCATGCTCTCCCATGGCCCAATATTTAGTGTCTTCAGACCACATCGATTGTCAATGGCTCATGAAGCTGTGGTAAAGTTCTGCACCTTTGTTTTCTGGCTTTAATCAATGCTTTGTGTGTAAAGCATCACCTATAATAACGCCTGGCGTTCATGTAAATAAGCAAATGTTGTTGTGGGAGTTTGCATAGAAATGCCACCGAAAATTATCTGTTATTTAACGAAACTAACATAGATTACAATTTTTCAGCAATTGTGTTCAGGGAATGGGAATCGTATTGCTATTGATCTAAAAATGGCGCATGCGATGTGATGATATTAAGCATTGCGACAGAATCTCTGTGAAAAGGCCCTAAATCTGAAATGAGCGAAAAAACATTATACGTTGCCTTTAAAGGTGGCCATACATCATACGACTTGGTGGCTGATTGACCATCCGATTCGATGATTATAATCAAATCGGATGAAAATCGGTGCCGCCAAGAGCATGCCGGATCGACGATGTGACCAGTTTTGTGCCGAAATTGATTGCATGTATCGATTTGGACATGCTGCAAAAGTTGCGGGTGCGTGGTGGTAACTGTGTGCAGTATCAGGACGAACGTGAAGAAACCACTGGCGCTGTACCCCCTATTGTGATGAGGCAGTGTTACTAGGCTGATTGCCGAAGGTTACCATGATGAAATTGAATGGGAATCAGCCTGCAGTTTATGGCTGCCACAGCTCTCTCTCCGATCAGTTCCTATGAGAGAGAGATCTCTTGAGTGATCGGCCACCAAAATCACTAAATGTACCGGACCCGAACTACAGCAGAGAGACCTAACTTATGACCCCTTACAAACCTTTAGTGTATGGTCAATATTACTGTTGTGTTTCACCAAAGGTGGTCTACTTAATCTTTATATTAGTTGTGTCACAAAGAGTCTATTGTCTGCTTATGCTCAGGGTCAAACAAAGTGGCATTTGCTTTCCATTCAGCTCCATGACTGCATGAATTTACATTCCGCCCATGACTAAGTTTTAGTGTTGCTAGCCTTCCTGATGACCCCATGCGCCTGTTTACTGACAGGTAGCAGAGATTAGCCTGCCGTCTCCCTGTTCCCATGAGAACTGAACCGGATGATGCTGCAATGGCATTTAACCTCTTATTGATAACCTGCAATGATCTAATGGAACATTAAGATTTTATCATTTTGCTGCAGCGAGAACAGCTGTGTGATTTAGGGATTATGAGACAACAGGGAGCTCTTCCAGCCTGATTATATCTGTCTAGGGTGCATTACGAGCTGGAAGTATAGACAGAACCCTGTGCTGTCCAAACATCGCACAACCTGGATTGGTTTGTACAGGCAATGTATAATGCATGATTGGTACATAAGCTGAGCTGTGCTGTTTTTCAACCTAATATGAAGATTGACATTTTAAAAGCCAATATTGTGTTGGCTTATTGCTTTGTTTGTCTGTATCCAATCCACCTGTGCCCTATTAGGTGCGGTGTTAGCCATCTTGTGAGTGTAGAGGGCTTAGCAAGGTTTGTTCTTGTGAACTGCGGTTTAAAATATTCCATTATTGCAGTTTGCTGAGATGTGTTGACACTCCAAGTGACCCAGTCGTGCCAAATTGTCTTGGTGCTTTGCTGATGTGTGTGGGGCCCTTGTGGTAGAAAATATTACAGTTATCATCTCTTATAGTGGTCTGTCTTCCCATGGGCTGCTCAGGCAGAATAACACAAATTTCAGCTTTTAGTGTCATTCTTTGTCATCAAAATTGAGCATACTTGCGATACATGGCATTTTCCTGTAATAAACTCGTCTCCACACCTGACCTGCGCATGACTGAAATGAAGCAATGCTGCCTTAGAACAATATATCCAAGGGTAAGCGTAGCTATAGATGTGTTAAAGTGGTACTAAATACAAAAACATTTAATTGAATGAGCGTCCACATTAATAATTAATTATATACAACAGTTCTGCGCAAGTCGGGCATATTTAAAAAGCACTGTATAAGACTGTACCATGCCGATTTATTATAACTATATGAATAATTTGTAAGGACCGGGACCCACTTGAACGCTTTTGCCAGCACTTTTGAATCGCTGACAATCGCTAGTGATTTTAATAAGTGTTTTTTTTCAATTAAATAAAAAAAAAAATGCTGTAAAACTGCTTCCGTACATCTATTTCAAAACGATTTTGCAGTGTTCCTATATTTTGTATTGGAGCGCAGATGCTCCAAAATTTCTGCAGGCATGATTGTGATTCGGCTTAATTGAAATTGTTCTAGTGGTTTCCTCTCACCAACTTTTTTTTTTTTTTTACTACCAGAATCAACAACCCATTCCCCCCTCCTCCCCCCAAAAACAAAAAAAAACAATCACTTTTGCAGTCGCTAGAGATAAAATAAAAAGTTTACAAAAATTGCTAGGAATCACTGCTCAAATCGATTTACAAACTACTAGAAAAAAAAGCTGAGCGTTTGGTGATTGCAAGTGGGTCCCAGGCCTTAAAGCATCTGTTATTTGGCTTTCCATAATATTCCTTATTAATAGTACTATAAATACATGTGAATGGGGACACCACTGGCCAATGGTAGTATTGCTTCAGTTAGATCTCTATACACACTAGCTTATCTTTGAAGTGATGAGGCTTATGAATTAATTTTTTTTTTGCTCTGTGCCATCTGTTACTGGTATTTTACCTGGCATAACTCAGCCCAAACAGAGGCGTAGCTAGGGCTTTCAGTGCCTGAGGACAAAGTCCGTTTTCACGCCCCCTCAAGACAAGGTGTGAGCCATAAAGGGGTCCATCATGCTTTCCTAGAAATGTTTCCGTTTTAGAACATAAAAACCTGCATTTCATAGCATTTTTAGGGTATGTAGAAGATGGAAAAAAGGCAAAATACTAAAGGACAACAGTGGTACTATATAATATAATATATAATTAAATATATATAATTTAATAACCGCGAAGGGACAGAATAAAAAAAAAATGCATGTAAAACATCGAGAATCAGCTACTCCACTGTTACAGAGTACATAGTCATGTCACTGTCTATCCTTAGTGGAGCTCACAATCTAAACCTACCATAATCCTAGTGTCAAGGCCCTGTTGATCTCAGAACCAGTGACTGGGGTGGACACCCTTAGGGAGTGGGCTCTAAGTGAGCACGGGTCTTCACTAGTGCAACCTGCAAGGAATGATGGGCCATCACCCCTAGCCAACAGACGTCAAGAACGGCGTGGGGGCACACTGCGGCTGAATAATTATAAATAGCGGCAGAACGGCTCACCTCATCCATCAGCTCCAGGGGTGATCAGTAACCTCTCCTCTCCTTCACTATTCCCCTAGTGCCGACTTCTGCTCCCACTCCTGACCATGAAGGACGACTAGTGCCTGCACAGTAGCATGGAGCCACTAGGGCTTGCCCTTTTCCAGGCTTGAGGCATCATGCACAGCTTGGCTGTGCTCATTCATGGACTGGAGCACAGCTGCAAATTTTCAGAGGGTCCGACACTGGATCGGTGGTCTGGAGGGGGACATGGGAAGCTTTGAAGGATTCAGAAGGTTTTCTGTATCAGGTAAGTAAGTACAAAGTTGTTTTAAGGATTTAAAGAGTTAAACTATGTACACATGGGTAATAACTTTTGCCAATAGGGATCCCCGGATTGTAGGTAAGCAATGTGTACCGTTGCTGTGGGGGGTGGGGTAGGGATAACAGCATGGCACACTATGGCAGGATAAAGAAGAGAACAATGCCCTTGGCCTTTTCCATCGCTTAAAGATCCAATGTGCTGGATGGTAGAATGCAGTAATGGTTTAAGCTGCATACACAGTTCATATAGCCACCATCAAACAGTTTTCAACATCTTTCTTCAAACATGCACACTCCGGGTGTATGTGTGTATAACCTGTACGTTTGTGTATAATTTCCTCTCCGGGCCAGGATGATTGCTGTAAGAAAGCGGAATTTATTTTCTGCTCCTTTAATGGCTTTTTTTTGCCAGTATTGTGCATGTGTTTTCTGTTGCGGTTGTTTCTGGTTATCACGAAGAGTGAATCTCGTTTAAAATCCCAGAAATGATGTCTGGCTTTATGGCCGTACATTGTGCGCCAGTTCCAGGAAGAAGAGGTGGGATCGGGTCAGGGGTTGTGCAAGGTCTTGGGCAGAGTTCTAGTCTAGCCTTGTAGCATCAGGCTGCAAACTCTACTTCATTCGCTTTCACTTCACAATGTTGCTGTTAATTACATTTGTAAAATAAGCCTGATATAAATATGTGTATCCCATTGGGAGAAGCCATGACCTTTACATCACAGGGTAGAGCGGAGAGACCTGCGAGCAGAAGCCGCAATCTAATTTACTCTGTGATCTTTATGCTTCTGCCTAAAAGAGGACCTCTGGCTAAAAATTACAATAAGGATGTGTTAAAAGGGAGAATGGCAAGATTATCAGATCACATCAGGCCCAGCTCACACTGGCATTAAAAATAGTCAGTTTAGAAGAACTAAACGGACCAAATCCTAGCGGATGTCGACAGATCCTATGTTAATCAATAAGATCCATTCACATTGCTCTGATAGAACAGATCAGTTCCACCGATCGGACCGGCAGTTGGGGTAGGAGCGACTCTTCTGGAAAGACGGACATGTCGCATGGACCGCATGCTAACAAAATGAGAGGGTCACAGATGGAAAACTCACGCCTTTTAAAAACTGTTCCACTCCTCAGATCAGTTTTTCATCTGCGCAGTGTGAACTGGGCCTAATTCTTATTCGTATGCTTGCTAGTAAAAAGAACAATGCTCTTCATTTTGGTTCCTGTTAATAGCCTAGGCTGAGAATGAAGGGGTTGATTTGTGGAGACTGGAGATCAATGAATAACACAGTCACTGAGCACTTTATTGGGAACTAGTGTACATGCCCGCCCCTTTAAAAAAAATGGGTGCTAGGCCTCGACCCCCTCCCACGCAACGCGGCCGTGCTCCCGTGCACAGTGGCCGGATCATACATCCGCATCTAAAGGGATTCCCATACTGTAACAGGAATACACGTGGTACATTTAAACATGCTGATGCTGTACATATTGTAAAATGTCATCTTGTTTATTGTAAAATAGACCTCTTCAGGAGGAAGATCGGCCTCCTGGAAGTGTGACATCTCCTACTGTGTGACACCAATTGTGGGACTGAGCAGTTTCCGCTCTCTTTGTTGCATAGACTGCAGTACAGATAGCTTGTACATCATAGGAGGCAGATGATCTCTGAGCATTGTAGATGAGTAGTGTCTGGTTATATCAATGTATGAGCAGAAATATGTGTATATGCATTATCCATGGCTTACCGTGGAGGTCTTGTCACGGGGGTACATCCACCAATTTTTTGCCTGGACCTTTATAAATTGTGTGGTGTATATTGCCAACTTAAAGCTATATAGAGACAGTCAATCATTTTTGTTTGATCCAACCACTAAAGGTCCATACACACACCTCAGAACTGAGGGAAACAATGAGCTTCTTAGATGGTGTCTGGCTTGATGGTCATGTTGGGTGGCAGCGTGATACCTGCTGTTGTGCACAGACTTCACCTTCCTTCTACTCACCTACACAGCATCTGACATAAAGAGACTGGCTGCCAAGAGCTAGGAATATCTAGATTCCCTACTGAGGTGATATGGAGGCTGCCATATTTATTTCCCTTTAAACAATGAAAGTTGCTTTTCTGTCCCCCTGATCCTGCATCTCTAGTACTTTTAGCCATAGACCCTGAACAAGCATGCAGATGAGGTGCTCTGACTCAAGTCTGACTGGATTAGTCACATGCTTGTTGTAGGCTTGTGATTCAGACACTACTGGTGTCAGAAGATTGGGACCCACTAGCAGCACTTTTTCCTAAGTGCTTTTGATTTGAAAAGCTCTTGCTAATGCAATGCTATATGTGATTTTCTAAAAAGAAAAAAAAAATCACATTGCTCAAGTGAAAAAAAAAATGCACATAGCATTACATTAGCAAGAGCTTTTCAAATCACAAGCGCTTAGAAAATTGCTTGCAGTTTGAACCAGCCCTGATCCATCTTGACGGATGTGATTTTTTTTTTTTTTTTAAATCACAAATCAAATCTAGCTTTATTGGCATGACCTAGATTGATACAGGCATTGCCAAATCAGGGCAGGATGGGGGACATGGTGGGGTATGGGTAAAATGGGTTAGCAGTTCAGGATTAAATAGGTTCCACCGATAATCGCCTATAGCATTACTTTTCAAATCACAAAGGCTGCTAGTGGGTCCCAGGCCTAAGACCATTTTTTGGCCACGGCAGTTGTGACACAAGGATAGTGGCTTCTAGGATGCAGGGAATGGATGGAAGGGTGGGGTTATGTCTACTTATTCAGTCATTTGCTAAAACAGCTTAGCAGCAGTAGCTCATTGATGCCCAGTTTCCTCAATAGCTATTTGCTACAGTTTATTGGAAATTACATGTATAGTATGTTATAAAGGAGTTGTGTGGAAAGTTATTTGCCCTGCTTTTACTAAGATAACAGAATTGTATTTAGCTAAACACAGTTAATGACACAGTGTGTGTGCTGGGGGGAGAGTACTGTAACAGACCTCCCATTTCTCTCTGCGTCTAACAAGATCAGCCGCTTCATTCTTTTTCCCACAAAGTGTGTCGAGCAAGTGGTTCCTGAGACCTGTTACCATGGCATGTTTCCCAGTTGTAATGCAGGCACATCTGTTAATCAGGGCTGTGTGTTAGTTCGTTCTTGATGGCTTGGGCGGTGTATAATTGATATCCTGTTTCTTGTTTTCCTGCCTAGTTCCTTATGAATAGATGTAACTTTTCTCACACCTGCACAGCCAATGCTTGCGCTCCTGCCCGGCTTTGAAGTGAACCTTTCACATCTATTAATATGTTCAGCCTAGCAAACAAATTCTCCTACTCTGCTAATTAGCCTTGTCCATCCAGGGAGCACCCTCCAAAATTCCTCCTCCCTGGCAGGTTGACTAAACCCCTTAAAGCATACTTATAGTGAGAGGAATATGAAGGCTGACATATTTTCTTTTCCTTTCAATATATTTTAATGTGGTTGTTCGTCAATTACATTGCTACAACTCCTGTATGGAGTACTTTGTTTCCCACTTAAATGTTTCCCACTTAAAGTGTACCCGAGGTGACATGATAAGAAAAATGTGTATCTACAGTACATAACATATTAATAACCAGATTGTTTTACTGGATTTATTTTGTTGCTTGAAAGAGTTAATTTCTAGGCATGGAAGTGACAGCTTTTGTCTGGTTGGTACCTTGTTGGGAATATAGTAAACATCACTGATAAGCAAATTACAGCCATAAACGTTTTCCTGGCAGAATACAACTTCTGAGGGCAGGGAGAGATAAAATACATGAACTACTGACCTTTTTTTGACTCTGAGACACATAATAGGCTGTCACTGATTAGAGACAGTAGAACATTCAACCTGCTTTGTAAATTTTTAAGTATAAATAAAACCATGTGATACTTTAAAAAGTCATTTTTAGGAGTAGGAGGATAAATATAATTGTTTATCTCATCAGTTTATTTTCACCTCTGGTTCATTTTAAAGGGATCCAAGCAGCTCTTGGCTTCAAATAGCTGCAAGGGCTGCCATTGTTCAGAAGCTCACTCCCCTGCTATTTTACAACTGCTATTATCCAGGCTAGGTGTTAAATTCTTCAACTGTAACTGATGTTTTCTGTTTGAAGTACAATGGGGGTTTGTTTGTGGTCAATTAAGTCTAAAGAGGTGATTTCTTATCTGTCTTCCACCATCTCCTGCTCAGGGACCGCAGGCCCTTTAGGGACGGACAAAGTGGCTAATTTAACCCTTAGATGTAAAAAAATGAGGTAAAATTAAAGTTTTTTTTTTTTTTTAATAATAAACCACATTTTTAGAATGCATTTTTAATTTGCTATAGAGCTGCCCTGAGTGTTAAAAATGATGCTCGGTTCACTTTCAGTTTGTACATTCTGAAATAATGTAGCAAACAGCCGTTTGTTTAGAAGTAAAGCCCAGGTCATATCCAGCAGTGCGGCTATAGTTTGTTCAGTATGTCTGAATAAGGAGTTCTGTTGACACAGACTGACTCATATACTTCAACTTCAATGTCACTTATTTGTGTCACAGGAAGCAACGCCCACCATTCTTGGATTACCTCTTAAAATCGAAGGCACGTCTGCAAGTGGGCGTCTCATGCAAGCATGTCACCGATGTATTCCTTTAATTAAAAAATCATTTTCAAGTTAAATTGGCTTTGCTTGGTTTACAAGTGACACTAATTACAGCATGCCCAGAGCTGCTCACTTCAGAAGATTTTGTCCTGATGAAGGTCTGCTGTTTGACGCTCCTTAATGTTGACATGACTGTCAGTTGCTGAGGTGATTTCCTGTGCCACTTCTTAAAGAGGATTAAGAACATATTAAAGGGGCCCATACGCCTAACGATTTTCCCGCCGAAATAATGTTTTATTGATAAAACGTTTAATAAATCTATAACACCTTAGTGAATTCAAAATTAGATTTTACCCATGAGGTAAATTATCAAACATCTGATAAAGTGTTTGATAAAGCTTAGTGAATTGAGGCCGTAGTGAGAATGAGCCTTCAGCATTCTCTCATGAAGTTTCCTGTTCCCTAGCCAAATCACCTTGGTGTATAAAACCACCGACACAGTGAATATTAGTTTTATGAGCCATTTCTCTTTAATTCCAGGTAACGGTTAATAACACCATCCTTCCTATATCTCCCATACGAACATGCTTGCTGCTTCTTCTCGCACTCATACTACATTTTGTTTCAGCTGTAACACTTCTGACAACATAAAGGAAGTGCTAATTGCTTGCTTGGGGTGCAATTTAATATTGCTCTCCGCTGAGAAATCTGGTGCATAATGGTCTGTATATTAATAATTTGTGATTTATAAAAAGCACACCTCTCCCTCCCGCTGAATTCTCACCAATGGCTTTGACATATTCTCACCGTTTTTTGCCTCTCAGTCGCTCGCTCCTCTTCAGAGAGCCCGAGAGAGCAGAACATGAGAGTTGAGATTTTTTTCCTTACACCCCCACCATCCCCCATACCATTAAGACAGGAAATTGTTTTACTTGGCAGAACCGTGATGCTAAAGAAAAAGAGACCTTACATTTTAAAATTACTGGGAAGGAGCCGCTTGACTTTATTTTTAAAGTATAGTCCGGAAACCAAAGCTTTATTAAGCCTAAGATGCCGAGGCCAAAATTCCAGCTCCTCTAGAACAATTTGCACAATAGTGTCTCTTACAGTGTTTGCATTTGTTATATACATATATATAATATATATATATATAATATAAATATATATATATATAATGTATATAATGACCACTAGACACAGGAACAGCTTCTTCCCCTCAGCTGTAAACTCACTAAACTCTCTCCACGCACTCCCCACCACAACGTGACCATGCTGCTTTGCCGCTGCACACACACATAGCAGCACTAACCCCAGCAAAAACTTTTTGAGTTTTTGGTAATGATGCAAAAATTGAGTGTTCTTTGTTTGCTTCTCTGTATGTAATGTGTGATATAATTGTTGTGGATTCTTCTGACGTATGTGTATGTAATATATATCCTATCTGTATCCTGTACGTGCCAAGACCAATTCCGGGCATGACCCAGTCATGCTTGGCGAAAATAAAGATTCTGATTCTGATTCTGATTCTGATATATGTTGCAATCTTCTTTTTACCTCTGCTCCAGTGTATTCAATTGCATTAACCTTAGAGCTGAGCTCACAATCACAAATGCAATTGTGATGTTTCAATGATTGCACTTTGCAATTTCAAGGAACGAGAATCCCATTGCGATCGCTGCGAAAAAGCTGGATGCAGCTGGTTGGACGATTTTATATACATGGCAATGCTGCAATGTGAATGCCCCCATAGGGTTACATTGTCACACTGCTTTGCTGACCGCCGACGATCAGCAAAGCGCTTGAAAAGCGATCTAGTGTGAACCAGCCCTTATTAATGTGATTCTGTGCAGGACTGCAGTATTTTGAACTGGTGCTAAAGGGAACTCCAGGTAAAAGGGATATGGCGGCCGACATGTTTATTTTCTTTTAAACAATGCACATTGCCTGGCTGTCATGCTGATCCTCTGCCTCTAATAGATCCTGAACAAGCATGCAGATCAGAGGTCTATCACAAATTTGACAAGATTAGCCGCATGCTTGTTTCATGTGTGTGATTTAGGCCCTAGTGACCTGAAAGATCAGCAGCACTGCTAGGTAACTGGTATTGTTTAAAAGGATATAAATATGGCAGCTTTCACAGGTCTCACACATCAGGTTCCTTTAAGGCTGCATACGTTGCAGTTCTTCCTTCTTAGGCCTCTTTCAGACAAGCAGCTGAAGGTGGTGATTTTACAGTCTGTCAACTTCTTTTGTGGTTGACAGACAGTCCCCCCCCCCCCCCCCCAATAGAGTGACATCTAAACGCGGGGTCTTGGAGTCCTTAAACTATTTAATAATGCAATATTCGTTATTTATTTTGCCCTTTTTTTAGGATACAGGTATGTCAAAACCAGTATGCACACTACAGCCTTTTACTTTGTGCTTAAATCAACATAAAACTGGCCACAGGGTGTGCTGAACTCTGAGAAAGCTGGCGTGCGCAGTAGCCCAGACTGACGTGCTTGAGCCAATTACCGAGCCTGATCGCAGCTGAACGGCAGACCACGGGAGGGACAGCGAAAGACTCGCATGTGCTTATGGAGCTGGAGGAAGCTCCGGATGAGTATAAAATCTTTAGGATCCCGCAGCTCTGGTTTACTTTAAAGGGGTTCTGTGGGGGTTAGCGAAGGATAAAAACCGCCACTTACTATCAGCCCCCTGTAATGTCCCACGCCGTCCTCCTCCGATCTGCCGTTCCCTGCTGCTGGCACCGGGCATTATTCGTCTGTCATAGCCAAATAATGCATGCTGGCGTTCGCGTCATCGGACGCTTACTGCGCAGGCGCAGTACGAAGTTTTCTTGTACTGCGCCTGCGCAGTAAGCTTCTGATGTGGGCGGGAGCGAGCACGGCCGCTCAGCCGCAATTGGACGGCGTGACGCGCTAGACCAGGACCGACGACTGTGAACGGCGGATCGGAGGAGGACGGCGTGGGACATTACTGCTACATGGGGCAGATAGAAGCCCCAGGTAAGTGGCGGTTTTTATCCTTAGCAGAACCCCCACAGAACTCCTTTAAGCAGTGCATGATTGGCAGTGCATAGGTTTGAGTGCAGGGAGTTGTGGGGTTAAGCAGTGCATGATTGGCAGTGCATAGGTTTGAGTGCAGGGAGTTGTGGGGTTAAGCAGTGCATGATTGGCAGTGCATAGGTTTGAGTGCAGGGAGTTGTGGGGTTAAGCAGTGCATGATTGGCAGTGCATAGGTTTGAGTGCAGGGAGTTGTGGGGTTAAGCAGTGCATGATTGGCAGTGCATAGGTTTGAGTGCAGGGAGTTGTGGGGTTAAGCAGTGCATGATTGGCAGTGTATAGGTTTGAGTGCAGGGATTTGTGGGGTTAAGCAGTGCATGGTTGGCATTGTATACATTTATACTGCATGAACTGATACAGGTTGCATTCACAGTGGGATGTTGCAGAGCTGCGTTATAAAGTCTTATAACTTAGCTTACCGCACTGCAATGCTAATCCTATGGTATGTTCACAGTGCCATGTTAGGGTCGCATTGTATCATGTAGCGTTACCTCTAAACGCACACGTTACCAGGTACAGCAAAGCATACGTTCCATTGCCTGTATGCTTTCCTGTACCTACTGTATGCACTGCCAATAATGTGCGTTACCACTTTTTTTTTGCTGCATTGTGATTTTAACGTCTCATTAAAACGCAACGTCTTACTGTGAATGCGACCCCAAAGCTATTGGGGTTCTGATCTATATTCCAGGAGAGTTCTGCTGAGATCAGATCACATCACATATCTAGTGGTGCCTTGTGATAGCCAAGTAAACTGTGGATATCCTAACTTAGCAGTCAATTACCAGATCAAGCATACATCTTCTAGTGGGACCGGATTTTGCTTGTATATCAGGTTATTTCTCTTCATGCTCACTTGTAGCTGTGAAGTTTCAGTAATTTACCTACATCAGTTTGCGCTGCCTCTTGGGGAGTATAAAAGTTTATGCGACACACATATTTTAGATATTTTTATTTTTGACAGCACTCTCTTCTTTATTATGTATTATTGTTTTATTCTTTTGTGAATAATTGTGTATATTATTTGTTTTATAGTCTACGGTGTATTTTATGTACAACCCTAAATCAAACGTTTGTGCCTTACTTGTAAACGATAAGAATGATCTTTAAAAGCGCATCCATTCACAGTGGAGAATTACGGTGCAGCACAATGGCTGCTTTGTATTGCGGCTTGCTACAGTACTGTGCACCTCCTCGGTGACATGCAGTGCATTATTGTGAAATGTATGCGTTAACTGTTACAGTGAAGCATACCTTTTATTGACTGTTTGCTTCACTGTATGCGATGCAACACGCAGATAAAGTGCACCGCCAGTTTCTCTTTAGCTGCAGCATCGTCTGAATCGCACACTTGAAATAAGCATGTGGCTAATGCAGTCAGACTTCAGTGAGAGCAACTAATCTACATGCTTGCTCAGGGTCTATGGTGAACGTTATTAGAAATGGGGTCAGCAGGACAGCCAAGCAATATCCCTCACTTCAGGTGTACTTTAAGAGATTCTCATAAAATGACGGGCACTCCTACCATGCCAGCATGGAACATTCACCCCTTTAGTCACATGGTTTTTAAGGGGGAGGCAGTAATATTGTCTTGTTAGTTGAAATCCCGCCTCCTTTCTGACACTGTCTAGGAAGGGAGGTCATGCGCAGGGAGGTGGAAGGTACAGAAGAAATTACAGCTATGAATTCCTTCATCCGATGCTTTCCTATTCAAATTGGCAATAAAATGCTCAATTCAATACCTGGAGAAAAAAATGTTCCTGAACTCTGGGCATTAATTCAATTAACTTGCAAAATATTATGTCTTTATTTTTTTTTAATTAGAGTATGTGTTCTATTTGGCATGAAAATAAACCAATACTTTTGATCTTACTGCTGATCAGCCCCATTTGTAATAAAAAAAAACAAAACATTTTTACAGTGAGATAAGTGCCATACAGAAAAATAAATATTAAAACTGATGCAAGTTTGTGGTAGCACTGGTCACTCAGAGGTTAATCCTTTCCTTCCTTCCTTCTGATCTATTCATAAGTGAACAATGCTGCTAGATGCTGTGATGTTGGCTCTTCCTATCATTATAGAGCTGAATTCCCCAAAGGCTGGATTGTTCGCTCACTAATACACTCTGCTTTGATTGAGAAGAGCAATCCTTTCCAGGTCAGCTCTATATAGACATTGCAAGGATTTTACTGTACAGTACTGTACCTTTTTTTTTTCCTTTGCAAATTCTTACCTGCATGCATTGGGCGCATACCAAACCGGCCCTTCTAGTGCCAGAATATGTGAATATTGCAGTAGTGTTAGGCATGATCATACCAAGGATTTTACATAGATGAACTACCTTGCGTTGTTTTAGTTCCCTTAAAGTGGACCTGAACTCTTGCACAGGGCAGAACTGAATCATATAGAAATGCACCCTGTATGTATTTAGAAAGGCGCTCGAATCTTGGCTCTTGACACAGCGAGGCACTTGATTTGGCCTGAGGAAGTGGGCAGGGACCCACGAAACGCATTGCCAATGCTATTAAAGATTATTTTTTATATATGAATTTGTCTTCATTGATGTAAGCCACCTCAAACTTTTATTGTTTTTAATTAGATCATTTTCTGTTTGCCTTTTCACCCCGTTGTGCATTGTATACCCCCCCCCCCCCCCCCGACTCAGGGTAGGGTATACCCTTGGACCCCTTTTACGGGCCCTTAGGGCTTTTTCCTCAAAAAGTGCATCCATTTCCAGCTAGCCTGGACCCCCGAGTGGCGTCCGGTTTGTTGATCTCCACCTTCCAATAGTGGTTGGTTGCCCCTTTGCAACCTCCCCTTTGTGAGTACCCTCTGTTTATATTATTTTGCTTCACCTATCATTTGTGACGTACTGCACCATTTGGGCTTCGTGTTTTTCATTCCAGGGTGATTGTTTACCCTCTACTTGGTCTATGTATTTAGAGAGTTTAGCCTGTCTAATTACCCCTCATCTGTGACTAAGCGCAAGTTGTAATTTTATCCCTTAGCTGTCAGCTGACTGCCTCAGCAAAACAGCTAACTGGTAAACACAGGATGTTAACAATATCTCGGCTTCCATGAAAGCAAAAGTAGACACATTGCAGATTTATTGCTGGGTTTGTATCAGCTGTAACAAAGAAATCGAGGTTCTTATGCTGTTGCATATTTTTTAGAGCAGAGAGGAAGTTCTGAGTTCAGGTCCCAGTTAATATTGTCCCAGGTTTTCAGATCTCTTTGTTCAGTGTCTTAGCTATCCCCTTACTTTGTCGGGACCCCTGTAGTGTGTTTTCACACTGTAGCTGCTCCATAGTGTGTGCTGGTAGGCCTGTTTCACAACATAGTAACGCAAACAAAACAAATACTTATATCGCGCTTTTCTCCTGGCGGACTCAAAGCACCAGAGCTGCAGCCACTAGGACGCGCTCTAGAGGCAGTAGCAGTGTTAGGGAGATTTGCCCAAGGTCTCCTACTGAATAGGTGCTGGCTTACTGAACAGGCAGAGCCGAAATTCGAACCCTGGTCTCCTGCGTCAAAGGCAGAGCCCTTAACCATTACACTATCCAGCAGTAGTACACGTATTTGTAATATCTATAGCCTGATATCATTTTAAAAGGTGAGGCTTTGCTATAAATATGCTACAGTGTATTACCTTTTTTTATTTGACTTCACTCCTACTTTTTAAGGAAATAAACATTTTGATCCTATTATCTCTTTAACAGTGTTTCAAGGTTGCAGTTTCCGTAATTCATTGCAGTTTCTCTGCTGACTACAAACCTTTTACCTTCATAATCTATAAATTGTTTATGTGGCTGCGTTTTACTGTTTCTCCGACAATATGGTGACACAGTACATGTGATAAAGCACAACGTCTTTTAAGCGCTAACAGTTTTAGATTCTCTCTTTATTTTAGTGCCAACCGTAAGATTTTAAGGGTTTGCAATCCAGTCTTAAAGCAGCAGGACACACTGTTGTTCCAGTTTACAGCCTGCGTTGTGCCGGAAGTGATATATCTCGGTGGATTTCGCTCTGTAGTAGTCCCGGGCAGCCATAAAACATACAGCTGTGGTGGAGTGCGGTGCTGCCATGTCTCCTGTTGCTGGGATGTGTGCATTATTTGTGGCAGCCAATAAAGGAAGCCGTTATGTTGATTATTTACGGTATAACAGTCTTCTCTAATTCAGAATCTTAATTGCTTGTTAAAGCTAAACTCCAGGCAAATGGCTAAATAGGCAGAAGATAAATGGGTTGTGTGAAACTTCTTCTATGTCAAAAAGTTTGTTCTGTCATTGCAGTGATTCCGATGGGCCAGTCAGAAAGCATAGCCAGCAGTCTGAGCTCTTTCTTCTAAGTACTGTTTCCGGTGTTATGTCTGTTGTGCTGCCTGGAAGCTCCCTTGTACGCATGCTCAGTGTGAAGTTAATTATGCTGCTGGCGGTAGAACACTAAATATCTCCGCTTCCACACTTCCTATACTCCCCAAATTTTCAGGGTAAGGAGGGAACTCCCCCCCCCCCCCCCCCCCCCCTACTACCTCTATGCCACATTGCAGCCCCTGAGCCTCACTGGTTCCAGAGATAGATTACTGAAACCTATCTCTGGAACCAGTGGGGCTCAGGGGGTAGTTCGGGTTCCCCTTCCTACCCTGAAAATTTGGGGAGTGTAGGAGGTGTAATGGTGGGCAATGGTGTTGCCCAAAGGGATCGGGACTCGATCCCTCAAGCGGCAGTTTGGAGGCGGAGTGCTATAGCAGAGTAAAAGGTCTGTTGCTAATGGGAGTGGAGGGTAGAGTTCTTGCCTCTGCTGTAGCATGGCCAAAAATGGCCCTGGCCTTTGCCATATTTGATATATGCTGGAACCCGGCTGATAAGGTAAGTCTTATTATACAGATGACCTGTCAGGGCATTCACTTTGGCAATGACAGGCAGGGATGGCCGACTGGGTCGCATGTCAGCTTCCTGGCCAGGAGGTTTTTGTTCCCAAAAGCAGTTGTTCTCTTAATATAGCTTCAGCATTCCTAAGCTTGGGCAATGATGAAATACCTTTTATGTTACGTACTTTCAGTCAACAAGATTGTTATATGCAAATTAGCGGAGTCTGATCTTCTGTACCGACTCCACAGCCCTGGATTTGGTAGCACTATTCATCTAGAACAAAATGTCGTTTTTTGTGTGTGTTGTTTTTTTGTTTTTTTTTTCCTGTCGTTTTTGCCTGTCCATGACCTTATTGAAAAATAGTTCCAGCTTATTCAGAGATACACTTATACAGCTTTGAGTTTTGTATGTGAGATTCAGTCAGCTAACTCTGTAGAGGAATCTGCAGCTCCAAATCCTGTTCTCAAAATGCGTATAAACAAAAAGCAAAGGTGAAAAGGACAAATTCTTTGGAGGAAATAGTCAAAACAAAAAACGAAATCTTGCTCCATCTTTGTTCTAACTTAGGCTTTCTCAACCAGGGTTCCCTGGAACCCCAGGATTCCTTGAGTACTCTGCAGGGGTTCCTTGGCATTTTCCCCCATCGTGGGGGAAGTATAATAGAGCACACTATAATAGGTGGTACTGTAACAAGAAGCACTAAATTGGGGGCTCTGGAGACAGTATAATGAGTGGCAGTGTAATAGGGAGTAGTGAAATAAACAGCTACACATACTTTTAAAGACCATGCCTCCTGCAAAATAAATGCAGGGGTTACTCGAGATCAAAACATTGTTTGCAGGGGTTCCTTCAGGGTAAAAAGGTTGAGAAAGGCTGTTCTAACTAATTTACAGCAGCATTTCATTTTAAAATGACATTCCACCTTTGTTTAGAAACCTAGTAATCCCTTCAGTTTATGTATTTTTTTTGGACTACCGGTACTTACTGATACAATTTATTTCAGATAGCTTCACTTGTGTCTTTTTGTATTCAAATGCTCAGCTACCCCACCTTGATTGTAACAGACTCTACCAAGAACTTCCTGCCAGTCACTCTAATGTGGTTTGTCAGTGAATTACTCATGCAGGCAGGGGAAAACACCTGGGCTACCTGTACTGAAAACTACTACAACACAGAATTTAGATTCCAGACCAGAAAAATAATGTTGGTTGGGATTCCAACTATGCTCACCATTGCAGAGGGTGTTAATGCACCCTTGTCGCTGCCTCTGTGTGCGACCATTCATGCCGCATTCCATCCAGCTCTCACATACTTCCTCGTGCTAGTATGTTCATCTACTGATCTAGGACAAGCTTATGTGCCTTGGGTCCTACGGGAGAAAATAGCTTTATAAATATGTTGTTGCTGTTTGTGGTGTTGTAATAATGGCAAGTTGTGAAGTTGAGATGTTTTGAACACTGCAAGAACAAAGTCCCTAGACTTGGTGTTTTTATCTGTGAGCTTATATTATCCACACTGTACCAGCCAGTCTGAATAAAGCTCCTAGTAATATGTGAAACCTAATAAATATATACCAAACAAACACAAAAACCTTTCAGTTTCTCATACGTAATGAAGTTTTGAACTGATTTTTGAAGCAAAACATTTTTGTTTAGCCTTGCTGCACTTCTTATACAATCGTTTAGTCATTGCCTAGATTCAAGAACATGCTGATTGGCTTGGACAGAGATGGACAGACCTAAAGACTAGCCATGTACACACAATGGATTTCTATCACCTGGCAGGAATCTGGACTCTGTCCCTCGGGCAACAGTGCAGAGCACACACTGTACAGATGTGTCACTAGCCTTCTGGGCTAGCAACCCATCTTTTGCTATGGATGTGGGCAGATGAACAGTGCAATGAACAGTGAAGGACAAATCAGCTTACCATGGTTGGAGTGAGTGGAGAGAACAATGCTCTTGAAGGTCTCTCAGGTGTCGAGGATTTTCTCTAATGCTTTATTACCGAAAAAAATCCAATTTATATGCTTTATCCTGACAGAACTGGTCAGTTAAAGCAGAGACAAAATTATGAATGTAAATGTGGATCCCCCCATATGTCTTTACCTACATATCAAGAAGTCCCTGTATCTAGGCAACGACAGAATGTTTTGGTACATGAAAATGAGCATTCTTGTTTGGACATCTGTATATGACCTGGTTAGCACAATGGCTACCGGCAGATTGAAGCGCCTTGGATTTCGAGCTTTTATTAGAAGCAGATGTCTGACCTTTTGTCACATCTACTGAGAGCATATAGCCAACCTAAGAGCTTCTGAAGCCTTTCAGTAGGGCATGTAACGGAGATAATGTGCTGGAATTGAAGGGAGGCATTTCCTGACATTCAACTTGTTGACATTGTAAGGACTTGACTGGCAACCTCTTAGCTGATCTTTTTCAGAAATGGCAACCACCTGCAAGGACTACTACACGCAATGAGTTCTGTATTGCTAAATTTTTTAATAGATTTTGCTGCCACCTGTGTTATAGCTCTTGATGTCTAGTAGAAGTGACAATGAACCTGGTAACTTAATGCATGTTTTATTCTTCTTGTTTCAGCTTACACAGAGGGGAATGTGGGAGCTCTACATGAAAACAGACATGGAAGTTCTGTGCAGATACGAAGGCGTAAGGCAGCTGGGGAGCCATATTGGTCCTACTCAGGTACTGTCATCTTTATTGCTTTGTAGATGGATCTTATACCGGTTTTGATTATTGCCCTTGGGTTATATGGAGCCATGGAGTATCCACTAGGGGACATTTTCTAATGAGAGCTTGCTTTGTACTTTTTCTTTGGCCCATACCTCAGTACACAGATGAATATTATGCCATTGTATAGTACTGACACATTTTCAGCAGTGCTTTATACAGTTCATCCAATCATTCATTTCAGTTATTGTGCATAGAGACCTCTCATATGTAATATTTTGCCCAGCAGTCCCATGTCTGTTCTGGCAATTCCCCCATCTTCTGCACATGTCAAAGAACAGGTCATGAGCAGATGGTGATAGTGGACAATCATGATGATCATGTATGATTGCTGTATACTTAGGTGATAAAAGTAGCCTTCTGCCACCCAGCCCAAGCAAACCTGCATGAAGCAGTGGCCAGAGCAATGTCTGTAAAGAGATTAACCATCCCATTTTTCTGATATGGGAAGAAAGTGGAGTGACCAGGGGAAGCCCTTGCAAACACAAGGACGGTATACAAACTCCATGTAGTTAGTGTCCTGGGCAGGGTTTTATCTTTCAACGTTAGCTTTGCAAGGTTCTAGTAGCAACGGCAACCACCCTGCCATCCATTTTTATTCATGAATTGTTTTGTTTTCTGTTGAAAGGATGTTACATGTCATGAAGCTGGGGTTAAAACTCTGCAGAGAAACAAATATGGGCACCCCAATGGCTGTGGATATGAAATATGAACATGTCAATCATATACATGGTGTGTGCATCAAAGACCTGTGCAGCAATATTTATTTCCTTTTAAACAATACCAGTTGCCTGGCAGGCCTGTAGATTTATTTGGCTGCAGTAGTGTCTGAATTACACCAGAAAAAACAAACATGCAGCTAATCCTGTCAGATCTGACAATAATGTCAGAAACGCCTGACCTGCTGCATGCTTGTTCAGGGTCTATGGCTGAAAGTATTACTAATAATAATAAGAATAATAATCTTTAACATTTGTATAGCGCTTTTCTCCTGTCGGATTTAAAGCGCTCAAGAGCTGCAGCCACTGGGACGCGCTCAAGAGGGCCACCCTGCAGTGTTAGGGAGTCTTGCCTTGAACTCCTTACTGAGTAGGTACTGACCCTAGCCAGGATTCAAACCCTGTACACTATCCAGCCACTGGCTATTAGAGGCAGAGAATCAGCAAGATAGCCAGGCAACTGGTATTGCTAAAAACTATATACATATGCTAAAAACAAATTAAATATGGCAGCCTCCATATCCCTCTTACTTCAGGTGTCCTTTAAAATAGATTTTAAAGGCTTGTGAGGTACTTTGAATTTGGGCAAAATTACCACCAGTTTTATGTTTCTGACCTTCCCTTTTTTTTGTTTTTGTTTTAATAAGTTGCCGTGATGTGATCACTCTGGCCTACTCCTTTTCAGGCCTTTGTTTTGCTTTCCTACATTTAAAATCACGGAAACCGCTGCGATTTGGCCGCAGTGGCAACAGGCCTTTCCTCTGGTACTTTGTGTTTATAATCCCCTCCCATAGAACCCAGAGAGCGAAGCCAATGAAAGCCTATGACTACTATATATATGTGTGTATATATATATATATATATATATATATATATATATATGTATGTATGTATGTATGTATGTATGTATGTATGTATGTATTTATTATTATTTTATTAATTTTTTTTTTAACATCTGCAAAGTCTATAGTGTACACCAGGTGGTGGTTGTGCCTGAGCGGTTACTGTTGTATACAAAGATCAGCTTCTTAAGATTTGAATTTTGTATCCTGCTTTTTAAAGATTGCTTTTCAGCCATAGATTTGGATATGTGACATGGTGATTTTACGCGGCTCAGACTATCTTCTTCTACTTTATTATTATTTTTAAGAGCTTTATTTATTTATTGCTTTGTGTTATTCGTTGTTGTGTTTTACTAGTGTTCTGCTATTACGGTGTCACTTTTATGTGCAAACTGTATTTTAGTTGTCAGTGGTGCAATGGTGCTGCAAGGTCTACAAACAGGATTTATCATGGGCTCAGATGCAAGGTATTTGTTCTGGATCCTATAAAAGTGTATCATCAAGGAAGCCATTTAGACCTTATTTGTCAGCATCTGAAGAAATGACAATTCTTGTTGCTCAAGGCACAGAAAAGAAACAGAGTGGTTGTTGTGGTGGTTTTTTTTTTTAATTTATGTGCTGAACTTAATAAAATGGTTTCAAACTGAAAATAGCTTAAAGTAGAAACGACCCCAAGTAAAGAAAGGCACACTGAGTTGCAGTAAACTAGTAACTGACTAGTTTATTGGACTTCCCAGTGAAAGTAACTAGTTGCTAGCTTGACAGTGGTAACTAATCGCAGCAGCTAGCTTCTATGGTTTGTGAGTACTATTTCCAAGATGTCCGATCTGAATTTTGATAGATTTTTCGATTTTCCAATTGTTTTTATTCTTCGATCGATTTTCGTTCAGTTTTATGAAAATGGATTAAAAAAAGATGTAAAAAACGATTGGAAAATTGAAAAATCAATCAAAATTCAGATCGGACATGTTGGAAAAAAAATTGATCTGGCAGGTAAATCTAACAGAAAATTGTATGCTGTGTACCTAGCATTAGAGCCACCAGGAAATGGTAATGGACACACAAGAAGGGTTAGTGAATCTACTTTCCAGCCTGAGGATAGCAATTATTAAGATGGTGAGAGTTGAATGGCTATACTTGGAGAAGGGAGAAGGAAATTACCATATGCTGTACTTGTTTTGGGGCCAATCAGAATAAGCAGGAAGGGAATTTGATTGGTCCAATTTTAAAAGGCATTTCATTTGCATGCAAACCACATATATTAACATCTAATTGAACATCGGTGTACTTGAATTATGAGGGTTGGACAGTAAAGTAGACTTACTCTTGCCTTGTAAAATGATTGTGTTTTGAAGTGCTTTTCTGTAGAAGAAATGGCCTATTGCTATTGGAGTCCAGTGCTGAAGAGCATCTATTTGAAGTCCTGATTTATTGTTTTTCTCAATCTGACACCAATTGCCTCTCAGTTTAGCCAGGTTAACAAAGCATTCCTCCTCCTACTGTGATACAGAGAAAAAGAGTGAACTTTAAATCCTCAACATTTCTATAGATTAAAACAATGTCTTTAGACTTTAAAGGTTAATGCGGTAACTTTGATATTATGCTGGCCTGCTCTCTTTATAGGAGTTTAGTTCTGCTTCAGTTGGTTTACACGGACTTTATCAGGTCAGCTCCAGTTTGAAATACATTTTTCTTTAGTTTGACTTGAGGTCGACCTCAGACTTACCCCAGTTTGTGATTGGTGTAGCTGCAACATGAGAAAATTTTGTACTGAACATAAGCTAAAGGCAAACTTAACTCAGACCTCTTCAGTACACTGTTTGTGAGAGAGAAACTGTCTCACCTTGAACAGAGATTTTTCAGCTCACAGGATCACAATCCAAGCACCAGCTGGCTGTTTGTAGCCTTCACTAGGAAAGGTCAACCAAGCAGGTAACGCTAAAACCTATCGATAGCCGCCGCCATGTGTTGTTAACAAAATCACACACCATGCACAACAATCTCTGTTGTGTTACCTTTCATATGTCTGTACAAATCACTGACACACTTAGAAATGTTATACTAAGGTAGCTTTTTTTTTTTTTTTTTTTTTTTAAAGAAATGCAGTGGGCCTTAGTTTCTAGTTAGAGCATTTCAGAGATTCAGCTTAACCATTGAAAACAAAAGAAAATTGGAGCGCAAATACTTAAAATAGCATTAAAATTAAAAAGGATTAAAAACTAAAGTTATTTGGGTTTGCATCCACTTGGCCTTGATTACAGCTCGGAGTCCCGGAGTACCATACTATGAATCGGATGTAAGATACCTGTATGCCTGAGCTCTCGCGCTAGAAGCCATAGACTTGAATTTCCGCAGGTACGAAACCCCAGCAAGCTGTAGGTGGAGTTGAGGCATTTAGGTCTTTACATGTTAAGATATCTTGATTTGTTTTCTTTTTGAAAATCAATTGTAAACTTCACCCCATCTTTTCCTCTTCCAGTAAAAGTTTAATCACAATCTCAATCTTGAAACTGAATCCTGCTTTGGATTTAGGTGGACTAATAAAATCTCACTGTACACATCTCAAATATACCTTCCCTGGCTGCTCTAGATCATGTGACACCAATAGCATTGATCTGGCTGTGATATTTCATCCTTGTTGGTTTGATCTGACCTTGTTTCCCGAATGTCTCTTTTTTTTGGGGGGGGGGGGGGAGGTGTAGCTGTGGATATATTGCAATTTGCATTCTGTGAAGTGTTGGAAAAACAGCGGCCAAGGCTTAAGAAAAATCAAACAAACAAAAACTTAATGGCCCTGATGTTAAGAGAGAAAATTCACTCTGCTTCTACTCAATATTGAATCAGATTTAAGGTAGCCATACACTGGTCGATTTGCCATCAGATTCGACCAACAGATAGATCCCTCTCTGATCGAATCTGATCAGAGAGGGATCGTATGGCTACCTTTACTGCAAACAGATTGTGAACCGATTTCAGCCTGAAACCGTTCACAATCTGTTGTGGTGGTGCTGCCGCCGCTCCCCCCGCCCGCATACATTACCTGCTCCGCTGGTACGACTGCCCCCGGTCACCGCTGCTCTGTCTCCGCTCTGGTCTCTAGGTCCGGCATGCTTTACTTCTTCCTGCCCGACAGGAAGTTTAAACAGTAGAGCGCCCTCTACTGTTTAAACTTCCTGCCGGGCAGGAGGAACTGAAGCATGCCGGAGACCAGTGCGGACACGGAGCAGCGGTGACCGGGGGTAGTCGCGCCGGCGGAGCAGGTAATGTATGCCCGCTCTATTTCGTCGGTTGTCGGGCACTCGAACGCCGCTAGCGAGGCGCTCCCTACCCGCGGGCGATCGATGGTAATTTTCCGCACGGAGCGATCGACTGGATCGGACGAAATGGATCGAAATTCGGCGTGTAGCGCGAACGATTGGCAGCAGATTCGATCCCAGTGATCGAATCTGCTGTCGAAACGGCGGAAAATCGGGCCAGTGTATGGCCAGCTTAAGATAATAGAAATCTAATTGGTTATTTTGATTTAAAAACAGGAAACCCGCTTTGAAGGTTCAGGCCCATGTAAAGCAGAACAATCTTTTCTGACAATTAACGAAGTTCTTGGAGCCATTTTTGTGGCATAAATTATGCAAATGTATTGGTTTTATTTCTGAATGTTTACATTATTAGCAGTAGTAATTATCATATTTTCATATTTCTGATTTCTTTCCTTTTTTTTTTTTTCCTTATGGTAAATGTGTCGTTATTGGCATTAATGGCTTTGTTATTGTTAGACCTCTTTTCCACGGGTGGCTGAACTCCTCGTTTGTCAAGCAGTGCAGCCTCCCGGTTGCCAGCCACAAGCGCCATTCGGCTGCAATTACATGCTGCCGAATGGAAAGCATCGTGTTTAACACACGACAGCGTCACCGGGCAGCGGAAAACTGTCTCATGATTTGTTTGAGCATGGCAACTGCTTGGCTGAAGTAGTGTCTGAATCTCACACATGAAACAAGCACGCAGCTAATATAGACAGACTTTAATGCTTTCCGTACTGAACAGTTCTAGGCCCCTAAAGCGGACCTAAACTTGCACAGAAGACAAGGTAAACACATATAGTTGCTGTGAAATTCACTATGTGTCTGCAGTGGCGAGGGTGACGAGACCACTTGGAGTGGCTCATTTGAAATCTAAGCCCTGGCAGGGATAGCTGCAAACAAACAGGGCGTTGATTTCTGTTATCAAGGTCTGGAAGCATCACAGCCCCTGATGTTTATGCTTGATCTGGGTCAGTGGCTGAAGGCTTTAGGGCCCATTCACACTATAGCAGTAGTTTAGCGCTACCATTTTGCATGTATGATTTTACTGCAAGGTAAAATCACTGCTTGCACTTCCGCGATTCAGAGCGATCACGGTCAGCGCTTTATAAGCACTGTACCGCAATCGCTCCAGATCGCTTCACTGATATTGCATGGTTTTTGCTCAGGAGGGTGACCTGAGTGAGGTGAGGCATCGCAAGGAATAGTCTTCCTGCGGGAGTTCCAGGACCGTGATCCAGTCATTTGAGCTTTCATATCCCTCACTCTTCAGTTGTCCTTTGAAACAACACTGTAATGAGAGGGATATGATTTAATATGATTTTACCAGTAAAAACTTATTTCGGGGAGCCAGATGCAGGATAAAAAGGAAAAGGGATGTAAAGCGTTATCTACAGTAGGCGTGTGTAGTGCGTTGAATTATTTGAGAATAAGTGGGGAAAGTTAGATGAGAGTAAATAGACTTCCTCTGGGCTCCTCCAAGACGCACATTCCCAGTCTATTGACAGCAGAGTGAAGGCACTGCCTGATGACATCACACCATGTGACTTCCCAGTGCACACAGACACCGCAAGACTTTCCCCAGCTGGCAGAGGGACAGCTCTCCTCCTACTATTATGGATGCTTCCCACTCCAACCACAGTCTACCGAGTTTGTCCGGCTGCAATTTAAAAGCAAGGGGAGGGTCTTCTCCCACCGATTATAGTAAATACACAAATCTACTTTTCTAAAATTGAAAATGCTTCAATTTATTATTACGCAAGGTTAAATTCTATATATTGGTACAGATTTGTATTTTTAATTTGGGTCCACTTTAAGCATTGTAGCAAGAAGTAGGTCAGGATGAAGAACTGGTAACCTTTTTGCAGTTTGGCAGTCTCGTGCCAGTTCCCTTCAGTTTAATTCTGGCCACATTCCTGTTATTATTGTTGTCACCACAATTAAAAAGAAGATGCACTTTAAATTATGATGCCATTACTGACCACAGAGGTCATACATAAGTTAATACCTAGCCTAGAGATATACAGTCAGCTGCACTGATATTAAGTAGCAGACGGAGTTTGTGTTATGTAGAGGGCATATCCGCACACCAGTCAGCTTTTTATGTGTGAGATGAGACCCAGGACCAGATCAAACACATGCAAACTAGATGATAAACAAACAAGTGGTGACAAAAACCACTTGCTGGCTCAGAAGGAATGGTAGGCTATATTCAGTAGGCGTACATATTAATATTTAACACCGTGATAGCGGCAGTTCAGAGCTCAGCTGAAAGTGATCATATGATTAATATTAAACACCGATAAACAACTTGGAGTTTCCTGAACTTGCGGCATAAGTGAATCCATCATTTTGCATGATCACTGTGGTTTCTGTATGACACAAGGTTGGCATGTTTACTATTGACCGTGAGATCACATAACATTAAAGCCCAACTGCACCTGAAAATAAAAAAGGAGAAATCCGAAAGCAAGTATGTTTAGTGTGAATGATAAGGTCTACCTTCTTAAAGGGAACTGAGTACAAGGAAAATTGTTTTCAAAATGGAGTGTGTTCTCGCCTCCATGGTCCATGGGACAAACAACATAGTGGGAGGCGTTAGAAGAACAATGCTTTGTTGCCTCCACTCAGTCAAGGCGATCCAGCATGCATCGGGAGCTGTGGTACATAATCTAGAGCTCAGCAAGGGTGGGCCCAACAATCCTCCTCTTCCCAGAATGCATGTGGGTAGCCTCACTCCTTACTTCTTTGTGTGCTTAGCAATACGATTTCTGCAGTACCTACTGGGAAACAGTTCTAGACCACCAGGGAGTCACGTATTTACAGTATATGCAATTGTTGTTGTTTTTTTCAATCCCACTACTTTTAATCACAAAGGGGCATGACATCATTGTAAAGTTGATTCATTCTGGAATTACAGTTTAAAGGCCTGGTCTGTGTGAATTGTTTTAATGTCATGCAGCTGAACAAAAAAGCCTCTTTTATTCCTAAAAAAAAGAAAAAATATGATGAGTGTCCTGTGTTAGTGACCTCATGTTCCAAAGTTGCCCAGTCATTCCTGCTCACTGTGCTAAAAATTCTTCTGTCTTGCCCAAGTCACTGACAAGAAAGCAAACCCTCTCTGGGGACTCCTATAGGTTGTGTTTTGCTGTGCTCCTTTTGCTGAATATGCTTCAGACATTCAGGCTTCCTCGCCATACAGAACAGCTGAACATATTTCTATTTATGCAAAGAGCTGTCAGTGGATGCTGTTCTAGTATGAAGAGGCTTTTATGGTCATTTGTGCTTTTCATTTTTTAGGAGCTGCAATGTGTTTATAGCTTATAGCAAAAGATTCAGGTACATCAAGGTTATACTAATTTTGTGTAGTCACTTAAAGGCTCAATTTCAGGCAGCAATGTTTTCCTAATCCTCGGTAGACAGACAGTGGAAGGGATTTTATTTGTATGTGTGTAGATGAGGGCAGGTCACACAGCACCGCACATAGCGTGAATGAAGCTGTTGTTTTTTTTTTGTTTGTTTTTTGGTGCTTATGTTGTTGGATGGTTAATTGTTCTGTGGTTGAGCTGTTTATGTATCTAAGGTCCCCAGTTTTGTCTGCTTTGTACAATGGTACAGAAAATGTTGGCGCTATACCGGTAAATGATAATATGAACATTTAAGCTTGCCTAATCCATTTTGTTTTCAATGACATTATGATGGAATATGGATCGCTTTAATTTTATGATGGCTTTAGAGGTTTATGGACACACTGTTGTAGTCATTTTTTTAAAAAAGGGCATGGCTATGTCCCGTCTTAAAGGGATCTGAGCAGCATTATAACAAAAATTGTTCAATGAACCTCCTCTAAGGGAGTTTAGTTAACGGCACACTGTGGGGATAAAGCAGGCATATACTTACCTAGGGGGGCTGCTCCTTGGCCCCCCATGCCCAAATAAATGCCTCCATCTTCTCTCTCGCCTGCCGCACAGCTGCAGGTTCCAGCTGGTTATTTGTATGTCCCCAGCCACGTGATGCATCCCAGAGAAGCATGATGCATGCCGAGAGATGTAGTTCCCATCAATTGGAACTACATCTCCCGGAATGCATTGCCTGGCTGGGTACATATAATAACCAGCTGGAATCTGGATTGTGCGGCAATATAGAATCCACTGTCTTCTCTCTCGCCTGCTGCACAATCCGCAGATTCCAGCTGGTTATAATGTGTACCCGGCCAGAGCAGCGCACCATTTTTCTTATAATGCTGCTCAAATCGTTTTAAGATCTAGGGAACAGAAGCAGCTAAAGCCAGTGCAATGGGAGTAGCTACAACAACAACAAACATTTGTAAAGTGCTTTTCTCCCATAGGACTCAGAGCATAAGCATGGCTCAGACAAGCAATTGGTTGAATAGTAAATTGCGGAGTTTGGGAATAGCTAATCTGGATTGTTGTACTTTTAAATTCCCTCCTGGATTCTTAAACCACGAGTAACATACTAACCCAGGGTACGTCACCACTGTAACCCTCCACACCCAGCGACTGTTAATTAGCTGACTCCTCGCAGTCACTTCTCCCAGTCATCAGAAATGCTGCTATCTAGTCCTGTTCTGCATCAGCCAGCTGTTTCTCATCCTGACTGAAATCTAAGCCAGGGTCCTCTGTACAAAGGATGTCGTTTAACAGCTCGTGGGAACCAGAGAAGACGTGCAACCACCAGCCTGGAGTCTGGGCCTAGTTATTATTCCCCTGACTTGAATCCCAGAGGCTCCAAAATACAACATACTTATGTTTCCTTCAAGATGTAGACTTCTAGAAATTAGCGAGGAAGATACACTCTTGCTAACGTTGTAAAAAATTTCCAGGGTACACCGCAGCTTGCCATTATGCAGTATTGTCTTCCACTGCGAGACAAGAACAGATATATACGGTAATTGGAATGTGAGTAAAGCATGCCTTGACGTTAAGCTGCTAATGCCTGTACCGAAATAAATGGTAAAAGCTGTACACTACATAGGGTATTCTAATAGACATGCTTGCTGTTTTAGTAGCAGAAGTCAATGTCCAGATAAGTGCAGTTGAGTAATTGTCATATCTGTCATCATGCAGATTTCAGGCAATTACTAAAAATCAGATTGTGGCGTTACATGTGTATTGCATGCCCCTTTCTCTTGTAGCATTTTTAGAAGCTGCTAAGTTGATCGTGGGATTTCTGCATTGGAAAAAATGGTGGACCGTCCAAATTAGTTAAAGTGGGACTGTCAGCCATAAAGTCAAATTCCATTTACGCACTGTTCTGTGTTTATTATGTAGTCTACATCCTAACCATGCATTGCAAGCATTCCAATGTAATCATAGTTGTGTCTGCAGTAATGAATCTTATCTCAGTCAGTCTGGCTCTGTTCTGGTACATTGCCTGGGAGAGGAAAGCTTCTTATCTCCTCTCCCACATTCCTGCTCCTCGCTGATTGGCTGAGGGCACATCAATGTGACACGAGGCTGAGAAGGGAAATACACCTCACCACTTTGCAGAAGCTGCAGAAATACAATCTGTGCTGTGCTCACATGTGTTTACAAAGCAAGCTGGATATGGCAGTGCGGTTTTAGTACAGAGCTCAGTGGGGAGGGTGGGTTTACAAAGCCTACACCATTTCAGGCAGGAGATAAAAAGAGCAAGGGAGGAAATTACATCAGGAGTAGCTTCAGAGGAGATGGAAAATGCCTGGAACAGTTTTTGTTCTTTATTTACTATATAAAATTCACTGAAATCAAAACTTGAACAGTACAATAGTACAATACATAGTTTATGTAAGTCGAACAAATATTTATCTACATGGATATGTGTTTTCTTTTTTTTTCTCTGAGATAGTATGGCTGTCCCTGCTGCTTTATAAAAGATCAGCTCGCACACAGCTTGCTTGCTCTCGGGGTAAGCACAGAGTCCTGTACACACACTCAGTAAGGGCTGGTTCATGCTACTAGCACTTTTCTAAGCGCAATGGATTTAAAAAGCTCTTGCTAATGTAATGCTTTGTGTGTGTGTTCTCACTTGAGTGATGTGTTTTTTTTTATATAGCACCCATAGCATTACGTTAGCAAGAACTTTTTAAATCACTGACACTTAAAAAGCTCTGGTAGTGTGAACCAGCCCTAACTGTTGCCCAAATGGATTGTTATGTGATTGTTCTGATTACCGTTTTACAAATGACTGCTCTAAATACACGCTACATAGCCACCACCAAGATGCCTGCACCTCTCCATGGATGTGGTGGTGGTGGTGGATTGGGTGGTAAACAAGTAAGGGATGCCTCCTACAGGGACTACAACAATAAAAGACTACAGCTCTTGTTCACAGTGTGTGCTTTATGATGGACTGCTGAATGTTGACATGGAAACACACCTGCACTGACACTAGATATTTGCTTGAGACAGTAAGGAATATTCAGGTGACTGATATCTAGTGTGTGTACTACGGCAGAAATATAACTCATGGGGCTGCTTAGTGAGTCTTTGATGGGACCCCGCACCCTCTTATGCATACCCTCCCAGCATGGCCAAGTTCCCGCCCAGCAGTCACCCTCCAAAGGGCAGAAAGTGGCATTTTATCTCCTCTCAAACTGTAAACCACAGGTCAAATGCGCTAATTCGCAGTTAGGCGGTGACAGGGTTAAGAGCATCTAAATGGATGAAACATGCAGCACTGACGCTATAGAAATCACTAAAGAAATATATATTTTTTATTTTCTATGTAGTTTGGAATATGACTGAAAGCCACTCTGTAAGGAAAGATCATTTTTAACTATGTTAAATTACAAACTGGGTTTTGTACTATTCTGAATAGTTTTCTTTCAGATGCATTTACTTCACTAATCCCTGCCTCTCTCTAGGTTTTAAGCACCAAGCGGTCTGTTAATGGTTGCATTTCTAAGGTGCAAGTCTCGGAATCCATTCATCTGTTCCCAGCCTCCTTGTTAACTTGTATTACAAATCTCCTCGCATTAGGGGCACCGGGCTCAGCGGCAGTTGTAGCGTTGCGTCCCTGCGAGGGACACACACAGTGAAGCAAATTAGCCTTTTCGCTCTCCCATTCTTCAAACTAGAGACTGAGAAATTAGGCCAGCACCTCCCATATGTTTTTAATTGACTGAAAACACTTAAAATGAAATCCACTGTACATATGGCATCTCCAGCTATGGCACACGCAGTACCAGGCCTGATGGCTGTGGCTCTGCACATTCCTGTTTAGAAGGAACACAATGCCAGAACGTACAAAGTCAAATCTCAGGTTTTGAAAATGACTTGTTTAAATATATTATCTTGCATAAGTTATTAGGCTTAGATGTAAAACCATTGCATTTCTACGTAAAAAGTAGTAATCCAGAAAATATAACTTATCACAGATGTTTCATCATTTTTTGGAGGTTCAGCAGCTGGTTTGAGTTTAAAGTCTGGTTCTTAAAAAATATTTTAATTTTTTTACTGCTTTGAAGTGGAAATATGTTCATAGTGAGCAATCACAGTCACAAAATCGGGAGACTTGATTACTGTAATGTAAGTGCAGGGCTGTGGAGTCGGTACAAAAATCATCAGTTTATGAAACTACCGACTCCAACTCCGACTCCAGGTACCCAAAATGACTCCGACTCATAAGTCCAATACTTACCAGGGCTGTGCATTTGGTACAAAAATCATCCGACTCCTGACTCCTCCAAACTCCGACTTAGAATACCCAAAATTGCTCCAACTCCTCAACTCCGACTCCACAGCCCTGTGTAAGTGGTCTGTTTACTACAGCAGTAAAGCAAGATACTAATAAAATGTTTCCAATTAAACCAGCAGTTGAGGCAAAAAATGCATATTTTATTTATTCCTAATTAGAAAATATATATTTTAGGACTATACCTTAGTAAAACAGGTGTATTAAAAACGTTATTATACGTGATGTTTGCATGTAGGGAATGTATAGAGAGCACAGCCATGCCCGACAGGTTCCACAGAATTATGAGAATTGAATGACGTTACAGCAGTTGGTGAATGCACAGAGTTTTACTTGCAACTTGCATTATTTTGCTTTTATTTGGCTTTAGTTTAGTTATGGATATGCAGAACGGGATTAGAGTACTGTGGAAAATGTCAGCATTATATAAATATATAATTAGTAACCTCTTTTAGGTACGGTATGGTTTTTTTTTTTTCTTCATTGAAGAGATTTTCTCAATTCCTGACTCTGGGACTTCCATAAACTTTCATTGCATTAAACGGAACCTGAGGTGAGAGACAAATGGAGGCTGTCATATTTATTTCCTAACCAATACCAGTTGCCTGACAGTTCGACTGATCATTTTGGCTGTAGTAGTGTCTGAATCACACACGTGAAACAAGCACGCAGCTAATCTTGTCAGATTTCTGTCACTGACATCTGATCTGCATACTTGTTCAGGGTCTGTGGCAAAAAGTATTAGAGGCCAAGGATCAACAAGATAGCCAGGCAATGTGTATTGTTTAAAAGGAAATAAATGTCAAAGGTTTTATGTGTACTTAGCAGACAAGCATGTACACACCATTTAGTGATTTTGGCGTTTCCCCTAATCTGTTAACCGGTGGCTTATTACTGCCTATATAATCAGATGCAATGGTTGGGAAATAAATAAATGGTATGGGTGGGAACCACAATTTCTTAACAAAAAGTGAACCCCCTATTCTAGTTGATTTAAAGAGAACCCGAGGTGGGTTTGAAGAATATTATCTGCATACAGAGGCTGGATCTGCCTATACAGCCCAGCCTCTGTTGCTATCCCAAACCCCCCTAAGGCCCCCCTGCACTCTGCAATCCCTCATAAATCACAGCCACGCTGCTGACAAACAGCTTGTCAGAGCTGGCTGTGTTTACCTCTATAGTGTAAGTCTGCTGCTCTCCCCGCCTCCTGCAGAACTCCAGTCCCCGCCTGCATTCCTTCCCTCCCTGCTGATTGGAGGGAAGGGACGGGGGCAGGGACCGGAGCTATGCAGGAGGCGGGGGAGCAGCTGAGACTGACACTACAGATGTAAACACAGCCTCACAGCACGGCTGTGATTTATGAGGGATTGCAGAGTGCAGGGGGACCTTAGTGGGGTTTGGGATAGCAACAGAGGCTGGGCTGTATAGGCAGATCCAGCCTCTGTATGCAGATAACATTCTTTAAACGCACCTCGGGTTCTCTTTAAAGAACCGCTTCAGCAAAAAAAACCCTGAGAATCCCCCATCAGGTGATGGAATAGTCCAAAAAGTCCAGTTCTGTTTTTTTGCTGGAATGGCCCTTTAATGTCGTGAGAAAATCTATCCTATCTATCTATCTATCTATCTATCTATCTATCTATCTATCTATCTCCACCTGGTGAAACCTATATTAACCAAATCCCAGCTTGGCTTGATCTGCTGATGCTTGTTAACCTCCTTGGCGGTAATCCCGAGCTGAGCTCGGGGTATGCCGCCGGAGGTCGCCGCTCAGGCCCTGCTGGGCCGATTTCCATTCTGAAAAAAGCAGCACACGCAGCCGGCACTTTGCCAGCCGCGTGTGCTGCCCGATCGCCGCCGCTCCGCGGCGATCCGCCGCGTGCAGCAGCGAAAGAGGGTCCCCCCAGCCGCCCGAGCCCAGCGCAGCCGGAACAAACAGTTCCGGCCGGCGCTAGGGGCTGGATCGGGCGGCTCTGACGTCAGGACGTCGACTGACGTCCATGACGTCACTCCGCTCGTCGCCATGGCGACGAGGAAAGCGAAACAAGATAGGCCGCTCATTGCGGCCTATCTTGTTACTTTCGATTGCCGGAGGCGATCGAAAGTACGCTTCTGGAGCGCCCTCTAGTGGGCTTTCATGCAGCCAACTTTCAGTTGGCTGCATGAAATATTTTTTTTTTAATTTAAAAAAAACCACATTGCAGCCTCCCTGGCAAAATAAATAAACCGCCAGGGAGGTTAAGCACTAGTAGTCCCATCTATCCTTTTGTCCTTTATAACGGAGTGCATATATGATAATAATACTTCCTTAATCCTGATGGAATAACACGCTTTAACGTAAGCCAGGTAACGTCACTTGCCCTTTCAGTCCAAGCCATTTATGGGAAAAGTCACATTTGATGAGCATTAAAATGCTCCTAATATCAACTTGTGATTGCTATTGCCGCCTGATTTACAGCTCCTTTGCATTCTTAATTAAATTTGTACATCTTTAGCCGGTACGGTGAGACATCCCGTTCAGACAGGCGAGCCAGTTATTTGTCAACTCTGCATTTTTCCCTCCACCTTGGCATCATTCTGCCACCTCCAGCACTTTTCAGCGCTGGCACTTGTGAACAAATTGCTTTATCCCTGACGTGAATTAGTTCTGGATATTGAATCTCATTGGTAATTATAAAGGAGATGCTTTGTTTCTGTTTATAAAGATGATTTAATTTTTATGTATTTCAAGAAGGCGTCTAATGGTGTTGTGAGGATTAGACGACCTGTCACTATCAGTCAACAAGATGTATTATGGGGCTTTGGAATGGATCTTCTTTTTTTAAAGGTATATGAAGACTCCTTGTATTCAGTAGTTTAGCGTTAAAGGATACCAGAGCTGAACCATACAGTGAAAAAGGGAGGAGCAGGCACATATATGAAGTAGTCCCTCATGCCCACCCCTCCTTCCATTCTCCTCCTTCCATTCTCCTCCATCAGCCTCCTTTCCCTCACAAATGCCCCCTGCAGCAGTTTGCAGTTCTTAGAAAAGTTTTGTAATTGTTTATTGTGTAATTCACATTGTTTAGTCTGCAATAAAGAATTTACCCTTTCCATACTGGCACGGCAGGGTGATGGGAGGCTCTCATGGCTTCTCTAAACACACTGGGGAGGGTGTGAGAATCTTTTAAGTGCTTTGTTATACATTAGTTATACACTGGCCAGATAGGAACTGAGCAAACAGGTAATGAGACTGTTGAGCTGCAGTGCTGGCCACAAAGAGTTAATCATTGAGCAGCAAAATGGGAAGGTAGATAAGGCCAGGTGAACATCTATTTGGTGAGCAATGAGAGCTGTTAACTAGCTGAGGAATGCCCACTCTCCTGACAAGCTGTGTTTCCTAAACTGCATCTAGATCTAATCTACAGTATATTGTATGAAGCTTGGATATAGACCAATGAAATGCACTTTATCCCAATATGGATTGGCCCAATTCATAGCTGAATAATATTTTCATTAACTTTCAGTGACGATTAGAGTTGGTCTATAAGGTGCAAATAATTCTAGACTGCAGTTTGAATATAAATTATATACAGATTGGAGCTGGGCTAGTGTAATACACTACCTACTATTTTTGATTGGCCCAATTCCATTGCATTTAAATTTCGATGACCATCTCTCAAATTTTGCATCAACCTGGAATTAACATCAAATTGACCATCTCTAAAGGAAATTATTAGGATTGGTTACTATGGACAACACGCACAGTTTCTAATTTAAGGGAAACCTAAAGAGATAAATGCAGGGTGCAAACTTCCAGTGCCTCCTACCCCCCTTCAGAAATTGAAAACCTGAATTGGAAATAAGAAAATTTAAAAGCAGGAAAAATGTTGTCAAGTATGTTTTCTTAACTTCTTAAGTATGTTTTCAAAACAGCATTGCTTTAACCCTATCAGAGTAGAGTAGATAAAAAATGTGTTCGGTCTAGCAGGCTAATGCTCATCTTACTAATCGTTATGAACACTAAAGGCCCATACACACGACATACAAAGGTCTGTATCTGTGAGCAGCAACAAACCAACAAGAGACATCAACTGATTCATGGCAGCAACAATTCATGCTCGGCGACAGTTGTACACCTGCGACAACAGAAAGGGCGAAAACATGGCGGAAGTTGTCCGTGACAGATAGAGCCGACAACTGGATGTTCATTGAGAGTGACTCTGATGTCTGCAGAAGACTTCCATACACACGTGAGGACAATGACAGACTTCGCAACGGTTCGAGCCACAGAACCCGCGAGCGATTCACCCGTTCAATCGCTCAGACATGGCTGTGTCCGCAGACTGTCTTTGCCGTGTCCACATGAAGGAACTGTCGCACAACACGTGTCTGTACAGATATATGTACCTTATGTGTGTATGGGCCTTAAAGGGAACCTAAACTGAGAAGGATATGCATTTTTCCTTTTAAAATAATACCAGTTGCCTGACTCTGCTGCTGATCCTGTGTCTCTAATACTTTTTGCCACAGCCCCTCAACAAGCATGCAGATCAGGTGCTCTGACTGAAGTCAGACTGGATTAGCTGCATGCTTGTTTCAGGTGTGTGATTCAACCACTACTGCAGTTAGAGATCAAGAGGACTGCCAAGCAACTGGTATTGTTTAAATGGAAACATCCATATCCCTCTCAGTTAAGGTTCCCTTTAAGACATTCCTGTTCAACACTGGCAGTACAGCAGACAGCCTTGATAAGGGGTCCTTCCAGCCTCACTAGAGCTAAAGGTAAGATAAAAAAAAAATTAAGACAAAAACTTTTCTGGGTTAGTAAAATGTTCCTGTTAGATCCATTTCAGAGTGAAGATTTGAATTATTGCTGATACGACTTCCTAAAAGGGGCTCTTTAACAGCTCATATTAGATTGCAGGTTTGCGTGTGCTGTATCTGTTATTGTAACTTTGAGACGATATGCCCCTTGCGTTAATTTTAGCCACAGAACAAGTGATTAATGACCAGGTTTTTAATTGCCAAACAGCTGACTCTGTCTATTTTGTCGAGTTGATGGAGACGATAAAATCCAGAATGAACAGTTTCTCGCCGCTAAGTTTATTATCTGGCGTGATTTAGAAGGCAGCTAAAATTCTGCATTATCCTTGCGGTTTGCTCGCCCTCTCGCATCTGTATTATTTTAATGGTGTGTCAAACCTTTGCACTTAAAATTCTGATAATTTTTAATCGCATGCGTTTCAAAGCCTCCAAATTAAGTCTTAAGAAAATGAGAATTTTACACATGGGCAGACAACAGTACCCAGAGGCCTGCTTTTCATTTTTCCATGAATATTAATTTTAATAACACATGCCAGATAGAGGCTTGTTTCATATTAATGCATAACATTTGCAGTTTGGAAAAGAACTGCAAAATGACAAGTTGGGAAGGAAATAATTTGTCTGCTAGGTGGATATTTATACATTGTTAATTGAAAGAAGACCCCTGTATAGAGGTGGTATGAGCTGTATGATAACTAAGTTATGCAATGGTCAATGTAACCCAACAGAACATGTAGAATCCATCAGGAAACCACTTCAGCTCTTCAGGAAATGGTGTACTTTGCTGAATGAGTCACACATACTCCATTTTAATATTCTTTTTCTCAGCTCTGGAATAGCTCTAACACATACGGTAAAGTTTAACACTATTTGAACAGCTGTTTGCCCTGCCTTTAAATGACATTGTCTTTCCACAGCTCTGTGCACTTCAGTGTTGTGTATGGCTGGATGGACCCCCAGAGGGACTGTCTATTTTACCGCCTGTCTTTTGTTTCTTTCCTTCTACGTTCCTGTGAACTAGCACACAATAAAGCCTTCAATTCTATTTTTAACATGTATACTTGATGAGCAACTCTCACATGTGACAATTGGGAGTACCTGTTATCAGTAGTGAAACAAGCAGCTCTCTCAATCTACCATTGTCAGTGATCTGATAATACAGGAGTCTTGTTTATCCGACACAGACTGGGATCGGCTAGTGCTGGTTAAGTGTGCTTTCTGGTTGCTTGAGACTCCATGTTAAAAATAGGCCTAGGTAATACATTACTATATCCCACTCCATATACACCCCATGAACTCTGTGTTTAATGTTGAAATATAGTAATTAAAAGGACTGTATTTTTTGGACTATAAGACTCACTTTTTCTCCCCCAAAAGTGGGGGAAGAAAAGTAACTGCGTCTTATACTCCAAATGCAGGGATTTCCTGACTTGTGAACGCCTGCCAGTACAAACCTCCAACCCGCTGCAATGTCAGGGACTCCCTGTACTGTGCCCATGCAGAGGAGAACACAGGGGGACACAAAGGGGCATCAAGGAGGACAGAGGTGGACACATGGGGGACACAGGAGGACTCGAGGTACAGAGGAGGACACAGGGAGACACAATATGTACAAAGGGGCATGAGGTACTAAGGGGGGCACAAGAATGCCCCTTCACCATGGATGCACCAGGTTTAGCATATACATGTTTTTTTGCCCTCTAAACATAGGTGCGTCTTATGGTCAGGAGCATCTTGCAGTCCAAAAAATATGGTATATTAACCTTGGGGAGCCATGGAACACAGTCTAAGCACAGCAGAGCCTACAAGTTGACCTTCACCACTGTGAGTGATTTGTGCTAGTTGGTTGAGACTGCTGGTTAGTTGAGTTCCCGACACCATAGACTGCACTGTAGTCTAAAGGGCCTGGTTGTGAAAGTAGCTATCAAGTTGAATAATTGCTCCTTTTTAGTGTTTGTCAGTTTCCTGTGGTTGATGGTGTTGCTAATAATTATTGGTAATAAGTGACAATTGCTATACCATTGTTGTCACTTTTTTTTTTGTTAGGTTGCATAACAGCATGTTACACTTTCATTGTGGCAATCCCCATAGGCTTCAGTGGAGCAGAATAAAAACAATGGATGCTTTTTGCAAACAGTCTGTTTGTTACTTTTGCCTAAAAACCAGAAATCTGACCGCAGTTTTATGTTTTCTTTTTGCAAGCAGCCATTCACCACATGCGATCGGAGGCTTCATTTAAGAGAATGGAGTCGCCGTTCAACTCTTTTGGGCAGTTATGCTATGCAATCAAAGCATTGTTAGCTACTTCCAAAAAAGCAGATTACCCCTTTATCAACCACAATTTATTATTAGAGGTGCCTGAAGTTTTTCGTGCTTGCTTTTTACTGCTCACAAACCTGGGCATAAGATAGACAGATATTTTATAGCCTTATTATTTTTTATAGCCTACTAAATTGCACTGAGTTCACCAGCTTAATAATTTGAGCTCCTCCTCATCTTTCAACTTTCAAGTCATGGAAACTACAAATAGCTCCTTCAGCACCATCTTCAGGGGAAATCTGGATCTCACATTTTGGACACAAAGGAGTAATATGCTTTTTGGCGGTGGCTTTTTTGAGCACCTGCCCTAATGGGTCCCTGGAAGGTCCAGAGGCTTCCCAGGCCCTTTTGCAGCCCACCTATCCAGGTTTTCCTTACCTATTCGACTCCTGGCTGTGAATGTGTGCATCCGCACTGTGCATGAGCACTTGTATTAGTGCATGCCCAGTATGAATGCACATGTCCATGGCCAGGATCACACCCAAAAGAAATCTTTTTTTTTATTTTATTTTTTTTACCACGCTAAGCATTCCCTTTGCCAGCTGCAGGAGGATAAGAGAATCCTCTGGACCATTCAGGTGTACTTTAAGAAAATTGCATTTAGTTAAGAAAAAAAATACAGAAACTGTTGCTCTATGAAGTTTCTGTAACACTATTAGTCTTCGGGCAGGAACACTTGTCTTTTTAAATTCCACCACTCCTCCAGTGTCCTCTGCCACATCCTTTATATTAATAACGCTGAAGAAAGAAATTTACGTGTTAACTGATCTTTATCTTCCCTCTATTTCTTTTTCAATACCTAGCCTCAGTATATTTGTTTTTGAAAAGCTGCATTATTTGCTAATGACAGTTAATATATCGAGATCCCTTTTGTCTTCTGCATTTCCATTTGTTTTTCTAGTTATTTTCTAAGTTGCATTGGGGAGCTAGTATGTTTACAGGCATTGTACCGTGAAACAGAAGCTCAATTACAGTAGAATTTAATTATAAGGGGAACACCATTTTATTGGTTTATGAGACTTATAGAGTATGTTTCTGCAAACACCTGTTTTTTATATAGAGAGTAGTAATGTTTCATATAACCGTAGCACGGCAAAAAGGATCATGTTGAAATTCATATCTTCTTGTGAAAAAAAAAATTCAGTCATGATCATTTGGAACTGGTATGCAAAGTCGTCATGACAGAGCAAGAGACATTTGTGTTGGGAAGGAGTCGGGATGTATCATTTTATGCAACATATGATCAGATTTCAAGACCTGCATATATGCCTCCAGGTTGACAAGACAAATAAAGAAGAAGAATAACAGTTTCTTTGCCATAGATATGTGTGTCAGGGAGGGGGGCAAACATGATTTTATGCTTGTACTGTTAATAGGTGATGTTTTAGACCTATTGAGTTTAGGTGCATTTTAATCCACAATATGTCCGCTTTAAGGCAACTTTCTGTTACTTCACAACATTCCCCATTCCAAGTCCAGCTTCTTGGTGTTTTGTTTGAGTGTTTCCCCGCAGAGATAGCTTTTGTTGTACTCCTATCAAGCTGTGCATCTTATAAAGAGCTGCAAGCCATAAAATAATAAAAGATGCTCATTTTTTATTCCACAGGTCAAGTCATTTTGCAGTAAGCTTCAATGGGACTCTCTGGCAGGAAGGTCTACTGCTCCCCAAAGTCACCCGCTGCGTATAGATAGAAGTTGAGAAATCATAAAGTTAGATTTATTATTTGTTCAGCATTTGATTCCTCGCAGACTACACGAACTGACACTGAAACATTTCAGCAGTGTCTTGTAACTGGGGAATTGCAATACCGTATCGCTCACTAGCCATTAAGCGTGCCAGCTACAGCTGATATATTCTTAGAGGTGCCTCCAAGTCTATTGTGTTTGCTTTTTTACTGCTCACAAACTTGGGCATAAGACAGATAGATATTTTATGGCCTTATTATTTTTTTTTTATAGCTACTAAATGGCTGTGTTTTCACTAGCTTAAAAATCCGAGCTCCTCCCCTGTATGTCAACTTCCCAGTCTTGGAAACCTCAATAACGCTTGCAGCACCACCTGCAGGGAAAATCTGGTAATGCAGCTTGTGCAATTTTTGAGAAAAACTATCTAATATTTAAAGGACACCTGAACTGAGAGGGATATGGAGACTGCCATAATTTATTTCCTTTTAAACTTTACCAGTTGCCTGGTTGAGCTCTTTGGCTGCAGTAGTGCATGAATCACACCCTTGTAACAAGCATGTGGCTAATGCAGTTAAACTCTGATCGGACACATCCAAGATGCATGCTTGTTCAGGGGCTATGGTTAAAAGAAGACCGATGATCAGCAGGACAGCCATGCAATTTGCATAGTTTCAAGGAGATAAATATCTCAGCCTCCATATCTCTCTCACTTCAGGTGTTCATTTGTTTTTAGAGACAGAAAATAAGAGAATGGTTGTTGGATTTCTAGCTCATATTATCAAGGATGCTGCAGGAGGAAATGACAAGAGTACTATACTAAGCAGGTGTGAGGACATACTACTGATTATTGGCAGTGAGATCTCCCCACCACCTGAGTCCTAAGAATGGGATTCATGGTACGGGCAATCTCACTACTAGAGCACCCAAGAAAGGTTATAGGTGGAATCTGGAGGGTTGGAGTATTTCATGACCAAATGAAGAATTACAGTTAGATGGATTGACTCCTTAATCAAGTTTACTGGTGGTTTTAATGATGGTGGCTAGAAATGTAATCTTTATGTGCATTAAAACATTCTTTCAGTATTTTTATAACCTCAGCCTCTGTGCAGTGACATTTAAGAAGCCCGCTCATGATATAATAAAGAAATGAAAAGAAAACACTCACATCTGTGTCTCAGTTCATGTACGATACACTCTACCTATTACTGGTCAGTAGTGGAACATCAGATCTACAGGCTTGCTCTATCCATTAACTAAGCTTCATTCGCTAATGGGCAAATTGCTAGGAGTGGAATGCTAGCAGGGAATACTAATGCACTGTGCAGTGGAATAGTATTCACTCTCCTGGTCAGAGCAGTGAATCACCCTGCTCCACAATGCAAGGACAGAGCCGAGGTCTAATCACCAGCAAACAACTCTGTTCCAACAACAGACTTCTTTCTTCAGGTTGCTATTTAGGTAAACACTGGTGCAAGCCAAAGGAATGGTAGAATTTATAGGGAACTGCAATGAAGGTTTTCTTAAAGACAACTGAGCGACAGGAAGTATTTTTTTAAAGGCCTACTAAACCTAATCAGAAGTGGTATAAGAAAAATTTGAAAGCTAATGAATAACTGATAGCTAGTTGTCATATAACTAAACGTTAGCTTTCAAATCTGATTAGACCCTACAAATTTCAATTTAAGCATCTACTATTCATGGTTCGTGTGTGTCGCAATATATGTGTGGGTGTATGTAGGCGCCTGTATGTATGTCTGTATAAGTCTGTATGTATGTCTGTAGTATTTTTATTGTTATTTAGTATTTATATAGTGCCGACATCTTCCACAGTACTGTACAGAGTATATTGTCTTGTCACTAACTGTCCCTCAGAGGGGCTCACAATCTAATTCCTGTCTGTATGTGTATAAGTCTGTCTGTATGTCTGTATAAGTCTATGTGTGGCTTACATGAACTGAAGTTTTGTGACATATGTATTTCTGACTGTACCTTTTCCTTTTATGATATCGATTTATTATTATAGGTTGTTGGGATGCTAACTGCAATTTATCTTTATTGTTGGGCAATGCCCAGTTCATAGGCCAATTGATTGTAGAATTAGGAGCCAGTCAGTACCATCTAGGGACTATCAGACGGTGTAATGGTGACAGAGGACATGGCTTTCTGTTGAGAATAATGCCCATCTCTCAGAAGTGAGGTGGTAGGTGAATTATCTTATGGAAGTGTTCAGGCATTGGTATAATGTTCTCTAATACTTGTATATAGATAAACACCGCATAAAACTAATATACAAATAAAAAGCTGATATAAATGGTTCCTCTCCGTTATTTGCTCTTTATTTATAAGTCAAGTTGATAATTTGCCTTGAGCCTGCAATGTTTTTAGCGGGCTTTAGGGAAGTGTAAATATGCCTTGAAATGACATTAGGTATCTAAAACTGGCCATATATGCAGTGAGTTTTATCGGCAGATTCAATCACGATGATCGAATCTGCCAGTTATGTATGACCCAATGAGCATGTTGATCGTAAGTTTGATAGATTTTGCAGCAAAAACAGATCAAAAGTACAATTGAACTGGATGGTACATTTCGGTTGGTTGGTCATGGCGGGGAAGCAACTGTAGATCTGCGGCCCATAGAGTTGCACTGTATCGAACAGTTCAATGCCTGAAATTAGATTTTCAATAGATTTAATGGTGAAATCTATTGAAAATCTTCTCTCTGATAAGATTCAGATTGATCCGTTGGCCACATTGTAAGGCAATTTTTAGGCTGCTTGCAGACTGACCCTGATGAAAAATTGATCCTGTAAAAACTGATTTTTCTGTTTAAACGGATCAGATTGTTACATCAGTTTTTCATCCGGTTCTGTTCAGTTGCAACCGCACAGTACCTGCTGCTGTCCATCCGGGTTGTCCGCCGCCGCTGTCACTGCCGTTTGGGTCTCTGCGCTAGAAACGCCAGTAAACCAATCCCAGAGCTCTAGCTGAAGCATCATGCTCCCATTGGTCTGTTGCAGCCTGATGCATCTGCTGTGGCTCTGCGATCAGTATAGTGGCGCTTCTGCTGTGCGGGTACCGGAATTGGCAGTGGCAGCAGTGGCAAAAGACCGGAGTATATAGTGGCAGGTGAGTATTTTCTAAAACGTAAGTGGCGTGCAGCCTAGGGAAAACTGACACCATCCATTCTCATAGGCTAGCATTGATTCAGTCAGCCTCCATCGCCACTCCATCAGCAGAAATCGCATACAGCACAATCTTATGTTCCACTCGTGGCTTTGCATAGGACCCATTCAAATCTGTTCCGAGAAATGGAATGTTTTCACTTGCAGTCTGAACTGATGCATATGCTTTTTTCTAGGCTGGTTTCAGACTACGCTGGATTCACAACTGTGTGTGCACAGCATATCCTGAGTGAATATACACTCTGCCCTGTCGCAGTACACTTGTGGAATATACAACGAATGAGCAGTGGGTTTATGATGTGTGTAGAGGGAAGTGGATGAAATGTAAGGAAATGGGGAACAGAACTAAGCTTTTACATCTTGGAATAAAGAGCTTAACGAAAGAAAAACATAAAAAAAAGAGGAAGGGCGAGGTGGTACAGAAATTTGGCCTTTCTGAAGGGAGAGAGAGGTGATGAATAGAGAGAGGTGTATGAGAATGTAAGACTTGTATGTAAATGTGCAGAAAATTAAAAAGCCGGCAATCCATGGATGAGAGAGGCATTTTTGCCATGATCTGTGGCAGTGACGCTGTGCTACTTCCTGTTCTTTGCATCCAAACTATGTCACAACAGACCTGCCGAGTGTCTGTGATCTCCGCTATCTGCCAGTCACTTCTCCTGCCTGCTTGCAGCCTGGCAGAGATCTGACCACCTCCAATGACAGGAAGATGCCTCTGTAGTGTACTAGGTCCCCATTTCAGCTATTCCCCTTTATGGCTGTCTCCTCCGATAAATATATTCCTGTCTCTCTTTACAGAGGCTTTCTGCTGAGACTACTAAAGACTGCAAGGAGTAATGCTGGAATCCCATGTTTATTTAATAATCAGGCCTCTCTATTATCTGGCAATGTGGCATTGTTATATTGACGTCTCTCTTTGTAATGATAGGCATGTGCGCTTCCTGCTCACATGAGCCAGCATGTCAGCGATGGGTTCTGTAATGCAAATCTATGCAGGCGCTGTGGATCTGCATACTGATGGAGTAATGCGATTCCATCACTCCTATGCATTTTTTATCTCCTGCAAAAAGGAAATGGACTCAGAATAAAATGATACAAGTGTAGGCCATCTAACGTACAAGACTGTTCAGTGGGGTGACAAATATGAGTGATGACGCTGCAGTATTCCCCTGGGGGGAAGTCAGATTTATATAATTGCCAGTGCCTGTATATTTGCTGTGTATTTGTAAGCGTGTAGAATCTGATTTATGAAGCAGAGGGATTGCAATTTGTGATCAGAGCTTATTTTTATATAGGTTTACGTGCTTCACTACTGGGATCATTTCTTTTTATAGGCTTTTAGTAATAGATTCTTTGAATATTTCTTTGGTTGCCATTGGAAATGTATACATTTTTTATTTTTTGTCTTTACGTGCATCTAATTGTAATTAAAGGACAACTGAAGCCAGCAATACCAGTTGCCTGCTGATCTTCTGCCTCTAATACCTTTAGCCCTAGCCCTGAAACAAGCATGCTGCAGATCAGAGGTTTCTGGCATTATTGTCAGATCTGAGAAGATTAGCTGCAAGCTTGTTTCAGGTGTGTGATTCAGACACTACTGCAGCCAAATAGATCAGCAGGGCTGCCAGGCAACTGGCATTGTGGAAAGAAAGAATGAAAGAAATACAGCAGTCTCTATATCCTTCTCACTTTAGTTGTCCTTTTAAGGTCCTTCCGAGTGATGAATACTATCTTTTTAATGAAAAAAAAAATTTAGTTTGGGATAGTGTGGTAATGGGTGAGAACCTTGTTTGAATCTTTTTGTCTTTATGTGCCTCCATCTTTGAGAGGATGTCCCTCCTATTATGAAAGAGATAACAGCACCTTTTTTTTATGGGGGGGGGGGGGGGGGGATTGTTGAGTGGGCAAAAACAAAGCTCCATGTGGGATCGAGGAACAGGACGACAGGAAGTGAAAGACATCAGTCCAATGGGTACATAAACAGCAATAACCCCCTCAGACGTTTCTTACTTTGTTCCACAGTATTCAAAACAAAGTTAAAAAATAATTACTATAGTTTGAATTTAGCAGAACTGTATGCACGTTTTTTCCTAACCCAGCTGGTTTTGTTAGCAGTTTTAGTCTTTCACCATCCATTATTTGGCTAAGCTATATTTTGTGATGATTTTGACTATCAAAAAACCTCTTCCACTATGCTTTTTACTGATCACCCCTTACTGAAAACTCCTTTTAAATACCTGACCTAACTAATAGTGCCCTATATACGAACCATTGCATATCCCCATTGCAGATTTTGCTGCATATGGCTACAGTTCCAGTGCTAAGCCCAATTTCCTTTCTCCTTATCATTTTGTTAGGTGACACAGCTCCCCGTCCACCTTCTTCCTACTCCTGATGACATAGTTGTAAACCACTGCCCATGAGAGCAGCAGTAGCATAGTGCCATTGCCCATAGCACTGGCACCATAATTAGCTGCTTTCCCAGAGGCGGAATGAGGTTATATCACACTCTACTCAACTCACAACTCTTGAAACAGTATGTCTAAGACTCGTCGTAAGGCACATAAAAGCATTGGAAAACGCAGCAGTCTCTGGACTGCCAGGAATACTGCTGACAAGCAGTTTCAATTAGTGGTTGGATAGTGTACTGGTTAAGGGCTATGTCTCGGATACAAAAGACCACTGTTCAAATCTTGGCTCTTCCTGTTCAGTAAGCCAGCACCTATTCAGTAAAGGAGTCCTTGGGCTAGACTCCCAAACACTGCTACTGCCTACTGAGCACGCCCTAGTGGCTGCAGCTCAAGCGTTTTGAGTCCGCCAGGAGAAAAGCACAATATAAATGTTATTTGTCTTGTCTTTGTCTAGATGGTAAGAACGCAAGGTCGAGTGCTGAACACCATGCTAAAATGATGTAAGAATCCAGGCGTATTCTGCTACTCTTCCCCACATACGTTTTGATAAAACTATTCCACTTCCATCACAAAAGCCGCTGCCCTCACTAATCTCCTGGTAATGTGCTGTATTAACTGCTTGCTTGCGGCTGACGCACCGTGGGCGGACTGTGACACAAATATGGATCTTCGTTTCTCATTATTTGATCTCAAAACTTACCGCTGCAAAATAAACACTTTATTTCCCTCCCCTCGGGCGCTTATTGTTCTTTCACGCCACTTGATTCTCTTAAGATCATAGTTTTGATGGCTTCTGTGGTTATTATTTGCAATCCTTTAACCGGTAGAACACAAGAGCGTCGCACTGTGCCGTGTGACAGGTGGTGGTTAGCAGACGTCACTCACAGTAATTGTCTGCTCCGAGGTGGATGAAAGATTTCTTGCGCTGCGATGGCAAGTGATTGCTGTGTGTGTTTTTAGGCTTTGTTGGAGCTGCAGAGCACTGTACTAGGCAGAATTACAATTACTGAGGAGATGCAGGATAATTGCCAGCGCTTTATGTTGAGCCAGCTGCTGGTTTGTAGAGCCCTGTGTTAAAGAGCAAGGAAAGTCGTGATGCGCCATGGTAAAGTGGAACTCAACTGTCTTTCTTCTTCTTCTTCTTCCCCCCCCCCCCCCCGCCCCCTTGAAAATGACTATTTAATATTTACATACTAATATAGCTATATCATCATATGTGGAAGGAAACTGGGGTGCCCAGGGGAAACCCATGCAGACACGGGGAGAACATGCAAACTCCGTGCAGATCAAAGCTGTGGAGTTGAGGAGTCGCAGTCGGAGCAATTTTGGGTACTTGGAATCGGAGTCTGTGATTTCAGTAAACTGAAGAGTTGGAGTTTTGTACCAACTCCAGAACCCTGGTAAGAATTAGACAAAAGAGGCAGAGTTGGAGCAATTTTTGGTACCTGGGGTTGAAGTTGGTGGTTTCATAAACTGAGTCAGTCGGATGATTTTTTTACCAACTCCACAGTCCTGGTGCAAAAAGTGCCCTGGCTGGGATTCTGATCCAGTGCTGCAAAGTGAGAGTGCTATCCTCTACACACCACTGTAGCATACTGTAAAACTAAGTATTTTATTTCACATGCACAAATCTGGGGCCGGATTTACCACTAAACATAGTGGGCATGTATGTGGAGATGTCATTTTTTAAAGTGCTTACTTGTAGTAGATGAAGTCTGTGCAGGGACAGAATCTCTACCCATCCTCCTGCAGTTTAGATCATCCCACCCCTAGACATGATCAATAAAGTGCAAATCCCTCCAAAGTGGAATTTAATTGTGGTGGTCAATTTTCAAACCGCGTATATTTGCATGTAACGTTTGCATACTCCTACATTAGCACTAACATGATCATCATTTGCAAATTGTATAGTAAGTTGATTGCCTGAAAATATCTACAATCAACATTAAAGAACTATTGCATGGTTCAGCTTGGCCTAATTTCTATAGACTCCCTCTGCTCCCCCTGTCGTCGGAAAAATTGAGCTATGTGCTGTCCTATGTGCAGATACAACACTGCTGCTCTTTTTATTGAAGTGCTTTATTGGGAGACTGGGCTGGCTTCAGCAGTGTGAACCATACTATGGTCAAATCTCAGCATTGTTTTTAGCTGGCTGGATCAGAAAGGCCTGCTCTGCCCTGTGAAAGGGCCGGACACAAGCAGGCGTGAGCTGCAGTGAGAAATAACAAGAGCAGTGGTCATAGTTTTCTAACATGTCTGTAAACTAATGACCAGTATTGATCTATGGGTGTGCTCTACATGTCCTGAAAGCTCCACCCCCATGGGATTTCCCACCATGTTACTTTAGAGAAGCTTAGGGGGCAAAGCTGCTATGCTGATTTATTTTTTTTAGCAATACCTAATCCTAGCATCTTTGATGTGCTGCCCCATAGTTTTCACATTCTTTGAATGATCAATGATGGCAATTTAGGATAGAAGTTTAGCGGGCACTCTTGATTTTTAGTTATAGTTCAGCTTTTAAGGCCCCCCTCCTTCCAGCCCTGCAAACAAGAACCATTTCTAAAGCCCTAGTGTAAGATTATTAGCGCTTGTTTTGGCCTCACAGGTAGCTAAAGTATCAGCCTTGTTCCAGAAATAGTTGTGGAGTGGTGTTCAGCCCTCACCTTGGTGCTGTGTAAATATGGCATCTAGCAGGAAATGTGGAGCAGAGCTAATGGTTTCCTTTCTCCTTATTACACAGTCATCGGAGCCAAGTTACATTTCCATCAATGTCCTGCGTGAACTTTCTCTGTTCAATTGGGCTCATAACCACTAATGAGTGCGCTGTTTGTTAATCAATTCTTTTAAGGGGATTGTAAAACATATCTCTTACACTAATGTCCTGAGCAATTATTTTTAAGCTTTGTATACATAGAACGTGAACTGGAAGAAAAGATCCTATTAGACATGCAAATACTCGACCTGGCGGTGTTGTTTCCCCTGGGACACCATCCAAAAAAGTAGCGTCTCTTGATGTGCAAGTTACAGATCTGTGAATGATGGCACATAAAAAATCACCTTGTTATATTATGAATGCTTGTACTGTTTTTTAATAAGATACATTTATAAGGTATCTTTTCCAGTAGCTACTTATTTTGATGCTTTATTGCAATATCAACCTCTGTTAAATGGTATTTTATATACATTGTTACAGGCTTTCTCTATTAGGGCCGGTTCACACGGACGCTTGGCGGCGTCTACCGTCAAGCGTTCGGGACCCATCGGCTAAACTCTCTCATTCAAGTGAATAGGAGCGTTTAGCATTGCGCGGTTACCGTCGATTACCGTCGATTGCATAAACGTGGCGTTCTGATCCCGATTTAACGCATCGTTTCGGCCGTCCCTAGAAGCCGCATGCAACGTCCAGGGACGGCTAGCCGGCGCGGCTATATGTCCCCCTGCGGGGACGAGAAACGCCGATCGCGACGATCTCTGTACCGCCGCCACCGAACGGGACGTCACAGGACGACGCGACTTCCTGGCCGCCCCAACGCCGCCTGCCGTCCGTGTGAACTGGCCCTTAAGTAGTGATGCAAGTTGTAAGTGTTTACTTGCATACTTGATACAATAGCATTAGCATGCTAGTAAAGGGAATAGTAACAGGTTTTTTTTTTTTTTTTTTTAATTGTGTTTGCTACTTACAAAGTTATGTTTTTTCCCCTCCTTTACTTGATAGTGTGGGCAGAAGTGGTTGTTGCTTTACTGTTGCATCAACTTCCCTGGCGGTTTGATTCCTTTCTGATTTTAGGGTCCAAAGCGGTAAAATTTTTTCATTAGCTTTTAGACCATAAAAGAAAGAGGAAAAAAAATCATACCCCAAGGTAGCCTGCAGCAGCCCCTGCACTTACCTTCCTTTGATCCAGCGCTGCAGTTTTACCTCGGTCCTGCAGGTGGTGCTGTAACCCTATAGTGAGATTGCCGGCTGTCATCATGATGATAGTCGGTGATCTTATTAGAGAGGTGTAGAGCCTCGGAGGACCAGAAGAAGAATAGCTACCGATCCCGGGGGAGGTGAGTTGAAATGCCCACTGTTGCGCTATGCTCTGCAATAACCTCCCAGTGACTACCCTGAGTCAGACTTGGGGTTACCGCTCTGAGCTGCGGATTTCCAATCCCGAGCCTGACTTTGGGTTACCGCTAAGGAGGTTAAAAAAAGTCCTTAGAGCTGGTGGCTGATAACTAGGCTCTATCATCAGCAACAAAGTGATGTTGCTCTTGTACTTGCATGTTCAGAACAGCAGGTGGAGCTCTGAACAAGTACACTTTAATATTTTTCCTATTGAAAAAATAATAAAAATCCTTTTTAAACAATCTGTTTTAATACATTGCACACTTTTAATCCCTTTAAAGTGTAACCCCACTTTCATAAATAAGTCTATTCTGTAATGGAATGCAATTAAAAGGGAACTGTACTGAAAATATTGTAATGAAAACAATTGCTTATTTCTTTACAGTCTAATTATAAATGATTTAGTTAGTGTTTTCCTCTCCCTGATTTACATTCTGAAATGTATCGCAGGTGGAGACATCTTAAAGTGGAACTGAAATAATAAAAAAAGTTTCACTTACCTGGGGCTTCTGCCAGCCCCTTGCAACCTTCCTGTCCCATGCCTGTCCTCTACGATCCTCCGTTCTAACGCCGCCAGACGCTTTTGGTTCGGTGGACTCAGCAACTGCGCCTGCATGTCCCGGGCTACGCGTATCTTTCTCCGCAATAGCATCCTGCGGTAATGCCGCAGGAAGCTAGGAAGATACGCGAGGCTCGGGACGCGCAGGCGCAGTTGCTATGGACTTGTAAGTTGGCGGTACGATGGTAACAAAAGGGGCTGGCGGCAGGAGAACAGAGAATCGTGGAGGACCAGCTCAGGACAGGAAGGCTGCAAGGTGCTGGCAGAATCCCCAAGTAAGTGAAACTCTTTGTTTGTTTTTTTTATTATTTCAGTTCCACTTTAAAGGGAACCAGAGATGAACATTTCACACAAAATAAACATATCAGTCGAATGCTTGTAAAGAATAAATGCTCTACCTGATAATTTTGCTGCTCTGGTGTGCCTTTTTGAGTGTTTTTATCCAGTATTGCTCCAGGAAAAATCCAATATGACCCCAGCTCATACCCATTCTGCTTCCAGGTTATGAACTGTTATAAATGTGCTGTCTAGGCTCTATGAAACTATAGACCAGCTTCTGTGTACATTCAACTTTATTATTCTGGTATACTGTGTGGCTGCCTGTAGGAAGTGTCTCTCGTAGGAATGAAACTGAACAGATAATGATGTCGGCTGCACACAGATCACAGATGAAATACTACAGCAGCCACACTTGTCTATTGTTTCAGAGTTTATTTCTTGGCAGGAGCAGCTCCTCCCAGTCATCAGAGCTCTGAGTATGCAAAGCAGAAAAGCTGAGCCAGGAGGGGGCGGGCTTGCAAAGACTTCACAGAAGACTGACTCAGATATGATTCCAGGTCAAACCTAGACTGAATGCTCAGTCAGGGATTCTTATCAGAGCTGATAACAGGCAGACTGGGCAGAGAAGGATGAAAGTAAAAGCAGGGTAGGTGTTTACTGTCATGTTCCCACTGATAACTGTAGTAAAATACATGAGGGTGCTTCGTCTGTGGTTCTCTTTAAAGGTGCGTACACACGCACTACCAAATGCAACCACGGGTCCGCCGGACCCTCCCGCTGGGCGGTCTTTAGCCGACAGTATGCGCGTATGAGCGGATCGTTCAGAAACCGCCTCATCAGTCTGCCGACAGTGTGTACACACGCGCATACAGTCGGCTAAAGACCGCCCAGCGGGAGGGTCCGGCGGACCCGTTGTTGCATTTGGTAGTGCTTGTGTACGCACCTTAAGTCCTGTCATCCCTGGGGAATGTTGTTTACGGAGTGTTCCGAAGCAAGTACAAAATATTTATGGTCTCCAAGAATGTTCTGGGGTGGAGAGTGCTGCAAAGCTAATCAGCCTAGGCTAAACATTAGTGTCAGGGCAGGGCTTCATACCAATAAACAGCAATATATCTATATTATAGATACAGGAAGTGTTTCTGATGCTGAAACCAGGATAATTAATGTATAAGTGGGTATCCTGAATAATGTACTGCATTGTGCTATATGTCCCTACAGTGCCTCTTTAACAATTTCCTCAATATAGTGTTTTTTCACACAACTAACTGATATGTAAACACCTAATTTCTACAATAAACACAGGCACACAACTTTTCGTTGGTAGTCAACACCTTTTTTGAAGTGGACTTCAGGGGCCTGACCCATTTTAGTAAATTACGAGGGTGGTTAAGGTGGTTAGCTATCATTAAATAGTTCAGTCTCTCTGAACTCCCTTCAGGTCTCATTACAGAGATGTGAAGGCTGCCACCTTCACATTATTCTAAAAACATGGCTTCCTTCATGTATGCTTGAAGATCTAGCTACAATGCTTGCTGGGTTTGTCTTCTGTAGCACACATAGGGATCAGGAGAGCCTTAGAAAAGTCACAATGACTGATCTGCATATGTTGAGGGACGTATAAAATGCTCAAGCCAGAGAATCCGCATGAAATTCATAAAAAAAAAAGAATTCTGTAGATAGAGATTAAGATATCAGCCTCCACGACTCTCTGACAAGGTGTGCTTAATGCTGGATACACACGGTGCGTTCGCGCACTCGATTTTCCCGTCGATTCGTTTATTTCCAACATGTCCGATTTGGATTTTGATGGATCGTTAGGTCGATTCGCATGCAAAGTATGCCGAATCGACCTAACGATCCATCGAAATCCAAATCGGACATGTTGGAAATAAACGAATTGACGGGAATCGACGGGAAAATCGAGTGCGCGAACGCACCGTGTGTATCCAGCATTATTAGATTAGTGAAATGTTTCTAAGTGTTAGTGGTTGTATGGGCCAAGTACCTCCTATTTTGAGTAACATCATCTCAGGTACTCCTCGATTCATACATAGATTAATGGGTTTGAGTATAAATGTTTTTCAAATATTCCTTGATGCTTTTAATTAACTATAAATGCTAACTTGTTCAGGTTTATTTATATATGATTAATCATTTTTTATCTCAACATTTACTTTAATGGAGTAACTGACAAACTCAAGTACTTCCCTGAGCATAAATAAAGTACTGCCTGTGTTGCGTACTCAGGCCCTAGGCTTTAGATAACTACAGTATACCCTTTTGAACACATTGGCCATGCACCAGGGCGGGGCAGATCCCAGAATCCAGGTCACCTAGGCACTTGATAATGCCCTGCTGGCTTTTGAATTGGAGAGATTGTTTGCTGGATTGAGCAGGCTTCTTCATTCGTAACATGCAAGTTAATAACACTTAAGTTAGGAAGACATAAAAGGACTGGATAATGGAAACTGGCATCGGAAAAGCATGCAGCACCTTTAAAGAACGAAGTGGATTCATCTAGCTTGTTTTTTCTTTTTTTTTTTTTCCCCTTTAGAGTAATAATTTGCCAATATATGAAATTGCATTTTGACAAGTAAAGTGTTCTTCTTTTTATATACACCTCCTCTAGTCAAAAGCAGAATCAGGGCATTCTTCTTGAGGCTGAGGTAGTTGTGTTTCAAGCGCAGCTAAATTGCTCTTTGGCCATTTTCCAAATTGTAGAGTGCTGCAAATCGGGAAACTTCCTCAAGTGGCATAAAATGCGCCCGTGAAGTTTGACACAAGATTTTTTTTTTCTTCTCAGTCACATAAAATTGGTTCTAACATTTTTATGCTTTATAGCTACGTGCTGTAATTTTCTGTTTTTAGCTCAATTTTAGTATGAACAGTTTAATTTCCCAGTGTGCTATTTAGGCCAGGATTTAGAATTATGAAATCTATCCTACAGCAACAATAGTTAGTAGGTTTTCTATTTCTTCTCAGACGGCAGCGTGATCTCCTGAGCGGCGAGAGCAGCTTAGTCAAAGATTAACAGAAACATAAAGTGCTGCTCGCCAAGATATACGCAGCTCTAATTAATTGTAACATGCCTGTTCGCCAGATTACCAGGACGAAGATTTCTTGTTCTAAAATGTGCTTGTAGTTGTTCCCATTTGTAAGTTATATTTTTTGGAACTAATACGTTTGATTTTAAGAAGTTAAGAAAACCTGTTGCAAATGGGATGATACAGGAATGTGAATATTCATTCATAAAACTGATGGGCGGGATATTTTTTCTGTACCTATCGGTGATAGGGCCCTATTTTCCAGTAGAGAACCCCCTTGCCTCCCTTTGCAACAGGCCCTTCCTTCATCAATGTCCTCTAGGAGTGGTCCTGGCACTTGGAAGTATAAGTTATTAATTTTATTAATATTGTGTATAAGTGTATGTATCTGCATGTATGTGTAATTTTACTTTTTGGACACAAGATGGCGCTAGCGAACACTCCCCTGTTTAGGAAGTGGTATTCATTTTTTTTTACGTTTTACTAAACTGTGACTTCATCCGGTTTTATGAATGGACCGCGGTCGCAGTCACATTCCATTGCGATTGGGTAGAGGACCGCTCGGTCCTCTTCCCCAATTACGGAACACGGAGACCCCACGGTAAACGACGGCGGGTACGGCGCGCACACGTGCAGAGCGGGAGCGAGCGACTTATTAAAACATCCTGTTGCCGTTAACAGGCTGAAACAGGGCGTTTTAATAAGTCGGAATGACATTAATTGGTTAAATTTCAATTAGTTTTTCTTCCATTCTGGTTTCCATGGCAATATAATTGTGAAACGTGTAAAAATATTATTTTTCATAGAAGTGAATCAGAAGACAATGATTGGGAACAGGTGCACTTACAGCAATGAGTCAACTAATTAAGTGTAGTCATTGTTTTATTGATGTGATGAAGTTATTTTGTCTTTCGGCTGCATCTCTCTTCTTCCTGCCTGTGCTTTGCTATCGCAGCGATCAGCAGTAAATCCAGCAAGTAATGTCACCATCAGACACAGGCGTTTGACCTCTTCAGAGCTGGAGGAGATGGCTGCGCTGCTCGGTTAATGAGAAGAGTTGACTCAAGATGAACAAATTGAATGTTTTCACCTTGAGCTGGCTGTCATATTCAGCAGTGACTGCACACATTTCTTAGATGGGGGCCTGTCAATCTTCATTAACTAATCATTCTGTCCATGCAGAGCACAGGGCCTCGGCACAGCACCGCTCTAATGAGGACACTGGTGACTTGCATCCCATCAAGAGGTCACCCATCATCTTGTGAGTTTGTGCAGCCGAGGGGAGAGCAATTCTATTGCACTGGTGAATAATACTGATTTATATTGTGCTAGCATCTTCAGTAGCTCAGTACAAAGTGAGATCTTGGGCTAGGATTTCCTAACACTGCTACTGCCTATAGAGCACACTCTAGTGGCTGCAGTACTAGTGCTTTGAGTTCGCCAACAGAAAAGTGCAATAGAAATATTGTGTGTCTTGTCTTGTCTTCATAGATGGTTTCATAACTTTGTAGTGCATCATGCAGTACAATGCTAGTGGAAATTGTACAATGGATGTTCGATTAGATTCCTACTGGTAGTAGGGCAACTTGTTACGGAGGTAAATCAATATAAAGGTGCCCATTAATGGTACAATTTTTAGTGATTGTATTTTCGATCAGATTATCCAGTGCATGAAAATAGAGGAACTGATGGGTTCAATTGATTGATTTCCTTAAAGAAATGATTGTTCGACTCGGCAGATTTTTTCATGGATGTGATCATAATTGGTGGAGAGAGCATTGAAAGTCGGATTCTTTAAAGTGTACCAGAGATTAAAACATAGCTTTGATACTCCTCACCTGCAGCTTCCTCCAGCCCCATAAGCTCGTCCCCACGCCATCCTCCCACATTCTGCCGTTCAGCCGCGATCAGCCCCGGTAACAGCTCAGTCGCGTCCAGTCTGGGTCTTCTGCGCATGCGTGGACCTCCCACCTGGGACATCACTGGGCGGAGGCTGTACAGACACTGAGTCAACTGTACACCGAATGGCATATTCTTTTGCTACGCGGGGAGGGTTGAATGCAAAGTGATTCAGCACCAGTGGTTGTTAAATGTGCAGAGAACCATACCCTGGAGTTTTAGGTAGTCTTGGTGTAATTGGCCATAAAGTTCTGCACCATCTTGATAAAATTGTAGCTTCATTCAAAAAAGGTTAAAAATAGCATGATAGACATATACCTGGTCTGATCTAACGCATGATGTTTTGACACTGTGTTTTCCCAAACTGCCACAATGGAGTGGATGTCATGCTGTGGGCAAGAATAAACATACATATATCCAGGCACATCGCCTCTAGTTAGGACATTAAATAAATTATTAGGGAAAGGGAGGTGCTGAAGGGGGTGTGGCTAGAAAACAGCAAAAATCTATTAACCCTTCGCACACTCACATGCAAATGTTCAAACAATTGCATTCACAGATTCACTCATCCAGGCACAACTGTTATCCCTACAGTTAAATTAAAAGCTAGGGTTTTAGTTCACAGAAGAATGCATTCTTATGCTTAATCACCTATACTGCACAGAAGTACCCAAGTAAACATAGGTGTCCTAACTCTGGCCCTGTAACATGCATAGTGCAGACATGCAAACACATTCATTGCATCAAACCTATCAATGGATTAGGAGCACACATCCTAACTTCCTCTCCTGGTAAAGACAGTGCATCTTACCAATCGCACAAGGGAGCTAATGTTATGTGTCCATGTGCACTATGCGCATACACCAGCATAAGCTGTCTGCATGCTGACAAACATACAGGGGAAGGGGGGAGTGCACCGAATTGGACCCTAGCCACAGGGGTCAATGATAAGAATAAACATACATATATCCAGGCACATCGCCTCTAGTTAGGACATTAAATAAATAATTAGGGAAAGGGAGGTGCTGAAGGGGGTGTGGCTAGAAAACAGCAAAAATCTATTAACCCTTCGCACACTCACATGCAAATGTTCAAACAATTGCATTCACAGATTCACTCATCCAGGCACAACTGTTATCCCTACAGCTAAATTAAAAGCCGGGGTTTTAGTTCACAGAAGAATGCATTCTTATGCTTAATCACCTATACTGCGCAGAAGTACCCAGGTAAACATAGGTGTCCTAACTCTAGCCCTGTAACATGCATAGTGCAGACATGCAAACACATTCATTGCATCAACAGTTGTGCCTGGATGAGTGAATCTGTGAATGCAATTGTTTGAACATTTGCATGTGAGTGTGCGAAGGGTTAATAGATTTATGCTGTGGGCAAGGTCGGTCACGCCAGTAAAGGTATCGGCTGTCTCTTGAACGAGTTGATGCACCTGACAGATCACTTACCAGGCAGCGGTCGGGGGGCCACAGTACATACACCAGATTATCGGTTGAGGCAGTCGTTATCAGCCTCTTAAATCTTAAAGCTGTAGTGGTGAGGATCAATTAAATACGATCTTTTCTTACATTGCGGTAAAATGCATGCAATTCAAATAAGCTTTCTCGCTGCCTTAGTGACAGCTGTATAAGGAAAAAAGAAGAAATTACTTGGTGTATTTAATTGGCAAGAACTACCACTATAGCACCAATGAAGAGCGAATGCGATAGCTAAGGTGTGTGTGTGTGTGGGGGGGGGGTGGGTTCTGTCAGGTGCATCAGTGTCTGTACCCTCTTGAATTACACCACTGTTTACATTACTTGGGTAGCAGAGGTCGCTGTTAGGAGAGGCTCTCTTTTCTGCTGAATAAACCGCACATCTCCCTACAGTGATCCCCAGCAGCAGAAGCAAGGTCAGGATCCCGTAAAGAAGGTACCAGTGCCTCAGGATGTTGCAGCTGAACATGCAGAATTTGTTCAGAGAAAGTGGAGCATCATATTTATTTGCACTTTCTGTACAGAAGAATTAGCATACATGTATGTTATGAGGTATATAATGCCCAGTGCAGAATACATCATTGCATCCTTTGCTGTATAAAAAGGAAACTGTTGTAGTAAATCTTCAGTGACGTTCCTCTTTCACATGCTAAATGGAGAGCAAACACATGTGAGTGGGGTATGAAAGCAAACATGTGATATGAGGATGGTGTGAGGATTTATTTATCACCTAGATAATAATCTGACATCATCATTCCAGTCTGAGCTTCAGCCTTTTAGGGGGTATGTGGCCTGATTTATGAAATATTGAGTTATTGCCGACACTTTCATAAATCACTTGTAAAATAATGTCTCGCTAGGAAATCTTATCTTACACAAGGCTGAATCACCCAGGATCCACCTTGCTGCTTGTAGATTGGTGGTGGTTCAGCAGCTCTGGGACTGCTTCAGGCATGTGGCCTCTGACAGAGTTTGTGAATCAATCACATGAAAAATATATTTATGTGTATCGTTTAGTGTATGAGTCTTTAAAGGAACTGGTGCAAGCTAGACATTTGTATTCATGTGCTTAGTAATTCAGGCCTACTGAAATTTTAGTTCGTAATTTTCAGATGTTTTTGCAACAAAAATAGTACATTACTGTTTTGTAGTACAGTAATGTGAAAGAAGTTCCTAGCCCCATACACTAAGCAAACACTTATTAAATAGTCCAATTGCATCACATTTCTTAATTCACAAAATTCTTCACAGTTCCTACAGAACGAGGAATAACAGCTTTGCATGCACTGTTTAATAATTCTCTGACACGTTTCATGGCCAAAAGGCGTTTCTTCAGAGGAACATGAAATAACCGATACAATCAATTCCAGAGGGTAACCTGTCTCATTAAATCTTTGATGCGCGCCAAAAAAGACACCCCATGCCGGCAGCGTCCCTCCTCGATTCTGATGGGACGTTTCTGTCCCTGCTGGGTCCTTAGTCGCGTCCCTCTTTTTCCTAAAGATCTGGCATGCCAGAGTTTTAGTGACAACGCCGGCCAATTTACCACATGTGTGCGTTGCCCTTCTCCTCACCATCCTGGCATGATGCCACTGCACCTAGGTTACTAATGCATTTCTGCAGCTCTATACTGTTGCCCGAGGGGTAGAGTCCTAATCACTGCGGGTGACAGTAATTTAGATTTTTATTGTCCCTCAAAGGGACTTACAATCTGTTTTGCCTGTCCGTTTACAGCTAGATAAAAGTTCATTAACAGTTGGGGGGACAGTGGGGCCCATTAACAGTTGGGGGGACAGCAGGAACCATTAACAGTTAGAGGACAGGGTTGGATATGGCGTGACGAGGTGGCTTCCTGAGAAATGTTATGCTGAAATTGATTGGGAATCGGCCTGCTGTATATGGGCAGCCAACAGAGAGAGATTTTTCTCTTGGTGGATCTTCCCATACATCACTAGATGTGTAGGCACCTTTAGGTTTGTTATTGGATATCCGTAAAGCTACAACTATTGTGTTGAGTGTGTAGAAACCAAAGTAATCATGGGGAGAACATGCAAACTCCATGGAGATGGTGTATAGCTGTGCATTGATTTTGAGACTGTAGCACTGCAAGGTGAGATTTCTAACCACTAAATGTGGCCATACATTAGGCAACCATCCAATTGGAATATCGTGCATTCCCATTCAAAGATGCAACCAATTTTAGGTGCGACAACGGTGAGCGAAATTGGAACACACTTAAAGGGAACCAGAGAGGATGAAATATACATACCTGGGGCTTCCTCCAGCCCCGTACGCACGGATCGCTCCCACGCTGCCGTCCTCCGCTGCCTGGATCCGCCACCACCGGGTCCCGTCATTGCCGCGAGTCGGCCAGTCGGCCGGTGGACGCGGCCAATTCTCCGCATCACAGGGTGATCTCTCCATACACATACGCATGGGGCTGCCTACTGCGCAGCCGCATGCGTACGGGTATGGAGGGAGCCTGTGTGATGCGGACAATTGGCCGCGACCGCCGGAAGTGACGGGCCCGGTCCCGGCAGATCCAGGAAGCGGAGGACGGCGGCGTGCGAGCGATTCAGGCTTATGGGGCTGGAAGAAGCCCCAGGTATGTATAAAATCTTTTCCTTTTTTCACCCCCCCATTCCCCTCTGGTTCCCTCTAACAAAACCCCAACTCTTTCTCTCCGTCCCCCCATGCCCAATGCACTATACATTACCCGTCCATGTCTGCCTTCGGATGGGTCCTTCATCGATACGCGCACCCTATGTGGTTGCCAGCGTAGACGTGGCCGTGTGTGTGACATCACACTTTTGCCCACGTTACTCCAGCAACCACGCGAGGCACGTGTATTGATGAAGGTCCTAGTCCAGAGGCAGCAGCAGATGTGGACAGGTAATCTATGGTGCACTGGGCACCAGAGGGGGGCACATTAACCATTAGCAGGGACAGCATCAGGCCAGAGAGGTGGCGGAATGCTGTGTCGCAATGCCGATTACGAACCATGTTCAGCATTAAATTGATCAGTATTTGGTCTGTGGTGTATGGGCAGGCAGCAGATCTCTCTTCGATCAGAGAGAGATCTGTCTCTTGGTCGATCTGCCCATACATCATCTAATGTATGGGCACCTTTAGAACTGGGCCTCTTAATCACAGAGATACCATAATGAGGTAAGTGAGTTGTTCCTGTAGTTTGCAGTACCTTCTTCCTCTTTGTAACCTGTTATGTATAACCAGAATAATGCTGGAAATACACGGCTCGATTATGAGTCATTTAGATGGCTCGATAGATAATTTCCGACACGTCCGATCTCCGGCCCGATCGTTTTGCCGCTCGATTCTTCATTGAGGACATACGAAAAAGATAAGAAAAACGAGCAGAAGAAAAGAGAATCGCCTGCAGAATCAAGCGGGGAATTGATCGAGCAGCAAAATTTAGATGTGTATGCCCAGCATAAGGCTTGCTGCTTCTTGTAGTCTGACTCGCTGAGAAGCTACAGTAGGCTGCAGACCATGTCTTTATGTTGCCTCCTATGCTCTGAGGCTCTGCACACATCTCAGCTTTTGATATATGCAGCGTTCTCTAATACAGTTTGATAGTAGCAGTTTTAACACCTTGTCTGGTGTTCTGCATAGAATATCAATTCCATCAGCTGACACAACATAAACTGTGCTGCTTCTCTGTTTCCCAACAAACCGCTCTGCTTTCCAGGCAGCGAAACACAGACAAGCTCTCCCTACATAAAAAACTTTTCAGTGAGCTAACCAAACACTCATTGATAAACATACAGAATATATTTTTATGAGCCACTGAAGGCAGTTCACTGATAAAGTCCAATTCACACACTAAACATGTCATCCCGGCTGGCTGGCGAGATTCGCCTCGGGTGGCTTATAAAGGTATTGTTGATACTTGAAAGCTGGTTTTTAAAGAGTCCCTGTCATGTGCAACATGGCGATAAAACACTAGGGCATAGCTAAATATGCAGCGCACACTCCACACTATGGAAACATTGTTGTTTTGTTGTTGTAAAGGGCAGCACTGGATACAAAAGTCCTCCCAGTCCTGTACAGGCAGCCTTTGTTACTCTGTCTATTAGCTCAGAGACATGTCAAATAAATGACATGTAAAATATCTTGTCAGGAGCATTTCTCTAGCCACTATTTTGATGTACAGACCTTACTACATACTACAGGCTGCATTCTTTTCCTTGCAGCTCTGTCTCAGCCCAGCCCTTTTCCAGTCTGAACAACTTGATGGACCACACAGCTGCAGCCTCACCCCTCTTCAGTCAGCATGATGGACCACTCATCTCTAGCCCCACCCCTCTGCATTTTGGGCAGCATGATGGATCAAACCTCTGCAGTTCCACCCCTCTGCAGTCTGAGCAGCATGAGGGACAAAACTTCTGATCCCCACTCCTCTATGGTCTAATCAGCATGATGGACCAAACCGCTGCAGCCCCGCCCCTCTGCAGTCTGAGCAGCATGATGGACCACACAGCTGGAGCCCCACCCATCTGCAGTCTGAGCAGCATGATGGACCACACATCTGCAGCCCCACCCTTCTGCAGTCTGAGCAGCATGATGGACCACACAGCTGCAGCCCCACCCATCTGCAGTCTGAGCAGCATGATGGACCACACAGCTGCAGCCCCACCCATCTGCAGTCTGAGCAGCATGATGGACCACACAGCTGCAGCCCCACCCATCTGCAGTCTGAGCAGCATGATGGACCATACATTTGCAGCCCCATCTTTCTGCGGTCTGAGCAGCACGATGGACAATACATTTACAGCCCCATCTTTCTGCGGTCTGAGCAACGTGATGGACCACACAGCTGCAGCTCTGCTCCTCTGCATTCTGTGCAGCATGATGGACTATACGGTTGCAGCCCCACCCCTCTGTGATCTGAGCAGCATGATGGACCATGCAGCTGCAGCCACACCCCTTATTATGCTGTTGCTTTTCTTTTAGAGCAGAGAGGAAGTTCCGAGTTCTGGTCTTTAAAGTACACCTGAACTAAGAGGGATGTGGAGGCTGCTTATTTCATTTTAAACCATACCAATTGCCTGGCATTTCTGATCTCTTTGGTTGCAGTAGTGTCTGAATCCTACCAGAAGGAAGTATAGAGCTAATCCAGTGAAACATCTGTCAGAGAAACTGATTGGCATGCTTATTCATGGTCTATGGCTAAAAGTATTAGAGGCAGATGGTCAACAGGACAGCCAGGCAGTCTGCATTGTTTAAAAGGAAATGCATATTTCAGCCTCCATTTCTCTCTCAATTGAAATGGACTATTGAGTGAGGAGGGGGTTGAATTCAATCAGCTTTCCCAGTTCAGGTCATTATTGATCTATGCATAGGATTTGATGTCCGCAAATTACTGTGTTTCCCTGAAATTAAGACATCCCCTGAAAGTAAGCCATGGCTTGAATTTCAAGCATGCTCAAAATGTAAGCTATACCCTAAAAGCAAGCCCTAGCGGAAGTAAGCGGAAAAAGTGTGGCAACTTGAGTTTCTACTGGAGCCGATGGTCTTGCGGGCGGGACAATGGCTCCATCATTGGGCTAATTACTATACTGGCTGCTACTAAGCGAATGCAGTAATAATGGAGCTATGGTCTCGCCTGCAAGACCCTCGGCTCTAGTAGAAACACAAGTTACCATACTTCTTCACCCTTAGTCTGAAGCTCGGGAACACAGTGGCATGGAGCTGGGGGAAAGGGGACAACGGTGGACAGTGCGGTATGGAGCTGGGGTAATAGGAGAATGCAGGGGGACATCGTAGGACAGAGGGAATGCCAGGAGGACGCGAGGGACAGAGGAGGACATAGGATACAGGAGAAAAAGGAGATAGAGGATGACATGGACAGAGGAGGACACTAAAGATACAAGGGGGACACGGGCTCACAAGAGGTGGTGGATCCAGCAGAGGAAGAGGCAGCACAGTGGAGAAGACAGGAGGACACATGGCACAGGAACCTGTGTATTCATCGTAATATAAGACATCCTCTGAAAATAAGTGCTAGCATATCTTTTGGAGCAAACCTGAATACAAGACATTGTCTTATTTTCCAGGAATTACAGTAGAGATGACAACAGGCTCTGCCACGGAGTGTGAACAGGACTTGGGAAAACTTGTATTAGCAGTTAATCAGCATTGCTTACGTTCACTATATGATGCTAAGCTCTGCAGGTGCATGACAGGTTCTCATTAAACGGAAGAAGCGGCTGTACCTTTTCCTAATTTATAATGAAGCTTTTTAAAGTGTTATAAATCCTGTGACTCAGACCTCACTTCCTCTCTCCTGCTGCCCCTGCACTTCCAAGAAGGTAATAATTATAAGCTTGCAGGATCTATTCCTTTTAGCACGACTCCATTTTCCAATTTGTTGCTTTGTTAATCTCACATAAATATATATACATAAAATACGTGTCCCTTTTTTTTTATTTGCCTTTTACTCTGTAATAAATATAATGTCCTACATGCACTTTGCAGCATCACCCGCGGCTGATGAGTTTATGCTCTAAGTGCCCTGTGATGTATGACTTGGTGCTCCCATCAAGGCGGTGTGCAGGCGCATACGCTGCCTGCTAAAAATCTGTCCCTCTGCAAATTGATTTAGGTAATGTTGCTTTGCTTCTTGGGCAAATTGCTTTCTCCATCCACAACACTGCTAATTATGACAGGCCAGAGAATGGCTTCTCTATGCGGGTCCCTTTTTAGAGTACGACAAATAACACTTACTCAGTTTCTCCGTTTCAGCAAATCTTTGCTCAGAAAGCTGTGTAAAAAGCATTTAATTAACTAAGGGGGCTGTGCTGGCTTTCCAGTAAATGGTGGTGCAGCTGGTCTTTACTGCAAGAGGGGAAGGTATATAATGGGACACAGTCCCTGCAGAGACCTGACCGTGGAAAGGAAAGAGGACTATTCACAAATATGTATTCATTAGAGCCTGGATTTGTACTCTGAATTTATCAGTATTACAATAGTTTTACCAGCCTGTAGCTGCTTCTTGTGCTGTTAATTGTATTCTTTTTTTTTTTTCCTAATCTTTAGTGGCTGTCAGGATGCAAGGACAAAGGGCCCGTTCACACTTGAACGATTAGCGGGTGATTCTCGCTAATCGCCAAAGCGCCAGCATTTTTTAAAGTGCTAGCACCGTAGAAAGTATATGGCAGTAATCTCACTGCTGCGATTAGCGCCAATTCCAAAACGCATTACATGCAGCATTTTGCCGTGATTCTGGAGCGATCGCTGTACAGTACTTAATAAAGTGCTGATCGCGATGGCTCTGAATCGCGGAAGTGTGAGCAGTGTTTTTTACCACACTAATGGCTGTAAAATGACCCGTTTGCGATTTATAGTGTGAATGGGCCCAAAGACTATCTTTTACACTGTCTGAGCTCTTTCTCGTGTAAATATAGAACATTTTTATGCTTCTATGCTCAGGAGTAGGGTTTACACGCTTGACACCAGAGGTTTACTTCTTGCTTGGTGGTCTTTTGGGGGTACCAAGGCTCTTCTTGCCCCCTCCCCTTCTCTAGATGTGGGGTTCAGCATCCCAGGCACATTGCCTCACATTAACCTTTGTGAAGGCCTCATGGGAATTCAAAGATGCATTTTTCATGGTGTTGGGCGTTGGCTTATCTCTGTGGGAATGAGTAAGGGGTAATAATATAATAACCATATTATTTGTACCGTAAGACTCACTCCCCCCTTCCCCCAAAATGGGTAGAAAAGTATGTGTTTTCTTATGTAGCAGAAAGAGGGTGTGTGGGCGGGGGGGGCTGACCTCTTTCCTCCCTCCCTCTCTTAGGTCCCCCCTCATCTCGGTGTCCCCTAATAGCAGAGTAGTGGCAGCAGAGATGCTTCAAGAACAGCTGCAACTCAATCTCTATTTCCTGGTTCTCCTGCGGGACATTGAGGCACCCGAAGAGTGACCTGACTGCCACTAGAGGATGGATCACATGGGAGACCCGGTGCAGTGTCTCTGGCACTGGATCAGGTGAGCATGATCTTGAAGCACCTCTGCTGCCACTGCTCTCCTATTTGGGGATGTGGGAAGGCGCTTGACCAGGGAAGCCATATAAGGGAGGACAGGGCAACTATACCAGGCAAGGCGTATGGGAGAGGGAGGGGGCCACTAAACCACCAGGGTAGCAATGGGGGGAGAGAGGGGGCCACTAGACCATCAAGGAAGCTATGATTTGGTTCAGAATACGGTACTTTAAAAAAAAAATGTTACCTCTTCTGAATCTTGGTGTGTCTTAGGACAGTGTTTCTCAACATTTTATTGATATGTACCCCTTTTAAAACCCTGTACTCACCAAGTACCCCCTAGCATAGTAAACATTATCACAAGTACCCCTTGACAAATATATACTTAATCGTAGTACATGATAATTGGTTCTAAATAATTTCCAAGCATTTACTATTGCTTTTAATCAGCTAAAATACGAATTTTTGCTGTTTAAATAGGGTTTATCATTTTATAAAACTCTAAATTTGTTATTTTTGGTTAAGTATATCAAGGCCGAGTACCCCCTAGAACCCTCAGAAGTACCCCCTGGGGTACGCGTACCACACGTTGAGAACCTATGTCTTAGGAGGGTCTTATAGAGCACACAATATCTGGTGCACCTTTTTAAAGGGAGCTTCAGAATTCCACTATAATTTCCACCCCTTTACCCCTATAATGTTACCCTTGCATTCATTTGGGGGGATGAGCTGGAGAAAAGTGAAGATACATTTTATAACGATAAATGATTTGCATAATGAGGGTGAGGTTAGGCTGTGACCATGCCCCCCAAAATTATTTTTTGAAATAGTCTTTGAAAGGATAGAATTAGTACTTACAAATGTTAGCCTTATTGGTAGGCAAAATCTTACAATAAGCCAAACACAGGTCTTGGAAATGCACTATAGATTCAGCTTAAAGCTCGTCCGTGACCTCCGGGGTCAATTACATTAGTTGTAGTAAATAGTCAGAGCTGTGAGCCTGAACTCCAAGCTGTGTCTGTCTGTGGAAAACGTATCCGTGTTTTTACAGTCTAATAACCTCTATGAATAAATAAATGCACTTTCCTGTTGCGTTCTATTATCCTCCCTTTATATTCTTTCCCCAGTTCCTGTATATTTGTGTGTGTGTGTGTGTGTGAGTGTTTCTACTTTTCTTTGACATTTTGTTTTCTTGCAGTTGCGATATTATTAAGTAGACTAATGGAGGACTGGGATCAGCCAAGACTAACAGGGAGAAAGGAAGTGTACTTTTCCATAGATTTCATTGTCCTTTTTCATTGTGAAGTTCATGCAGGATGCGAGGAAAACCCATTAGACGGAAGAAAGAAAATACCATATATACAACACAGAACCACATGCAGCTTATTGTGTGAAATTAATAGACAGAGTGCTGCAATAATGCCATCATTAGGAAAATGCAGTTATTTTTCTTTGTGTCACCATAATCTTGCCTTTGGTTAGGTTTAACAGAAGCACATGGGCTTGTTGACACTGGCAATGTGACTGGAGTGTTGCATTGCATTTAACAGTACCCTGACATCACCGCTGAAAGGAAGTCTATATTACAGTCTAAAGGTGGCATACATCAGGCGACTTGGCGTCCGATCGCCCAACTGATTTGATTATTATAATTGGAATGGATGAAAATTGGTGCAGCCAAGAGCATGCACGATCGGCAATGTGACTAATTTCAGACCTGAATTGGTTGCATATATCGATTGGACATACTGCAAGATCTGTACCGTCATGCCCCTGACCCAATTTTGAGCAAGAGCCTTCCATCTTGACCAATCAGTATTCTCAATCGACTTTGTTGTTGAGAAATCGATTGAAGTTTTGCTCAGGCTGCCATGTTAGGGCATCAATCTCTAGCAGATTCGATGACACGAATCTCCCGGAGAAAATCGATTAGTGAGTGGGCACCTTAAGTACGTGACTGTAGGAAGGGCAGGAAAGGGTGCGAGGCACTACATTTGTTTTTGCAGAATCCCTCCACAACCATCACAAAGGTACAGACTATCCAGCAAGCTCATGGTGACCCAGAACTCATTGGAGTGTGTAAAGGGACTACAATGGTCCTAAAAGCCCCCTTACTAAGATGTTAAGAAAAACAAAAGTACTATGGTTGATTTGCATATATTCAGCAGTGATGCACGGGGAGACATCTCAAGCTCACTCCAACCTGAATTATCGCAAATTCTTTCTGTTTTAGGAAAGCAAACTTTTTTTTTTTTTCAACCATCACAAAGAATCACTAAATAATCTTCTATGAGTGGGACGCCTGTTCTGACACTACATTGTAGCCAGAAACAATCATAAACTATCAGTACAGGCAACTGAAATCTAGCATCTGTGCGGGGTGTAAATCTGTTCAATGAAGCCTGCTAGGATTTGTGGCTTATTGTTGACATGCATGTCTACACAGCACAGCTTCCAGAAGATAATGCACATCATTTCAAAGAGAGAAGCCTGAGAGTGGGGAGAAAAGGTGTATAAATAATTATGGCAGCGCGAAGCTGTGGAGGAAGAAAACAGGGCACTCAGGGAAAAAAAATCAGTTTAAAGAAGAGAATTTCCATTTCAAAATGTCAGGCTATTTTTGAAATGCAAAGGCAAGTTCATGTTTACCTATTTACTTGACAGAACATCTATGAAAACACGGGGTGTGTGTGCAGCGTGTTAATGGCGAGGAGCATGAAGTGAGAGCGTGTCAAACGCTGCCTATTTTCTAATTTCGCCATTAACCCCTGCTTTGCTGGATGGGCTATTCAAGAGTAATCCCATTTTCTTTAGGATGTTTATCTAGCATACAGCAGGGCTGCACAAGTTATTCCGTAGTTGTGCGATTATCTTCGCACTTCATAGTTTGCTTTCTTAAAGCAGAAAGTATTTGCAATAATTCATCCTTAAAGTGGACCTCCAGACTAATTGACTAAATCCTGCAGCCTCGCTATTAAAAAAGTTATATTTACGTGAGAAGCCTTGTCCTGAAGTCCCCGCATCACCCGACTTCCAGCGCCTGGCCCCGCTTCTCCTCTCCCATCAGAAAAAAACGCCAAGCAGTAAGTAGTAAATATATACATTTTTTTCATAACAAGGCTGCAGGATTTAGTCAATTAGTCTGGAGGTCCACTTTGTTTTCAATCATTTTTATTGAAGAAAAAATTTGTGAAGAACAATTTTCCAGCATGGCATTGCATTTACAGAGATAAGCAAAAGCAATACAATGTTCAATGATAAACTTATTGTAACTCAAGCAATCATATGGCGCTGTTTATCATGTTCTTATTCATAACTGAAAAATTAAACGATAATTCCCAGGTATAATCAGGCAAAATTTCTAGAATGCTAACTTACAGGATAGTGCGACATCCGTCTCTAACCCCGATGGGGTCGGGTGGGGACTAACCAACTGTACCTTGTCCAGTACCTTTGGCCATGAAACCTGTCCTCCAGCGAAGTCAGGTTTTGCTAACTAACTAGCATAAGCATAGATCAAATCAGTTAGGTACTAACTGTAATAATAGATATAAACTGTAAACTAGAAAAAAATGACTTGTTTTAATTTAACGGTCATTGTATTATCTTGATATGAAGATCTTGCATCCATAACTCCACAGTATGATCTAAAATAAAAGGGAATTCGGCGGATAAAGAGAGGTACAAAAGGAAATTTGAGAGTATAGGAAAGTAAGGTTAGAGAAGAAAAAGGAAAGAGACGTATAAAAGTTTTAGAAGTTCCAGGGACGAGGGATGCCCAAGCTAATCCTCCTTATACAAGTTATCATTGCCTATGAGAATTAACCATGACGAGGTCATTGATTACGCACCGTCGCTATTTGCTCAGGGTTTAATAAGTAGGTTATTAATGGGTTCCAGATTTTGTGAAACCTTTTCATATTGTCATTCATTCGGGCCCTCAATTTCTCAGAAATATAGAACAGAATATTGCCAAGCCTGTTCTTGACCGCTTTAAATGAAAGAGATTGGGTGTTCCAAGCTGCCGCTATTTTGATTTTCGTTACAGTAAAGATAAAATTAATGAGAGTATTTTCAACTTTCATTCGATTTGATCATTTTGGTAGAATAAATGGGAAAATTGAATGATTTTATTATACCATGTATGGCCACCATAAGATACATCCATCCCGAATATGCAAATTATCTCATTATGCCCCTGAAGCCAGGCTTACACTCAGAACCGCTGGTGTACAGCAAGCCTATAGCTTATAAATTTAACAGAGCCACATCAACTCAACATGCAGACCGCCTGTTTCGGGCGGTGACCAGAATCACTAGGAAAGTATAGAGGACCAAAAAAAGCCCTCCTACTAAAAAGCAACGCTCATTGTATTTTGCCTTCTTAAAACAGATTTTTGCAATAATTCAGCTTTAAGTGAGCAACTGTGGTTTTCCATGATGCATTACTACTGAATATGCAAATTATCTCTTTGTCTCTAAAGCCAGGCTTACATCCAGAAGCGCTGATGTATAGCAAGCCTATAACGTATGTATTTTACAGAGCCACATCAACCCATCATGCAGACAGCCTTTTCTGGACTGTTGCTCCTAATCTGTGCATGGCAGGGATTGATGTGGTCCTCAAACTACGGCCCTCGATCCGAATGCGGCACCCCAAGGCTTTTTCACTGGCCCACAAACACAAAATGTATAACTTATAGATGTGGCCCACTGCACCTTTAAATACCCTCGGCCCGCATATAGAGTAGCAGTGCTGGCACCACCCATCCACATACTACAGCGAGCAGCCATTTGCTGGCTTCCAATTCTGCATCAGGAGACACTGCTGTCCAACTGGATGACAGGTTGACACCTGGGTATGGTGCACTGTCTGGTGCACAAAGACGTTCTTCTGGCACTGCATGACTGAATGGCTGCTGCTGGGAGTTCTCCTCCGGGCATGATTGGTGGGAATCAATACCTAGATTCAATGTAATGTTTTTCAACATAATTTTATGTATGTTCCGGCCCCCCAGCAGTCTGAAGTTTGTTGACCCGGCCCTTGACGGAAAAAGTTTGGGAACCCCTGCTTACGGGGTAGGGCTTGGACCAGTACTACATCGGACGAGGACTGTTGCTATGAAGCCTAATTTGAGACATTTTGCTCATTTAGATATCAAAGTTGGCTGCAGATTGTAATGGAATGATAATTTTAATAACAAACTTAACTGTTTATGTAACAATGACTTATGTAGTATAATTTTGAAAGTGAAATTACACCTCCAGTCCCTCCAACCAGCAAACTGGAGTAAAAACATTTGTTTTTAGAAACTCTGCATTATGTGTACATTCCAGTGTGTTTCCAGCCTGCTGTCCTTTCATGCTTTCTGAATAATTCAGCCCAGTTGGATGGGAGGGACATTAAGCGTCTATGTTCTGCATGTTGATGCCGTTCTATAGAGCCCCGGTTATGTCTCAATGGTAAAGCAATGAAGACTGAACATTTTATCAAGTATACATTTATGCCTGCAGAAAAATAGCCCCACAAGTAAGTGACTTGAACATTATCACCACTGCTAATTAATCTGGTTGTAATGAACATTCATGATGATGTGAAGACCTTGATGGCATCATGTGTCTGTGCTACAGACATGATTGCCGTCTGGGGAGGATTCTCTTCTCTGAAATGTTAATGGTGCACGCATATAATGAGATTAATTAAGCAAGTGTGCTCTTTGCATGGGCTCTCCTATAAATTTGATGTTCCACTTGAGTTGTGGCTGGATGGTTTCTGGAGATGCTTTTATTTAAGGAGATGGTGACTTTCAGATGTATGTTGATAGAAATCTATAGGATAGCCTTTCTATGAACTCCAAACGATGAATACGCTCTGGATAACACGCTGCTCAGCTAGGACAGTAATCTCTCATTGCTGTATCTGTGCATGCAAATTGGTGGATAGTGAATGCAAATTGGCATGCTGATTAGGTCATCACTCTGCTCTGTTCTCCTGCAAGCAAGCTTCCTAGGTCTGTGGAACACCAACTGCACCTGATTATCTGAGGGCTTGTTCACACCTAGAGAGATTTGGGGATTTTTTTTAATGATTCATGATTCCCTATGAGAGTGTTCACATATAAGCGGTTCGATTTTGATCCGCTCCGAAAAAATGCCTGTCCCATTTTTGGGGAGATTTGCCTATCATGGAAGGTATAGGGAAATCGCAAAGCACTTGAAAAAGCGTCAGGAAGTGAAAAAAAAATCCCTTTGCACAAGTGCTTACAAAAACGCTTTATATAGCGCAGAGAAAGTTGATTTAAAAAAATTGCTCAGCGCTTGCAAAAGCGCTAGCGATTTATAGTGTGAACATAGCCTTACTGTCTGCCTGATACTCTAAGGCAGTGTTCCCTAATCTTGTCCGCAAGGCCCACTAACACTGCATGTTTTGTGGTAGTTAATCAGCTCTGCTGCAACACTAATTACCCCACCTGTGCATGTTTGTGGTTTCCTGAAAAACATGTACTGTTGCTGGGCCTGGAGGACAGGGTTGGGGAACTCTGCTCTAAGGCACAGGTGTAAAACACAAGGCCTGCGGGCCGAATGTGGCCCTCCTTGCCAAATTATGTGGCCTTTGAGAGCTTCAAATGTGCATCACTGTAAGCAGTAAAAGAACGACAGCACACTGCCTTCCCATCCAGAGGAGCACATCGGTGACAGTATTTCTGATTTAAATGTTGCCCATTTGAGCCAGGGTGCAGTAACAACCAACAAGACCTCCCCAGCAAAACTAGCAATGGGGCTCCCTCCTGGATACCAACCACTTCCCTTTTCCCCCAAAACCATCTTCCTACATAGCAGAGTAGCGCAGCGGAGCACTGTAATAGTTACCTGCTCCAGTGATGCTTCATGTCTCTTCTGTTTTTCCTGGTAGTCACATGCTCTGTGCTTCCCTGTCGTCTTCTCCCGATCACGTCATGCATTCATAGCCAGAGGTATGCAGCATATGGTGTGTGGCTGCCAGGAAGATCAGAAGTGGCTCTGCTCTACTGGAGCAGGTAAATATTAAACTGATCCACTACGCTACTCTGCAGAAAGGAAAGAACAGATACAGAACTAGCCTGCAGGCTAATGACATGTCTATACAGCCTCAGGCCTGCAATGTCGCTTAAGAGATAGTACCTGGCAACATACAATTAGTTTATTCATCTGTTCACCTCTCTTTTAAATACTGTACAGTTTCAAGTACCTGCAAGCATATGAGATTGCCAACAATTGCAGCTGATTAGCCTACAGCACAGCTGATTATCTTACAGTTCAGTTTGGTAATGTCAACCTACTTCATGTAAGCTCCCTATACTTACAAACCTATCCACAGAAATAGCACCTGATTACCTTGCAGTGCTCCTTCTGAGGTCATGGCTTTGTTCTCTCCTCTTTCCAGCACATTCACTTGCATAGCAACACATGTTCATCTTTTTCTCCTGCAGTGTTTGTCCATTTTCTGTGTAAAACTCTACACAGATATTTGGTCATATCTTGCAGCAGACCATGCAGTGGAAGAGAACCACAGGCACAAATGTTTTAACATCTCTTTCCAAACAGTACCTTTACCAGGCCTGCATTGTGGACTTCCAGAGCTGCGGGCTGGAATTTTCAGACAGTGTCTCAACTCCAGGAAATGTTTTATTAAAGTGCATTTTATTTGTGTTTATTGGTGCATTGTATTGGTGTTTATAGTGCCAAATGCCAAGTCCTGATAGGTTAACAGGAAATTACTATAATAATCGAATACATCTCCACTCTATTAACATCTAGTAAATAAAGTACCGTCCACATTTCTGCTTAACCTTTTGAGGACCACGGGCTTAACCACCCCCCCCCCCCCCCCCCCCGGCCAGGCCTTTTTTCACAAATTGGGCCACTGCAGCTTTAAGGCCTTGCTGCAGGGCCGCACACCTCAGCACACAAGTGACCCCCCCCCCCCCCCCTTCCTTTTCTGCCCACCAACAGAGCTCTCTGTTCATGGGATGTGATTGACCCCCCATTGTTTATTTATTTATTTTTTACACATATTTACATCTTTATTTTTATAATACATTTTACTATAGGGGAAAATAAACCAGGGCTGTAGAGTCTGAGCAATTTTGGGTACCTGGATTTGGAGCTGGTGGCTTCAATAAACTGGAGTCTTAAAGAGAATCTGTATTGTTAAAATCGCTCAAAAGTAAACATACCAGTGCGTTAGGGGACATCTCCTATTACCCTCTGTCACAATTTCGCCGCTCCTCGCCGCATTAAAAGTGGTTAAAAACAGTTTTAAAAAGTTTGTTTGTAAACAAACAAAATGGCCACCAAAACAGGAAGTAGGTTGATGTACAGTATGTCCACACATAGAAAATACATTCATACACAAGCAGGCTGTATACAGCATTCCTTTTGAATCTCAAGAGATCATTTGTGTGTTTCTTTCTCCCATGCACTGAAGTTTCAGGCTGCTCTTTTCTTCTTGCAAACAGCTTTGCCCTTGTTTGTAATTCCTCAGTATGTGAAAGCCCAGCCAGCTCAGAGGACGATTTATCCAGCTGATTAGAGCAGCTTCTCTCTTCTCTCTTATCTAAATAACCCACAGGCAGTGTGCATAGAGGGGCCAGAAAGGGTGAGTTCATAGCAGAACCACAACACTGAAGAACTTGGCAGCCTTCCAGACACAGGCCGACAAGTCTGACAGGGGAAAGATACATTGATTTATTACAGAGACTGTCATAGTAGAAAGTGCTGCAGTTAGCCAGAACACATTAGAATAGCTTTTGGAACATGTAGGATGATAAAAAACAGGATGCAATTTTTGTTACGGAGTCTCTTTAAGAGTCACATGATTTTTTTTTTTTTTACTCAGGGCTCCACAGCCCTGAAATAAACTGATGAGATAAACTATTTTATCTATCCTCCTTTTCCTAAAAAACAACTTATTTTTAGATATCCCACAATGTTTTATTTTATATATAAATCTACTATGAACTACTGACCCCTTCTATCTCTTTCCTACTCTTAATAATAGAAGTCAATTTCTGCTAGGAAAGTGTTTTATGGTTGTAATTGCTTATCAGTAATGGTTATGCTATAGTCTGACCAGGTTCCGACTGGACAGAAACCGTCCTGATATTTAACCCTTTAGGCAGAGAGAAAAAGGAAGGAACACAGCATAGTTATTTGTGTGCTTGGCACTATACATACACGTCTATCTCATCATGTTACCTTGTGTCACCTTTAAGGCTGCTTTCACAGTGGGACGTTACAGGCGCACGTTAGAGCAGCCTGTAACGCACCTCACCGCACAGTAATGAAAAATCAATGGGCTGTTCACAGTGCCCATGTCGTTTTACATTGTAACGCTGCACGTCAAGACAACGTACTGCATGAAGTACTTTATACGCGGCTAAGCCGCGTTAGACTGCTTGCACATGCTCAGTAATGTTTGGCAGGAGGGGAGAGCGGCCAGGCACATGGCTAATTAATATTCACTGCACTTTGTGACGTGTGCAGTGTTTACTTCCTGGAGCGGCAGCTCTGTGCGGCGATTGGCTGGCGGGACCACGTGATGCCGCATGCGTCCAAGAGTACGCATCACGGACGCCAGAGTGAGCTGCACAACGCGGCTCGCTCTGACGTCCACATCCAAGACCACCAGGTGTTGCGTTAGGGGCATGTTATTCGACCATAACGTCCCCTAAAACGCAACGTCCTGGTGGGAAAGTAGCCTAAAACAAGCATGAACTGAAAATAAACCGTCTGATGTTAAATCTGCTTCATTCAGTTGCAAAATAAACAGAAGTAATGGCCCATAGCACTATTCAGCACTAACATTTGTATCAGCATGGTTTCCTCAGCCATATAAAAGTGTTCTGCTGGCCATTTACTTTTTAGGACATCAGAATAAATTCAGCTTTGACTGCCTTATTTGCATAGATATGAGCACCAGCTTTTTTTTTTTTTTTTTAATTTTTACACTTGCTGTTCAGGAAAACAGAAAGGGACTTCAGTAAATTTCTTAGTAGGACTAGTACTATATGCACCTATGTTTATTTCATTTTGTCACGTGTCAGGTCAGTGCATGTATACACAACACAGTTCAGTTCATAGGATGTTGTGCAAATATGTATTGAGCCAATAATTAACCTATATTATTTGTGTCCATTTAAAGAAAAAAAAACTATTATGCAGTAGTGATGTCTTAGCCCCCCCCCCCCCCCCCCCCCAAGAAAAACAGATTTATCCTTCACCACTCCTTCACTTCAAACCAAGCATTCAATCATCACCAATCTGTATCGGTGATCTGAAAAGTGCGCCAGAGCGTGGCATATTTAGAATGACAAGCTAACTAACTCTTTACGTCCTTGTGAAGATAGCGGCACAATATCCAGGCTAGAGAAGTACAGATAGTGCCGCGTTAAACACTGTGAGCGATCGAAGGCAAATTGTGTTGGCATAGATTGATAGATATTCAGAGATCCAGAGGAGAGTGCTGAGCATGTTAATGCTTACACAGGATCCATGTCCTCTTATCATGACTAAATGGAGAAGAGGATGCATTGCTTGGGGAGGATGAGCAGAGCCAGGGGATTAATAGAGATTCTGTGTCATTTCTGATGTGCCAAACCGCTGGCATGTAGGAATTTGTATGTAAAACAGGCCGACAGCTTCAGAAGAAGTACTATGTATATACACACTTCATATAGCCTCCTCGCTACAGGTCATAGGCATGCCTTTTATTTTAATAGCAGGATCCAGGGCTCAGATATTGTAATTGAGTAATTTATCATGTCGCTCTAAAATGACTAACCAATAAAATTCTGCAGTGTGTGGGAAAGATGCTGCCCCATCCCTCCCAGTGAATGGATCACCCTTATTGCTGCTCAGCACAAAACAGATCATCATCCTATTTCTTAAAGTGTACCTGAAGTGAAATTTAGGGAAAAAGTGAGATACTTACCACAGTAGAGGGTAGCCTTTTGGATAATCCAGAGGCTTCCCCCATCCCTCTCAAGCATACTGTTCCAGCGCTGGGACCCTTTGAACATATTCAACAGGGGCTTGTTGAATATGTTAGCATGGCTGTATTGCACAGCTGCAAGACAACCCATGCCAGCCCCAAGTGAGTAAAACTCATTTTTTTTAAGGAGACTTAAGTGCCTCTTTAACCTCCTTAGCGGTATTGACGGTTATACACGTCAATACAAAATATGCTGTGAACAGTATTGACATGCGTACACGTCAATACTCTCCTGCACTGTATACTAGATCCTTGCTTGACACATTTTAGCAAGTTACAGGAAAAAAATTATTACAATTAATTGGATCACTTTTTGCACAGAAATCCTGGGGAAATTAAATGCCAGGGTTTCTGTTAAAAGCATGTCGGCCTCCATATCCATCTCACCTTGGATTTACTTAAATGTGTTGCGTTGAGTTGCCAAAATTCGAAGCAATGCATTAAAGGGACACTTAAAGGGGAACTTCGGCCTAAACAAACATACTGTCATCATGTTACATTAGTTATGTTAATTAGAATAGATAGGTAATATAATCTCTTACCCACCCTGTTTTAAAAGAACAGGCAAATGTTTGTGATTCATGGGGGCTGCCATCTTTGTCATGGGGGCAGCCATCTTTTTGGTTGAAAGGAGGTGACAAGGAGCAGGAGACACAGTTCCAACTGTCCTGTGTCCTGATTACCCCTCCCAGCTGCACACGCTAGGCTTCAAATGTCAAATTCAAAATGGAAAGAAAAAAAATTGCACCAAAACAGCAGAAAGAGAACAACAAAATCAGAAATCCCATCATGCTTTGCACAGCATCAGGGGAAAAAAGCCCGGGCAGTTTTCTTCTGTGCAGCTAAAAATGAGGCTTGTATAAGAGAAACAAAGTTCTGACGCTGTGAAACTGTTAAAGAAACACAAAGCCTTTTCAGTTCTGCTGAGTCGATTTTTAGTCCGGATGTTCACTTTAAGTCAAACAAAAAAAATGAGTTTTACTCACCTGAGGCTTCCAATAGCCCCCTGCAGCTGTCCGGTGCTCTCCCCGCCTCCCTCCGATCCTCCTGGCCCCGCCGGCAGCCACTTCCTGTTTCGGTGACAGGCTGGGGACGCGAGTGATTCTTCGCATTCCTGGCCACAATAGCGCCATCTATGCTACTATAGCATATATCATATACCATATAGCAGCATAGAGGGTGCTTATGTGTCTGGGAACGCGAAGAATCACTCGCGTCCCCAGCCTGTCAGCTCCTGTCACCGAAACAGGAAGTGGCTGCCGGCGGGGCCAGGAGGAGCGGAGGGAGACGGCGAGGGCACCGGACAGCTGCAGGGGGCTATTGGAAGCCCTAGGTGAGTAAAACTCACTTTTTTTGTTTGACTTAAGTGTCCCTTTAAGTGTAAAAGTGCGCTAAAAAATAAATAATTATGGTTGCCTTTTGGTTTCAGTAGAGGTCACACACCTGCAGCAAGCATGCTAACCAGTGGAGTCACACTGCAATTAGAATACCTGGTTAGCATGAATATTATTTTGGTTCAGTGATTTAGCCAGCAGCAAACAAAAACCACAGCCAAGCAGTAACCTTTTATAAAAAGTATTGTCCTTATTGCCTTCAGTTCAGATTTAGTTTAAAGCCTCTGTAGATATTAGATAAGCCACTTGATCTGACTATTTTTAGCTGGATTGAGCAATGATATAATGCCCATAGTTGACAGCACTCGATCGGTGTTAGGAAGAACAACTGGTCAGTAAAATGATCATACATCGTGCAAAGCTGCATTTTCAATACATTCATTGACCACACATGCTAAAGCACACTTGAAGCAAGAAAGCTCTAGTGGGATTCCTGGTGGTCGTAACTGCCTCAAATTATCTAAATGAGTGGGACCAGGAGCCCAATGGTGCAGTATCGTTTGTATAAATGTGTATAATAAAAGATCTAGGTATTATACTCACAAGGGTGGGTTGCAAAGATCTGCAACCATCATTAGAGCCTATGGGAAAACAACCGTTCCCACTTGGTATTCCAGATCTGTTTGCAGGTTCTGGTCGGTCCTCCTTGGAGTCATTGGAAACACTAATGTTTTCAATATGGGTCCCCAAAGGGTTAAGGCTAGGCTGGCCCTCACGTCTGTGGTTACTGCAAACAAGGCACTTTTGTATTGGCTCAAGGAAACAGGCCAGCACCCGTGAAACGCGTTGTCTTTTGTGCATGAAGAAAACTTATACTTACCTTTGTGGTTTGCCCTTTAAAGAGAATCTGTACTCTGAAATTCTTACAATAAAAAGCATACCATTCTATTCATTATGTGCTCCTGGTCCCCTCTGTGCTGTTTCTGCCATTCTCTGCTGCAAACCTGGCTTGTAATTGCCAGTTTTAGGCAGTGTTTACAAACAAACTAACCAGCTTCTAATAGGCTCAGCTAAGCAGAGTGTGTTAGTCACACAGAGCCTGCAGGGGGTGTGTACAGCTTCTAGCTAATCACAAGCAGCCCTGCACATTCCAGTCTGACTGCCTCAGCCTGACTGTGCCGACTATAGAGAGAAGATTAGATCATATAACAGAGATAACACAGCTACTGTGCAATTAGGAAAAGCTGCAGTAAGCCAGACCACATTAGAAAAGGCATAGGAACTTATAGCATAGAAGAAATAAAGATAAACAATTTGTTACAGAGTCTCTTTAAGGAGGTAAGATCTATTTACTCCTAATGCACATATAGGCCCATTGCACACCGAGAGGTTTTTACAGCAATTCGCAAACCGCTTCCGCCAGTGAAAACGCTTGGCTAATGTATTTCAATGGGATGGCGCACACCAGCGGTTTGAGGATTTTTGCAAACCGCAAACGTGCCTCCTGCTGCACATTTTCGGTTTGCAGAAGCGTTTCTGCCTCAATGTAAAGTATAGGAAAAACGCAAACCGCTCTGGAAAACACTAGATCAGAGCGGTTTTCCAGGCGTTTTTGTTACAAAAGCTGTTCAGTAACAGCTTTTACTGTAACAATATTTGTAATCTGCTACACAAAAACGCTCCCAAAAACTCTATCGGTTTTGGTGTGCACTGGGCCTGGCAACCGTGCTGAGCTTTCTGTCAGCAATTGTGTGTAAATGACATGCCTGAAAAAAGTCATGCCTGACTAATCTAGTCAGAAATCCCTCATCTGCACGACAGCCAGGCAATATGTATTGTTTAAAAGGAGATAAATATGCCAGCCTCCCTATCCCTCTCACATCATGTGCCCTCTAATATGGGGACTTATTTCTTCTATATAATCATTTCTCAGCATATTTTTGAGTTTGTAAACTCACCACTTTGCTAAAATTTACTGATATCTTGACCTTAGAGGACAAATTCTATGGACTTTTACTCTTCCACCTTCCAGTTTGCAATCAGTTTCCACATAGAGAAATATATTATGAAGGAAAAAATACAGATTTAATATAAGCCACATCATTTAAAAATTCGACATTCAACAGACCGGTAGTTACAGGATGTAAAATTGAAAATCTTTTCCTGCCTTGAAAATAATGTTGCTTTAAATCAAAGGTACACGACATTGATTGCTAATGTTAACATTTATATTCAGGCATTTGGAACGCTGATTGAAGTCAGACCAAATATACTCTGTTACTCATTATCGAGTGGCCATCCTGGATGTGATAACACTTCCTCTAACACCGATTACGCTAATCAGCGACAGCAGCAACTGATGATGAAAATGGTCACATTGATTTTCTGCTGGTTCTGTGTTACCACCTTTAAAAATAAATGCCCAGGGTGAATTTCTGTAATCTGCATTCCAATGATCTGTAGACTGTATGCTTACATGGGGTGTTCTGTGGTAATTGGAAAGGTGAGCAGAAGGTGAGGGAACCAATAAGCCCACAGTTAATGCTACGAAGGGTTTACATAGCAACATCTCTGTCCTGAATTCAGTAACAAGCTCATTTATCTTGACAGATTCACTATAATAGGTAACTCTACTCACAAACATATATATGTACAGTATATATATCTTATTTGCCGTCTGCTTTGACGGAGTGCTGCCTCACAATCTCTGCCACTGCTTGCCTGTATTCAGGGGTGTAACAGCACAGGAGCAGCCCCTGTGACAAAGCGGGCCCAGAGCTGTAAGGGGCTCCCAACTACTACGTCACTCCCTCTAATAAAGAGGTCCACCCTTCATATCAGGTGTTTTTTTGTGGCTACATCAGGTCTATTATAACAATCTCATCTCCCAAAAACATTTCATGCCAGCTGCATAAATCAGATACTCCTCCACCATCTCACTATCCCTACTTTGTCAGGTGCTCCTCCACCATCTCACCATCTCCACTCTGTTAGGTGCTCCTCCACCATTATACCATCTCCACTCTGTCAGGTGCTCTTCCACCATCACACCATCACCACTATGGCAGGTGCTCCTCCACCATTACACCATCCCCACTCTCTCAGGTGCTCTTCCACCATCACACCATCACCACTATGGCAGGTGCTCCTCCACCATCACACCATCCCCACTCTCTCAGGTGCTCTTCCACCATCACACCATCACCACTATGTCAGGTGCTCTTCCACCATCACACCATCCCCACTCTCTCAGGTGCTCCTCCACCATCACCACTATGTCAGGTGCTCCTCCACCATCACACCATCACCACTATGGCAGGTGCTCCTCCACCATCACACCATCCCCACTCTCTCAGGTGCTCCTCCACCATCACACCATCACCACTATGGCAGGTGCTCTTCCACCATCACACCATCCCCACTCTCTCAGGTGCTCCTCCACCATCACCACTATGCCAGGTGCTCCTCCACCATCACACCATCACCACTATGGCAGGAGATCCTACACCATCATACCATCCCCACTCTCTCAGGTGCTCCTCCACCATCACACCATCACCACTATGTCAGGTGCTCCTCCACCATCACACCATCCCCACTCTGTCAGGTGCTCCTCCACCATCACACCATCCCCACTCTGTCAGGTGCTCCTCGGTGGAAGAGCATGTGACAGAGTGGTGATGGTGGAGGAGCGCCTAACAGAGTAGGAATGGTATGATGGTGGAGGAGCACCTGACAGAGTGGTGATGGTGTGGTGGAGCACCTAACAGAGTGGGAATGTTGTGATGGTGGAGGAGCACCTGACATAGTGGTGATGGTGTGATGGTGGAGGAGCACCTGACATAGTGGTGATGGTGGAGGAGCACCTGAGAGAGTGGGGATGGTATGATGGTGGAGGATCACCTGCCATAGTGGTGATGGTGTGATGGTGGAGGAGCACCTGGCATAGTGGTGATGGTGGAGGAGCACCTGACAGAGTGGGGATGGTGGAAGAGCACCTGACATAGTGGTGATGGTGAAGGAGCACCTGACATAGTGGTGATGGTGGAGGAGCACCTGACAGAGTGGGGATGGTATAATGGTGGAGGAGCGCCTAACAGAGTAGGGATGGTATGATGTTGGAGGAGCACCTGACAGAGTGGGGATGGTATGAAGGTGGAGGAGCGCCTAACAGAGTAGGGATGGTATGATGGCGGAGGAGCACCTGACATAGTGGGGATGGTATGATGGTGGAGGAGCACCTGAGAGAGTGGGGATGGTGGAGGAGCTCCTCCACTATCACACCATCCCCACTTTCTCAGGCGCTCCTCCACTATCATACCATCCCCACTCTCTCAGGTGCTCCTCCACCATCACACCATCCCCACTCTCTCAGGTGCTCCTCCGCCATCATACCATCCCTACTCTGTTAGGCGCTCCTCCACCATCACACCATCCCCACTCTCTCAGGTGCTCCTCCGCCGTCACACCATCCCTACTCTGTTAGGCGCTCCTCCACTATCATACCATTCCCACTCTGTCAGGTGCTCCTCCTCCTTCACCACTATGTCAGGTGCTCCTCCACCATCACACCATCACCACTATGTCAGGTGCTCCTCCACCATCACACCATCACCACTATGTCAGGTGCTCCTCCACCATCACACCATCACCACTATGTCAGGTGCTCCTCCACCATCACACCATCCCTACTCTGTCAGGTTCTCCTCCATCATCACACCATCCCCACTCTGTCAGATCCAGCCCTGGATTCTGTATACTAGATACTAGGAGGTCTCGCTGCCTCTTTAAGTGTCAAACACTCCTTTTAACTTCATAATTCTGTGCGAGTGTTTCCCGAACACACCGGTACACCTTCTGTGAAACCTATAATTATTCCCCTGTTTTTTCTCATAGGACCAAAGCAGATTTATTTAGGCAGGAGCAATTTGTTACTAGGAAAACAATGCTTTAAACTAAAATGCTGTGTTTAAGCCATCTTCAGAGGACTACTTGTTCAGCAGAAATATAGCATAAGTAGTATCTGGGGGGATGGATTAAATGAGTGCACTGATGTATAAAACATGCACATGGGAGCGAAGGACACTGGCAGTATATATATATAATATATATGTTCTATGAAATAGAAGTGTACATTCTAGGAGATTTACATAATGTGCCTTTCTGCTATGCTAGCTGCCTGATCTTGGAGCTTTGTACAGAGCTAAAGCTAGTATCAGAGGTAAACTATTGAAGCAAATCTAGATTCATCACAAAATTATGTGTGTGAGCATTAATGTTCCCTCCTCCTCCCTAATACTTCTGTCTCATAGTTAAGTTGTGATACTTTTATTATATATTAACTTTATACCTGCATGGCAGTTGCCATCTTTTTTGAGGTGTCAATATTAGGTTCAGCAGCTTTGAAAACCCCGTGCATTGCTCATTCAGATACTACCATTTTTTTTTTTTTCATTTCAGATGACCCTTGTCTTAGGGCTGAAACCCACGAAAGTTCTTTTTTTGAGCGTTTACGGAGCGCTTTAAATTGCTAACGATTTCACTAAATGCTCTGCCAATGTAAATAAATGTAACACATTCCACAATAGCGATTAGCAAAATGGCAATGGCAGGGCATGCAGCATTTTGGGAGCGTTTGAGCTTCAAGGTAAAGTATTGAAGCACAGGCAAATTGCTCCTGAATCGCTACGCATAGCGATTTGTGTGCGATTTTAAATTACTGCAAACTAAAACAAAATTTAATAAATTGAAAGGACCAAACAGAATTAAAATCACTAATCGCTATCACAATCGCTGGCAAAAAGCTTACACTTTTTAAAATCGCTACCAAAATTGCCAGGAAACGCTCATGAAATCACTTACAAAACACTTATTAAAAACACTAGCGATTTCTAGTGGGTTCAAGGCGTTACAGTGTTTATCAGTTCTTTGTACAAGGGAGATACCTTTTGAGAAGAGGTCAGAGCTATTGTAAACAGAAAGTGGCTGTATCTCCTAATTAGCTATTCACTTCTGCAAAGGACTTCATAAATGTAATTTTTCGACTTGTGTATACTTTAACCGCTGCCAACTCTGACAATTTTTACTCTAGAGAAAGCTATAGTACTTAACACCATATGTTATCAATAGAGGTATTTGATTACTGGCATATTACTTAGCCAAGTGTAGAATTTTAGTACCGTTCCACTATTTAACCAGCGGTTTTACAGCATCTACCTGATGGTCTTGTACCTGCTCTGTCCTGTAGACCCCAGAGATGATCAATGCAATGCTAATAATTTCAAGTCCATGCAAATGTTGCATTCTTTTTATGCAAATCTATGTATCTTTGAATCGGACCAATAAAAATCATCAGCTACTTCATTTAATTGGTCCAACTGCAAGCAGTGGAAATTTGCATGAACACAGTTACTGGCATCTCATTAACCATCACTACTATACACATAGGGAATTTGTGGATGCAGTGGCGTACCTAGGGCATTTGACACCCGGTGCTGGGTATTATAAGACCCCCCCCCCCAAAAAAAAAGTAAAGGGGCAAAAAACGGGTGGCGCTATAACATGCGGCTCGCAAAGCGCACCGCGTCAAAAAATGGGCGTGGCCATGACCGGATGAGGGCGGAGCTAACTGTAATTTGACGTGAACCCGGGTGAGAGTGATATGGAGGCTGCCATATTTATTTCCTTTTAAACAATACTAGTTGCCCTGCTAATCTATTTGGCTGCAGTAGTGAACTGAATCACACCAGAAACAAGCATGCTTGTTCAGGGTCTGTGGTTGAAAGAATTAGAGGCAGAGGACCAGCACGGCAGCCAGGCAACTGGTATTGCTTAAAAGGAGATAAATATGGCAGCCTCAATATTCTCACCTCGGGTTCCCTTTAAAAGTGCAATGCAAAGACAGTGGACCCAAGTTTTGGTGACCCTTTCCCCAGAAAATTCACATAATTGTGCAGGTTTTCTGAAGAAAATACACGTAATGTGAGCAGATTTGCCCAGAGAATACGTTCAATCATGTCGGCAGATTTGCCCAGAAAATACATGCAATCATGTCTGCAGATTTGCCCAGAGAATACGTTCAATCATGTCGGCAGATTTGCCCAGAAAATACATGCAATCATGTCGGCAGATTTGCCCAGAAAATACATGCAATCATGTCTGCAGATTTGCCCAGAGAATACGTTCAATCATGTCGGCAGATTTGCCCAGAAAATACATGCAATCATGTCGGCAGATTTGCCCAGAAAATACATGCAATCATGTCGGCAGATTTGCCCAGAAAATACATGCAATCATGTCGGCAGATTTGCCCAGAAAATACATGCAATCATGTCTGCAGATTTGCCCAGAGAATACGTTCAATCATGTCGGCAGATTTGCCCAGAAAATACATGCAATCGTGTGGCAGACCTGTCCACAAAACACTTCAATCGTCAATAGTTTCCAACAGTATAGCTAGTATAGTTGCCCCCTGTATAGCTAGTATATTTGCCCCCTGTATAGCTGCCCCCAGTATAGCTAGTATATCTGCCCCCAGTATAGCTAGTATAGCTGCCCCCAGTATAGCTAGTATAGCTGCCCCCAGTATAGCTGCCCCCAGTATAGCTCCCCCTAGTATAGCTAGTATAGCTGCCCCCAGTATAGCTGCCCCCAGTATAGCTGCTCCCAGTATAGCTGCCCCCCAGTATAGCTGCCCCCAGTATAGCTAGTTTAGTTGCCCCCAGTATAGCTAGTTTAGTTGCCCCCAGTATAGCTAGTATAGCTGCCCCCAGTATAGCTGCCCCCCAGTATAGCTGCCCCCAGTATAGCTAGTTTAGTTGCCCCAGTATAGCTAGTTTAGTTGCCCCCAGAATAGCTAGTATAATTGCCCCCAGAATAGCTAGTATAATTGCCCCCAGAATAGCTAGTATAATTGCCCCCAGTATAGCTAGTTTAGTTGCCCCCAGTGTGAGGAAAGCCTGGAAGGAGGGGTGGCGGGGAGGGGGGCCGGACCTCCCACCTCCCTCACCTGGGTCCCCCTCCTTCTGGCGCTTCCCCCTCCTAATTAGCAGCAGCGGGCAGGAGCGGCGAAGAAGACTCACTCACCTGCTCCTGGCGATAGCGGCGGCGCATAGCGTCATCCTCACGCGACGCTGGTCTCCGACTTCTCTGTTGCTCACTGTGCTTCCGCCAATCAGGAAGCACAGTGAGCGGTGGAGAAGGCGGAGACCAGCGTCACGTGACGATGACGCTATTTGCCATCGCCTGGAACGCAGGAAGGAGGTGAGTAAGTCCTCTTGCCCGCTGCTGCTAATTAGGAGGGGGAAGCGCCAGAAGGAGGGGACCCAGGTGAGGGAGGTGGGGGGTCCGGCCCCCCTCCCCGCTGCTTTTCCCGCCACCCCTCCTTTCCGTGCTGCTTCCCCCTCCTGTCCTGCACTTTGCACAGGCCTCTGTGGGAGGCCTGATGACACCCCCTGGGGTGCCCGACACCCGGTGCGGGGCGCCCCCTGCCGCCCTATGGTAGGGACGCTACTGTGTGGATGGCCAGTGAAAATCAGGGCTGTGGAGTCGGTACAAAAAATGCATAGACTCCGAATCCTCAGGTTAGGATTCCACCAACTCAGACTCCTTTAATTTGCATATTACAATTTTGTTGATTGAAAGTATGTAACATGAAATGCATCTTTTAACTGCCAACGCTTAGGAATTTTGAAATACAACTGAAGTGAGAGGGATATGGAGGCTGCCATATTTATTCCCTTTTAAAGGGGAACTTCAGCCTAAACAAACATACTGTCATTAAGTTACATTAATGTTAATTAGCATAGATGGGTAATATAATCTCTTACCCACCCTGTTTTAAAAGAACAGACAAATGTTTGTGATTCATGGGGGCAGCCATCTTTTTGGTTGAAAGGAGGTGACAGTTAGCATAAGGCACAGTTCCAACTGTCCTGTGTCCTGATCACCCCTCCCTGCTGCGTGCTAGGCTTCAAATGTCAAATTCAAAATGTAAAAAAAAAAATTGCACCAAAACAGCAGAATGAGAACAACAACATCAGAAATCCCATCATGCTTTGCACAGCATCAGGGGAAAAATGCCCGGGCAGCTTTCTTCTGTGCAGCTAAAAATGAGGCTTGTATAAGTTCTGATGCTGTGAAACTGTTAAAGAAACACCAGGCCTTTTCAGTGCTGTTGAGTCGATTTTTAGTCTGGAGGTTCACTTTAAGCAATACCAGTTACCTTGCTATCCAGCTGATCTTTTACCAAGGACAAGTTTTAGTCTATGACTAAAAGTATTAGAGGCAGGAGTACTTGTAGAAGGCACAGACATGAACAAAGAACATCTATCAGGCCCTAGGCAATGTAACTGTGGGTACATGTAAGAGTGATGTGCAGGTACTCTGCAGGAGAATGAGGCGATTCTTCCTCTATTAACCATTCTTCATGTACAACCTGAACCAGGTTTATGGGTGATAGACAACACATCTGTGTTCAATGTGCACAACATTCTCAGTGGATTCCCTGCAGCTCTGTGGGGAGTGCATATGTAGAGTATAGTACTACTGTGTAACAAAGTAAACGTGAGACAGATGAAATTAAAGTTTTATACATACATGGGGCTTCCTCCAGCCCCCTTCAGGCTAATCAGTCCCTCGCTGTCTTCCTCCGCCACCTGGATCTTTTGCTATGGGTCCAGATACTTGATCCAGTCGGGTGTAGTGCGCACGAATACACTCGGCCTCTGGGAGCATTCTACACCCGCGCAACACTATTGCGCAGGTGCAGAATGCTCCTGGCTGTGGAAGCGGCACCCGGCCGGACTGCGCTGACTGGCTGAATTACCTGGACTTGTAGCAGAAGATCCAGGTGGCGGAGGAGGACAGCGAGGGACTGATTAGCCTGAAGGGGGCTGGAGGAAGCCCCAGGTATGTATAAACTTTTCTCATCATCACCAAACTTTTCTTATCAGCCGTCTTGGGTACCCTTTAATTCGTAGTCACCAAACCAAATTTTAACAACATATCAAATTATTTGATTTCATGAGCAAAGGGAGTACATATATTTGCATAAATCAGCATCAACACAGAATTATTTCCATTTCACTGACCGTCACTATTAGTGACACAGCTATACATCAGGATTTATTCTTACAGCATAGATGTTATTTAGTATATATACAAGATTCCTGTCTACACATCATATATACAGTCACAATCAGATATGTATATCTGACTTTTAAAAATATGGGGACTGCTTTATTAAAGCAGCACAAGTAACTCTTTTTTGATTGGTTTATTTTATTTTTGTGTACTAAGCACAGCTAATACTGTATATATAAATTATTTTTGATGACTATTATCTGAGAAATAGAACATTTTATCAAAATTTCTATTTTAATTACAGTTTAAGTTCAGTCGGAGTCAGTGCATTTTTTCCCGACTCCAGGCACCCAAAGATTGCTCCGAATCCTCGACTTCGACTCCACAGCCCTGATCAAAATACAAGGAATAAGGATGGTCAATGAGATGCAATTAAATCTGAGTTGATGAAGGGTTATATACATTTTTGTATGTAAAAGCATGCAGTTTGGAAATTGACCAGTTGAATGAAGCTGCGGTTGGATTTGATTGGTCCATTTTCAAGCTGCATACATCTACATACTGCCATGCAACATGCAGGAAAATGCAGAAAACTGCGTTTAGAAAATGCGAAAAAAAAAAAAACCCGCAAATGTGCACAAACAGACGTAGCGCACACATTTTTTTTATTGTACTGTATAATTTCTTGTGATTTATTGTAAATACATTTTTCTTTAGTTTATTTTCCACTCCATTATAGTTGATGTATGTTCATGTCTTCATGACTATTATAACATTTGGATCCGTCTGTTAAGCTATCTGTTTCTTTAATTATCTTGCTGAATTTGCAGACATTGGTTAAATTTCTGCCTAAAGGCAGAGGAGTGTCTGAACGCCTTTTAGAAAATGTACTACTGGTAACTTTTGGGGGCAGTGAAGAATATGCCCCAAATGCTTTCCCGTTGAACTCCCAGACCAATGACACTGCATGGGATTCTCCTTTAAATCTTTGAAGTTCCTGCAAGTCATCTATTCCTTTACTCTGTAATTTGGAACAAGGTCCTGCAGTTAGATACAGTTGGACGATTATCTTTAAGTGTTTTGTTTCTGCAGCAACAGATTCCAAAATGAAGCTGCACAGATCATGTACCTTAATCAAACTCTCTGCTTTTAATTAGGAGTAAAATTAAAATGTAGAAGCTGTATGCCAAAACTGCAATCAGAGAGCCCACCTTCCCCTTCCCCCTTATCGCCTGTTACGCTCAGCAAGGGCCATTTTACATAAATAGTTTTTTGTGATATCTCCTGCAATACCCGTTCATGCAGTGACAATGGCTGAATCGGGGTGTAGACTCCGTAACTACTTCAGGACCGCTGGAAGTTTAAGGTACATACGTTGGATTTTTCCAAACGACACGTCGTTTGGATGTCAATTCGGGCGTGTGTACAGTCGATAGGTTAGCTGATATCGTTGGTTTTGATGGATCCGCCTGGCGGATCTGTCAAAACCAGCATTATCAGCTGAACAACCGACTGTACACACGCCCGATTTGACGTCCAAACGACGTGTCGTTTGGAAAAACCTGACGTGCGTATGAGCCTTAAAACTGCGCTGTACATGTAGCTGCCTAAGTCTGATGTGGTATAGATTTATTGCCGGTGGCTTCCATGCATGGGACATGACTGCACATCCCCGCCTGTACACAACCCTGTTGTCTAAAGACAGCTGAGTTCCATACATCAGTCAGGAATAGTTTTCACTAGCTCCTGACCACTGTGAGCCAATCACAGTGATCAGGATGTGAGAAATCGAAATAAAGGCTCTGGTCCTTAAAGGGGCTGGAGCCTTTGGTACTAAAGCCCATCCTACAGACACAGAATATTTTAATTATTTAGACTTTCAATGTCATCAAAACACTGACTGGATTTGAATGAAGATCTAATAAAAACTATGGCCCGATAGATAGATAGATAGATAGATAGATAGATAGATAGATAGATAGATAGATAGATAGATAGATAGATAGATAGATAGATAGATAGATAGATGGATAGATAGACAAAACTTGAACAAAAATTAAGTGATCCCAGGAGGAAAAGTTAGATTTCTTGTGGGAAAGGGGGTATCGGCTACTGATTAGGATTACGTTCAATTCTGGGTTAAAGTTCCTCTTTAAGTAGCTGCAGAGCTCATGTCTCATTTTTCACACCTAGAACAATTCAGGGACTGGCTACAAATGTGGACACTCTCTCGCATATCACATCCTCAGCAGTTACCTCATGAAATAACTGTATTTTACATACTTACATATAACCTAGCTGATATACGTTTTGTCATTAATCCCTGTAATTTATTGAGCCAAACTGGAGGGTTTGCCTTTTTGGCAGCCACAGTAGAGCTTTACTTTAAGTCTGCGTGTTCAGCAGTTTGAATGACAAGTTCCAGTGTAAAATCTTTCTTTACAGGAAGCTAGCTGTGCCCCAGGTTTAATGGCCTGTTGCTGTATGCATAGTAAAGAAAACCACAGTCGTGTCAGCTGCTATATAAGACCAAGATCACACCAGATTCTGTGCTGTTGCTGCAGCATTTTTCTAGATGACATTTTCATTTGGAGGATGTTCTTGCTGAGCTTTTGCAAGTTTCAGGCTTTCGAAGTGGTAAGTTGTAATCCCATGTGAGAGCGGCATGAATGGGGGCTTTCTGCCGAGAGTTGCTTTGGCAGCAGGACGAGGAAAATGATTGCATAGTTAAGGCCATCGCCCGAGGCAGTCACAGTGCTCAGGACAAGTGTTGCATGATAAATTTTCACTGAGTGCTGGAACATCTGCAAATGTACAGTATCTTCTGAATTAGTTCTCACATGCTGCTGACTCCGAACATTTTACAGGGAGAAATGCATCCTTGAAATAAGTTATTCTTCATTACCTCTGAAAAATGTGCAGATTAACCTGCCACCGTATTTCTTCATCTGCTTAGCTACAGTCTGGCTTCTCGTGGAGTCTGTATGGCGGTGCGGTGGGCAGCCATCTTGCTCGACACAAACTTACTTGGTGAAGCCATTAAAGAGACGCCATTATCAGACTGTAAGGGTCCTTTTACACTACATCCGTTGCTTTGCTAAAGGACAACTGATGTGCAAGGCAATGTCCATGTTATTATGTGGCCTTTTTCACCTGTACGCTGAAAAACTGAAGCTTTTTCATAATGTACTGCGATGGAAAAACTGATTAGTTAAAGGGAACCAGAGAGGATCAATAAAAGATTTTATACATACCTGGGGCTTCCTCCAGCCCCATACGCATGGATCGCTCCCACGCCGCCGTCCTCAGCTGCCTGGATCCGCCGGTACCGGGTCCCGTCATTACCGCCAGTCGGCCAGTCGGCTGGCGGACGCGGACAATTCTCTGCATCACAGGGGGCTCCCTCCATACAGTTACGCGTGTGGCTGCCTACTGCGCAGCCGCATGCGTACGTGTATGGAGGGAGCCCCTGTGATGCGGACAATTGGCCGCGTCCGCCGGAAGTGATGGGCCCGGTACCGGCGGATCCAGGAAGCGGAGGATGGCTGCGTGGGAGCGATCAAGGCTTATGGGGCTGGAAGAAGCCCCAGGTATGTATAAAATCCTTTTTCTATTTTAACAAATGATTCCTCTCTGGTTCCCTTAAAGATACATCAGTGTTTCAGCATATAGTGTAAAAGGGGCCAACGGCTGGGCTCGCACTGCACAGAACAAATTGATCTGTTTTAAGTTTCAAATTGATGTTTTTTTACATTGGGCAATGGTTTTTCATCCGTGTGCTCCATTGCCCTTCGCCACCTGTTCAGTATGCCTGTTAGCATCCGCTTCATTTGGTCGATACATAATAAACGCAGACTACCTAAACTTGCATTCCATTTGTCAGAACAGATGTGTTGTGAACAGACTGATGTGAACGGATTGTATTGCGTTGCATAGGATTTGTTTTGTTCCCCTTAATGGAACCTTTTTTGTGCCAATGTGAACCCAACCTATGTATTCATTCTTTGTTAATGCATTGGTCGCAAGTTCTTAAAGGGGACATAAAGAAATCTTTTAGATAGCCATACTTGTGGAGGCATGGAAAGGAGGTACTGTACAGGCTAAACAGCTTATTTGTTAATTAAAAAAAAAAAAAAATAAAGCAGACCTGAACTTCCTCTCTGCTCTAAGAGATGAGCAACAGTATAATGACCTTTTTTTTTTTTTTTTAAGAGAAAAACATTTTTGTTACAGCTTACAGAACTCCTGCAATAAATCTGCAGTGTCTACTTCCTGCTTTCATGGAAGCAGACAAAGGGTTAACATCCTGTGTTTACATATCAGCTGTGAATGCCGAATTTCTGTGCTGACACAGCTGAGAGATCAACTTAACTTGTGATTACTTACAGATGAGGGGGGATTAGACGGGCTCTTCTCTCTAAAAACACATCGGGTGCATTTCTCTCTATTTTCCTTGTGTTCTGCAAGAGTTCAGGTTCACTTAACTGATGGTATTCCGGTGTCACCTAGAAAGCCATTTGGAAGCTTGGTTGTTAGTCTATTACTAAATCAAGCAAGTTCTTGTCTGGAGGGTATTTTTACAGCCATAGAGTGGATTGGTCAGAGCCCCCATAACTTACCATTAGGTAACGTGCGCATGCACACATGCTGAGTAACACAAGTGGATGGGCCCAGATGGATGAAGCAGAGGAAATGCAGTCAGATTCTGACACTGCTATTTCATGACAGAAAGGTACTTCGGAGGGCAACACTAAAAAAAGCAGGTCTGGCCTTGAAAATATGCAGGGCAGTGTTTAAACAGTCAGTACTAAGAATGCTGTCTCAGGTTTTTTTAAGCCTGTTCTTGGTCTTTGGATTTATATTTAAGGAACTGGTTACACATACTGTACCATGGTTTTTTGTTTTGTTTTGATTTACAATTGTTACATAATTGTTAATGTGAAATGTGAATTTTTTTTTACCAGTTATTGAAAACAGAGCTGGTTGGCTTATATGTATATCCAGGATTGGCTTGTTGACATTAGCATGTAACAGCTTGTGACTAATGCTATGCTGCAGAGCATGCTGGGAGACTCTGTCCATATTGTCCATCTCGTGTGGGAATACATGGACGGCTGGTGATATTTAAGCAAGACTTACACAAACAGCCACTTCCGCTGTCAGCGGGAACCAGTCCAAAACTTTTACTTTAAACAAAACTGGAAAGATTATTTTTACAGACTTCCATTAAACATTCTCTGGACAACACCCTGGAACAGGAAACCGCGATTTCTCCAAGATTTACACAGGATGGAAATAGATAACATTCCTGCAGGGCCAGGACTCTAATGAATAAGTGTGGCTTGTTCTAGAGCCGGCATGGGCAAACTTGGCCCTCCAGCTGTTAAGGAACTACAAGTCCCACAACGCATTTGCCTTTATGAGTCAGGACTGTGGCTGTAAGACTCCTGCAATGCATTGTGAGACTTGTAGTTCCTTAACAGCTGGAGGGCCAAGTTTGCGCATGCCTGTTCTAGAGGCTTGCGGTACACTTATTATCCACCTCCATTTCCTATCCTTTTTAAATACAAATAGTATGTATAGAATAAATACCACAACGCAGATGAGAAGAATTTCATGGTTTACAGCAATGCTGTTTTTTTATTTTTATTTTTTTATGTGTAAGTTACACATTAACTCTTTCACTGCCAAAGTGCTGCTTCCATATTGCAAGCCAGGTGGCCGAGCCTGCTTTCCCATTTTTCACTTGTTCCACGACACAGACACATTATGGACGGTAAGCTCAATAAAATATCCCGCAAACAATATATTTTTTGAACGCTGAGGGCTTATTGAATTAAAATAGAGCGCTGTCAGTTTAGTCTGTCATATGTGTGTAGTGTCAGTATTCATCAAGTTAATATTTTCTCAAAAAATCTGTAAAATCATTAATGGGCTTATAATGTAGTAGAATCTTCCAGAAACCCACTAAATACAAAATATGAATCTGTGCTCATTTGTGGGGTCGTTCACATTATGGAGGGTGCCATCAGCTATGAGGCACCATATAAGATGCTTAATTCATTAAATTGTGGTAATATTACCACACATACACAACATGTGGTAATATTCAAGCGCGCTTAACTTCCACGATTTAATGAGTCCAGCCCATAGTGTGCAATCTGCATGGTGACAGGAAACTCCATACTCTTTCATATTACCATTCATACTACATCCTGTGTTCCCACGTATTTTAGATGTAACACGGCTGGGAACATTTTATTGCACAATGTGCGTAATTTCCGTCCGTGCTATAATGTGACATGCATGCCATGTATCAAACACATGCATAAAATCTCATTCTTGTATGCGTTTTGTAGTGTGTTAGGCCCCTAAGATATATTTATATGCGTATGTGTTTATGTAAATGTGTGGATAGATAGCGATATATATACATACATACATACATACATACATACATACATACATACATACATACATACATACATACATGTATGCGACCAGCTCGTTCAGTGGTTTTGCATACGACTTACTGGGAATTGGAAAGTGTGTGGAGGGGGGTAAGGAGGGCTTTTGGCAGAATTGCTATGTATTTCATATCTAATTGTAGGATGTGAGAGCTTTGTAAGCACAGTAATAAAATGTTACATTTTCCTGACAAACACTTCTGCAACTAAGAGAACTATTTTTTTTTAAATGTGGTCATGCTCTTTGGAGTAGCCCAGCTGATGGCATTAACAGCAGACTTTGCATGTCGAGAAGCTATACCTGTATACTTGTCATAATAACCTTGTTCAGACTGTCATATTGTGGAGGACAAAGGAACTTTCTGAGAAAGTAGCAGACTGGACTCTGAAAGGCTCAGCTACAGGAAATGGTTGGTAAAGAGGCACCTGACCATCTCCTTTAAATTTGATTATAGCTAACAAAGGCAATTATGAAAACATTTGTGGACACAGTTTGCCTACAGCTGTTCCCTACACAGAAATTGTGTTTTATAACACTAGATTTCTCCAGCAGGTGGCGATGCAAGCAAAATCTTTTGCTACAGTTAAACATTACTCAGCACCGTTTTGTATTTATATAAAATACATTTCCCTAAAGCATACTCTGAACATGCAATTCTTTTACCAAGGATTGTTAGCAAGGCAATGCAATTGTGTTTTGTTTGTCTTCTCTTTTCCTTTTGTATGTTGCAGTTAGAGTACTATCTGGGTTAAGCCAGAAATGTATATTAATGCTTTTTTTGCAACACATAACTGGTACATTGAGAGTCTACAGTTGCAATTTGTAAGCTTTGTAATTTGGTGGTAAAATGAAGTAATAGTTTCAAATATGATACTGTTCTATTTCTTCCAAGTTTTTTCTCCTACTGATATTTTAACACCTTGTCAATATAATGGCAGCAAGAAAATACTCTAAATAATTTTAATAGTGGTTTTTCACCAACTTTTTGGTACTTTGTCAATTGCAAAGTGCTGAAAATGTATTTTAACCACTTCAGCCTACAGGCCATTTTACCCTTAACGCCAAAAGCCATTTTCACGTGTCAGCGCTCTTCCCATTCATTTGACAATAACTTTATCACTGCTTCTCACACGTAAATGATCTCTATCGTGGTTTTTTTTTTCGGATTTTTGTGGGCGATACTTGTTTTCATTGAGGTGCAAATAAACTTGAGATGATTTAATTATGATCTAGAATTATGGAGTTATTACATTACTAGGGACCTTAGCCTGTTTAATAATGGGCTCTAGGTCTTTCACCGCCACGGGCATGCACTCGCACATGCCCGGCCCCCTGGCTGTCCTGCTCCCGTGTGGACAATGGCTATCCCTGCGGCACATGCACAGTAGCACAAAGCAGGGACACACACGCACACACACAGACATGGGATGCAGAGACACAGGGGTTTTATTAGGTAGGATAATACCATTTGTACTCAAAATGCATAGATCTGCCTCAGATCAATACAGGGTTGCAGGCTGAACTGTGTTACAGAGGACATAGTCAGGTGTTCACAAATTCCAGACTAAACAGGTGGCTTTTCCGTTTAGACTTAAATGCTTCCAGGGATAGAGATGTCCTGATTGGGTGTGGCAGGGGGCTCCAAAGTGTAAGGGCAGCAGAAAGGCTCTGCTTACAAAGATTTTGAGGTGGACTCTGGGGGTGATCAAGTTATTAGATCCTTTTGATCTAAGATTGCAGGGGTGTGATGCAGTTGCAACAAGTCCTTCAGGTATCCAGGGCCCAGATTGTGCAAGGATTTGAAAGTCAATGAGCCAATCTTAAATTCTTCTTTTTATCGGTAGCCAGTGGAGTGAGCAAATGGTTTGTGTTATGTGGCAATGGCAGGGTTGGCTAGTTAGCAGCCTTGCAGTGGCATTCTGTACTAATTGCAGGCAGTGCAGGTCTTTGTTTGTAAGGCCTATATAGAGAACATTGTAGTTGTCCAGTTGTGATGTGATGAAGGTAGTATGGAAATCTATTGTGAAATGGACTAAGCACATCTTGCAGTGAAAGCATTTGATTGGTCTATTTTGAAGTTGCATATATTTGCAGCAACAATTGCATAATTTTGCATTGTCTTACAATTATTTGCATATTTCAGCTAAAGTAGAAAGTAGCCACTGAGCCAGGACTTTGGACGAAACGCCTTAAAGGGAACCAGAGAGGATTCAATATACATACCTGGGGCTTCCTCCAGCCCCATACGCACGGATCGCTCCCACGCCGCCGTCCTCCGCTGCCTGGATCCGCCGCCACCGGGTCCCGTCATTGCCGCAAGTCGGCAAGTCGGCCGGCGGACGCGGCCAATTCTCCGCATTACAGGGTGCTCTCTCCATACAGATACGCATGTGGCTGCTTACTGCGCTGCCGCATGCGTACATGTATGGAGGGAGCCCCTGTGATGCGGACAATTGGCCACGTCGGCCGGAAGTGACGGGCCCGGTACCGGCGGATCCAGGAAGCTGAGGATGGCGGCGTGGGAGCGATTCAGGCTTATGGGGCTGGAAGAAGCCCCAGGTATGTATAAAATCTTTTTCTTTTTTCACCCCCCGTTCCTCTCTGGTTCCCTTTAAGACATCCGTGGCGCAGAAATATGGGAACACAAAAACGGGCTATAGATGTCGTCCGCTGAAGGTGGAGGTGAATTTGCACTTTATTGCCTCTGTGGCGTATGAATGTTTGCGGCAGTCTAAGAGTTAATATTATTGTTCAAATGGAAAAAGCAGAACTTATTTGGTGTAATTGAGGCATTAAAGATCTCTGTATTTTGAATCCCGTCCCGCATATGTCTCTGGAAAATAAATTATCCACCATGCAACAAATCAGATATTCCATATCGCACAGCTAGAAGTGATTTGATTTTCCAGCTTTGCATTTGTCCGCCTTCAGATTAGTCCATTTTTCTCCGTTATCAGGGGCGTTTCACGGTGTGCAGTAAATGCAGCTCTGAGGCCTCCCTACCTGCAGTGTCCGCATCAGGCTTCATAATCTGTCATAGTATGCAGGCAGGTAACCGCTGATCTGAGCTTATGTCGTGCAAGACGCCTTCTGGCCTCCAGGGATTAAGCCTGAAATGTATACATCTATCATCAGCATCTGGTTATTTTTATCGAATGCCATCAGAACCCCACGCATGTATTAACAGTCATTTTATGTAATTCTGTATTCAGGCATCAGAAGATGAAGCTGCATTAAAGGTTTTAGGAAGGCCGGTATCCGCTGTCATTGGGGGAATTTATCAAGTGATACAGAGTATAAATCATTCTAATCGGGTTTGTAGTACAGGGGGTGGCTATATGCATAGTTCTGGACTTCAATTATGTTCACAGAAACACAAACATATGGCGTTTATGAGCCTTAACTGGTCCACAAAGTACAATATACCATCTCACCTTTTTTTCCATGGGGAAAAGGGGGATGTAGTGACATCACACTTCTCAGCTTCACAAGACCAGCATTGCAGATCAGTCTTCAGATGAATTTAGGCAGTTAATTAATAAGCCCTTCCAATTTATGATTGATTAGACATTTTGTCCAGTTGATTGTCTAATTGGGAAAAAAAAGAAAAAATACAGTGTATGGCCAGCTTAAAGCAAACTTGAAGGGAGGAAAATTGCTTCAGGTTAGATACTTACCCGTGGAGAAGGAAGGCTCTGAATTACATAGAGCCTGCCCGGTCCTCACTACATCCTGTCATGCCACCACTGTGCTCTGTTTAAAATTTGTACCCAGTTGTCATTTTGGCCCTCCTCGGGCAGTCTACAGAAGTACTCAGGTCCAGATACTGTGCACGCACGAAGTCTTTCGAAGTTCTTGGGAACCAAGCACTTCTGAAGCCTGACCTATTCGACCTGCACGTCAAATAACTTTACTGGGCGAACAGTGGTGGAATGAGGAAACGAGAGAGGATGAGGTACAGACTTCCCTCTCCATAGGTAAGTATCTAACTTTTCTATTTTTTTTTTTTATTTTTTTTTCTTACTTAAGATTTACTTTAAGTCTCATAAGGGCTATATTTCAAGGGAGGTCTTGTAATGGCAAGTGGTTGCTAATCGTAACTAGATAAAGTGACTAGTGGCTAGTGAGTTGTGTGACATGGTCCTAAAGCATGGCAGTTTGGCTGTGTTGCCCTGCATTGTTGCCTGGATCCCCTAACTGGTTGAACACACACAACCTTTGGCAGAAAAATCAGATCACATATATGATTATTTAGAAAACTGTGTTTTCTTGCAGGGGCACTGTACATATAAGATCAAAATAAAACAAACAACTTGTATAGCACATATTACAATTCCCTCCCTATTCAGATTACCCTTTAGAAAACAAGCAACAAAATGCACAACCACACTCGCTGGTAAGAGTCAATAAAACGATGGATTAGTAAGTCTACAAGATCTGTCTGGTTAATTAAATCTTTTTAACTTGGAAGAACTCAGCATAGAAAATAGGAGTCCTGGGAATTGTGGTAAGTAGCAGTGCTGGCGCCTTTGCCTTGGTTGAAGCCATTTCATGCCTGTTCCTTCGGAAAGAATTTGGCATGAAAATGATGATAGTAGCAGTGTAGTGCTGATCATCTCAGGTGGAATATTCAGGGTTGTTTTTACAGCCAGTATCCTCTGCTGCAGCGGCATTAACTAGAAATGGTATCTATGAATAATAATGTGCCTAGGCAAGTTTTTCTAAGTCTCCACCTTCTTACCTCTCTTTGTAGAAGGAAACATACTGACTGATAGCCAATTAATTCAATATTGGACATACTAGTGCTGTTTTATGCATTCTCTATAGCTGTGTGGCACTTTTAAGGTATTGAATGAATTGGGGAATAAAATGCCAGATTAGGCTATAGAGAGCTACCAGTTTTCCAGATGGACGAGAACAAGAGTGGATATTCCTAGAGAAGAAGACCAAACAGACACTGCGTCCGCCTGGGCCCCGTAGCAGCTATTGATGCATCCAACTGGTATTATTAAATATACGGTACAAATTGTAACTAAACCTCTAACACAAATGGCCAAATTAATATGGAATGCCAGCAAGAATTTTTGTAGGAGCCCTGCTCCATTAACAAAAATCAGAAATGCTCAAAAGTTAAACCCTAAGCATGGTTAGTGATGCAAATAATTGGGCGGTACAGTGACAAAGTGAAGGTTCCTGGTTTAACGCTTTTTATGTAGTTTTTATGTTCTCCCAATGTTTGTGGGGGTTTCCTCCAGGCTCTCCAGTTTACTCTCACATTCCAAAAACCTATATGTAGATTAAATGGTCCCACCAAAAATTGGTCTGATAGAAACATGAGACAATGACTGGCTATGGTAGGAATTAGATTGTGAGCTTCTCTGAGGGACATGTCTATAATTACACTATGTAAAAGGGCTGCAGATTATGTCAATGCTATATAAATCCCCTTTAATAATAATAGTAATACATTTCTGGCTGCATACAGATCTCATACACATTGTATGCACAGACTAATGATCAAGGTGAGGAAGTTCATTTATTGGCCCATCTCCAAGCTGCATGCAAGTTGGAAATATTTTCATCTCATTGACCATCTCTATTAACCTGTTAACAGCCGCAAATAAGTTATCTCACTTTCCGATAATGCACTGCTTTTGTCTTCAGCTGGCAGAACTTGTGCTGTAAACTCTTAGCTTGCTTTGATCTCTCTCTAGGAAGAATCTAAAAGCAGTAGGCCTCTTTTATTGTCTCACACTGCCCCCTAGTGGCAAGTGGCCATAAATACACATTAGAGCAGTACTAATTAGAAGCTAGAAAATCTGACAAAGAAAGAAATTTAAAAAATGTGCTAAAATAAATTGGCCTAGAGCACTTGCAAGCGTCTAAATAAATTGGCTGCTAAAGGGTTAAGCAGCAGCTATATTCTTGTGCGTCCTTCTGTAACATTACAGAAACCAAGTCTCTTCTGACTGATCATTAAGCCCTCATTGCTCACAGCAGACATACTCTTTCTTACAACACAGGAGTAAAACAAGAGTGGTTTTAGACACAAAACTAGTCAATCCAAATTTTCACTTTTAACTGACTTTTTAGTAATAAAGGGAAATAAAAATGTGCAAAAAAATACCAAATAGCCCCTGAAATGTAGGTTTGGTACGTAGTATGTCATATCTGTTTATTAAAAAAGTAATAAATACAAAAAAGAAGAAAAAAAATCATCTTACTGGAAACCTCTGCCTGATGTTAGAGGAGATCTGTGCAGTCCTTGGGAAAAGCCAGCCGCCTCATTTCTGATCTCTCCATTTTTCCTTTTGGCTCTTCTTTGTGTTACAGCCGATGGATAGAGTAAAACGTGCAATATAAAAGTTTTGACAATGGCATTGGTTCGAAGTGTGCCTTTGTTGCTGTTGATACCCATAAGTATTGTGCTTTGCTATTGGCAGTATAATTTGCAGCTCCACGTGAGACAAGCCGTTTTCACAAGATTGATGTGACGACCTAGAGTAGTGTTAATTAATCAGAGATAGGAAGGACTTGTGCTTTGCATTCTTAATGAGTTCTACTTTTTAATTGCAGCCTGATTCTGATAACTCTGCTGGGCTTATTTAGAAACAGAGTGCAAAGAGCAGTTAAGTGTAGTAACCTACATACTAACCAATCAGCAATCTGATGGCATTTCCATAAATAGTTTAAAGGTGAACTCTTAGCAAACAGGTAAATATACAGTTGGACCAAACCTGCATGAAACTGGCTTGGTACGGCTAGGTTCACAGCAGTCTTGCTGATTTTTCTGGCATCAGAATTGTCTGAATCGCACACTTGAAACAAACATGTGGCTAATCTAGTCAGACTTCAGTCAGAGCGCCTGATCTGCATGCTTGTTCAGGGTCTGTGACTAAAATATTAAAGGCAGAGGATCAGCAAGACAGCTAGGCATTGTAAAAAAAAAGGAAATAAATATGAAAGCCTCCATATCCTTCTCACTTCACATGTGCTTTAAAGTGTTCCCGAGGCAACATGACCTGATAAGATAAACAGGTGTAAGTAGAGGGCAAAATATATTACACTCGGCTTCTCTCTTGTCAGTAACTTGATGGGAATATAGTAAGTATCGTAAATATAGTAAGCATAACTGATAAGCAAATTACAGCCATAAATGTTTCCCTGGCAGAATTCAACTTCTGAATGCAGGGGGGGGGGAAGGTCAATAGTTCATGTATTTTCAGTCAAGGACACTTAATAGGCTGCCACTGAGCAGACACGACAAAACAATCTACTTTGTAAATGTTTAAATTTAAATATCAAATAAAACCATGGGATAGCTAAGAGGAAATGACCCATGCACAGCAGCCAAGATGGCTCACATATCGTTAATATTGTTATTATTTTGTATTTATTTAGTGCCCACATCTTGTGTAGCGTTGTACAGAGTATATTGTCTTGTCACCTTGTTGTCCCTCAGAGGGGCTCCTAATGTATTCCCTACCATAGTCCTATGGCTATGTATATGGTGTATGTATCGTACTCTAGGAACAACTTAGAAGAAAGCCAAGTAACTTATCTGTATGTTTTTGGGATGTGGGAGGAAACCAGAGGAAACCCCCACGGATATGGGGAGAACATACAAACTCCATCAGGATTAGTAACTCATTAGAGCTCTGTTTTTATAATGTCAGTGGGCAGTTTAGGGTTAGTTTTTAGCATATTAAACGTTTACCGGTATAATAAATTCTGCCTTTTCTTCCCAAAAATGACATTCTTTTGTTGAAATTGTAGGTATGATGTAAACATTTTTTTTCTCCTTCCATTTACTGACAAAGCTGCATGCTCTTCCCGTGGTATTTACAGTAAGAATCCGTATATATGAAGTATGGAAGTCTTTGTGGATATTAGAAGAAATGTCTAGTCTTCATTTGAAGCGAGTGTGCAATCAGAGAATGACCTTTAGAGAGAACGTCACGTGCTTTCACCGCAGAGTAACATTAACTTCCATTATGTAGCACTTAAACTGGAATTCTCTAATAAGCTTCTACCTAAAACATAAAATCTTATGGAGTTATTCTCATGCCGGTGATTCACCTGAATTACTGCTCATATTTCTCCTTTGGATCAGCCAGAGCCATCCCCCCAGGGGGGCTGGAAGTCTGTCTTAGGACTCCACATAAAATAAACCATTTTCAATTAATCCATCAGGTTTCCTCTGAAAAGAAAACTGGTGATTTCAGGGCGATGGGGTGTGACAGCAGCCGACTGTCCCTCTCTTCAAGGGCACAAGTGGCTTGTATGAATTCTTCATTGACGATTATGTCAGACCCTTTGGCCCTCCCCCAAGGAACAATAAAACATCCCCAAGTATGGGAATTTAAAGCCCAACTAAACATAAAATTGAACAGGGAAAATTCTATTAGGAACCAAGTTAATTAGTGTAAAATAGAAGTATTAACTTTGGAAATTCCATTTAACATTAGAAAAAAAAAACCTTGTGTAGCTGTGCTTGCTGCAACTGTGCAGCTGCCCATACAGAATGATGGGTGCATTCACACTGCATCAGCTCTGTTGCGGAATTATTCTGCAATGCAACTGATGCAGTGGGAAAGGACTTTTAAAGGACACCTGAAATGAGAGGGATATGGAGACTGCCATATTTATTTACTTATAAAACATTCTAGTTTCATGTCTTGAAGATTGCTTTGGCTGAATTAGTACATGTAGTCCCCAGTTACCAAACAAGATGGGGACTGTGGGCTAATTCTTAACCTGAATCCATACTGACATTGGAACACTGTGCCATCTCTGTATTCTGTGCCGCCAGTGTCCCCTCTGTGTCACCTCTGCTCCCTTGTACCTTCAGTGTCCGTCTCTGTGCCACCTCTGCCCCTCTGTACCCTTGTTCCCTCAGTGTCCCCCCCTGTGCCTTTACTGTGTCCCTCTGTGCCACCTCATCCCCTCCACCCCCCTTTGTGCCTCCGACTGGTCTAGGGATGACTGTTTACGTGTAAATTACTCCGAACTCTTACCTTGCTATATAGTGTACCACAGCAAAATATCTTTTTATGGAGTTTAAAAAACTTTTTTCTTTAGATTTTTTTTTTAAAATTTTCAAATCTACAAGGTCTTTTTGAAAATAAATAAAAATTACTTGTTCTTGCAGAATCAGGTTGTTTGTATCGGTGGGTCGTTCATAAGTCGAGGACTACCTGTATCTAGATCACAAACGTTTAGCTTACAACTGAAGTCTGACTAAATTAAGTTGTACTTCAGTCCAAAATATCTGATCTGCGTGCTTGTTCAAGGTCTATGGCTAAATGTAATAAAGGCAGAGGATCAGCAGGACAGCCAGGCAACTGGTATTGATTAAAAGGAACAAAATAAATATGGCAGCTTCCATATCTTTCTCAGTTCAGGTGTTCTTTAAGTTGGACTGAATTTGCTGCATGCTTGTTTCAGGTGGGTGTTTCAGACACTACTGATGTATGAAGGATCCGCAGGACGTCAGGCAAATGGTATTATTAAAAAGGAAATTAATATGGTAGCCTCCATATTCCTCTCACTTTAGTTGCCTTTGTGAATGGAATCTGAGAAAATGTTGACAAATGGGATACATGAGAAAGACGATGAAGATGATCTCTGAAATGTACCATTTGCAATCTAATCTGAATAAATAGCCCTTAAAATCCCAGTACAGTACATTCTGTAAAAAAAAAAAAAAAAAAAAAAAAAAGTGACTTAGTCCAGTTAGTCTACTTATAGAAATTACAACAAAAATGGAATGGGGGGGGCTTTGGGGGGCGCAGGCCTCCAGTTGCTGGAAAACCAACTGGGGGTTGACTGGTTGTATTTAGTAATCTTAATCACTATATAATATCTTGGGGTTTCCTTAGACTGGAATATTGCTTTAACCTCCGTCACAGGCAGGTATTGCTTGACCGAGATGGAATATTAAACATAACTGTTTGGGAAGGAAAAGGTTACTGACTGTTGCCATTTAACGTAGGCTAATATCATTGTGGATACATTACATCCACTCCTCCCCCAAAACATTTTATATCACTCTTCACTTGTTCATTTAATATTATGTGATTTATTACAGCAGGGATAATTAACTGACAGCGCTCAAATATGAAGCATGAAGGTGAATTACATTATTAAGTTTTATGGTTTTTCCATTGCAGCCTTGTTTAAATGAAATGGGGGAAAAATGGGGCTTGCGGTGTCACATCTGCTGTAACTGGCATCTATTGATTTATTGTCACCTTTATGTATTCTTCATAGCCGTGCTGGACCTTAGGAGCTCTGTCATTGGCTGCAGCTGTTTCTAGTGCAGGAACTATGCTGTGGAAGGCACATAGCGTGTCTGTCTCTCTGCATATCAATTGGCCAATCCTATCTGACTAGCTAGCTTTCTAGTTATATCTATACATGTATTATATTATTTATCTTGTTGGGCAGTTATTTCTGTAGATGACTGAACGTGGCCATACACTTATAGATTGCCATCTGATCTGGCGAAACAAACGATTCCTATCGGATCAGAGAGGAATCCATTCTTACCACACAGTGCATTTTACAATAGAATTTAGTAAGGAATCTGTTAGGAATGGAGCAAACTACAGCATTGCACTTTTTCTTTGCAGAGCAACACTATTGCTTGTCCATCAATCACCCCAATCACTGCAAAACGTCCTTTATGTCCAGTCAATAGATTTTAGGTAAGAAACAACTGAAATTTGAACGGACGTGATTTCATGATGAGTGATTTGCAGTGTGCACAGCAAAGCTTACACTCACCTGTTCTCTACAGCCGGCTGTTTCGCGTTATATGCCCTTTTACAAGCCGCTCAGCTCATTGTGCAAAGTGACTTGTAAAAGGGTATAACACCCGAAACAGCGGACTGTAGCTGCTACACAGCATTTTATGGATCTTCAGTAAAGCTGATTTATACTTAGATGGGGTGCGGACCATTATCTTCAAACAAGACGGATCTTTACCCTGTTGGTACAAGGGGTTGGTTCCCACACACCCAATGATTGCTGGGGTGCTGTTCCATCTCTCTTGACTCACCTGTCCACCAGCATGCTTCTTCTCCCATGCCTTCTCTCCACTGCCAGGCACTACTCTCTGCCTCTTATCTCCCGGGCATCTGTGTGTCACAAACCCTAGAGGCATCTAGAAGTCACGTTAGGCATGTGACACCATTCTCCTAATGTTTAGCCTCTAGCCGATAATCAAGAAGTGTGGTGGTGTTAGCCGGCAACCCTTAACCCACGAGCGATCTGCCAAGCAAATGTACTCACCCCCAGTGACACTGATCCCCCACTTTCCCATTGTTTGCGCCACTCCCCCCCCCCCCCCCCACCGCGTGACATTGTGCATGCACCACTTCTTGTCCCCCGCATAGTAACACAGCGCATTGTCAGCTACACAGATGACTTGCGTGTGCAGCCTGGCCCAGCGATGTCGCTCAAGGGGAGCAGGTCCTGATCCCCGATGGGCGGCATCTGTTAAGTGTGTACACACCTTTAGCCTGTCTGTCAATCTATTTTTTTTGTTTGTTTTTTTTTTATTTGCAACTTCACCATCAACAACTAAACTGAATAGTAGTGAAGTATAATGCAAAGTTAGTTGGCTGTACCAGAATGCCCTAATCCACCGATCAGCAACTGGGGATAAGTGGTGGACTCTGATAACCATAATTCATCTGATCTATGATCTTCCTGGGCTCAATAAAAAGATTGACATGTGACCTGCTGCCTTCATTGTGCTGCTGTATTGTAGCCAGCTAGTCAGATTGGTGTAGCTAACAAGATAGATTGTTTAGACAGTGATCAAATTGGTCGGAAAAATCAATATGTGTATGGCTAGCTTAAGTGATAGTTCACATTTTAACTGAGTTGTATAAATACACGCCATTCTTTCATCCTACTGTGAATCAGATTGTAAACTTGATTGGACAGGGACCTGTGTTATAGTTTGTACTTGTTATATATGCAGGTTTGTCATCTTCACCCTCTATTGATTGCACAGCTCTGAATAATAGGATAGCACTTGAGAAAGCGATCTCAAACTATATATTCAGCTTTAAGCATTCTCTCTCCAGATAAATTCCCTTTTAATAGTATCTACTTAAGCCTTATTCCTGCTTTCGCCTTCACAGAGCTGCAGCTGGATGGTTGTGAGCCATCAAGTGATAGGATGTTTTTTTATGAACTCCTTCCTGCCACTTCAGAGGGGGGATTTGTGAAGCAGTTGGAATTACATCTGGAAGAGATAATATCAGGTCTGTTACTGGGAAAAGCTAGGCCATTGCATGGCAGTTGCTGGGGTCTCTGCTCCATCAGCTGGAACCGGCCATATTTCCACAACCATAAACACAAGTCAGCTACGAGGATATATAGAGAGACCAGCGGCCCTTATAACTTCTGTTCTACTGATACTTTTACATTGGCAATTAATAAGTCACTTTTGGTAAAAGGGGAAAAAAAGCAAAAGTACGTCATTTCAGCGCGCACCCTAATGCTGTAGTTCACCTGGGTGTGGCCATAGACATAATGTTATTATGTTTACTGTATTATGTCTATGGCCACGCAAGGTTAATTTGGGGGTTCCCGCGATCACTGGACCCAGAAATTAATTCTCCCTTCAAGTTGCTATGACTCTGAGGGGGAATAGTAATTAACACCACTCGGAATTTGTGCGGCAGCAGGGAGAGCCGTCAGTTAGCTCACCCTGCACTAAAATGATGGGCGGCTTATATCCATATATGCAAAAGAAGGGTCAGTGTAATAATGCAATTCTGTTGCTGGTCATCATTGTTCATACACAGATTATTAGTTATCAGCGTTTTATCTCTGCCCTTCCCACCTCCACAGCCACACCCCTCTGAGTATGCATGTCTTTTCTGTGAAGAGTGGTCTACACTGCAAGATCAACCTTAGATGTTCCTGCAGAAACAAGCGTGATTGTCAATAGAAACAATTATTCATGATCATTTCAGCAAAAAATGTTTAAAGAGAAACCGTGACCAAGAATTGAACTTCATCCCAATCAGTAGCTGATTCCCCCTTTTACATGAGAAATCTATTCCTTTTCACAAACGTATCATCAGGGGGCGCTGTATGGCGGATATTGTGGTGAAACCCCTCCCACAAGAAACTCTAAGGAACATGGTCCTGGCAGTTTCTGGTCCGTGAACCTTGTTGCATTGTGGGAAATAGCTGTTTACAGCTGTTTCCAACTGCCCAAAAAGCAACAGCAGCTACATCACCTGCCAGCAGTAAAGATGTCACCATGTGATAAATGTCAGAATGTAAATCAGGGAGAGGAAATCTTTTACAATGTGAAAACACTAACTTAATCATCCTATATAATAAAACCCTACTGTCTCTGCGTCCCATGTCCCTGTGAGTGTCCCATCTGGGCTCTGCGCATGTGCAGGGACGCAGAGACAGTGAGGGGGAGTGATGTGAGCCGCATGACCAAAGGGCGGGCGGACAGGGGGGGCGTGCGTGGGGGGGGCGCATGTGCAATGAAGACCTAGCCCGTTTTTAAACGGGCTTAGGTCCACTACTTTATACATAATTATTGTAAAAATGATGCACTTTTTTTAATACATTATTTTCACTGGAGTTCCTCTTTAAAGGGGCACTATGGTGAAAAATTTTAAAATTTAAAATATGTGCAAACATAGACAAATAAGTACGGTTTTTCCAGAGTAAAATGAGCCATAAATTACTTTTTTCCTATGTTGCTGTCACTTACAGTAGGCAGTAGAAATCTGACAGAAGCGACAGGTTTTGCACTAGTCCATCTCTTCATAGGGGATTCTCAGCAAGGCTTTTTTTCTTTATAAAGATATTCCCTAAAAAGAATTTAAACCAGGGGTCTCAAACTCGCGGCCCGCGGGCCATTTGCGGCCCTCGATACAATATTTTGTGGCCCTCGCCAGCAAAAGCTTCCTTATAGTTCACTTCAGTGCTCCCAAGTAATCTGCTGCATCCCCGCCACTAAACGAGGGCTGCAGAGCCCCCAAATCGCCCGGGGGGCAATCCGCTGGCATTTCCTGGAAGGGGCAGAGCTGAAAGCTCTGCCCCTCCTGACATCAATCGCCGCACGGATCGCCGCCTCTCCCCGCCCCGCTCTGTGAAGGAAGAGTGAGAGGAGCAGGCAGAGGCGGCGATTGTGAAATTCCTTATGCGGCCCAGCCTCATTCTGACTTTGCCTCCTGCCGCCCCCAGGTAAATTGAGTTTGAGACCCCTGATTTAAACAATGATGCTGGCCAGCTTCCCTGCTCCCTACACAGTTAGTTTCATGGGCAGTTTTTGGAAAGAGCAACTGCCATTCACTAAGTGCTTTTGTAAATAAGAGATGGACTAGTTCAAAACCTGCCACTTCTGTTCGATTTCTACTATCTACTGTAGGTGACAGGAACATAGGAAAAAAGTAATTTATGGCTCATTTTGCTCTGGAAAAAACGTACTTCTTATTTGACTATGTTTGAGTATTTTAAATGTTAAAATTTTTCGCCATAGTGCCCCTTTAAGTTTGTATGTAGCAAAGCCCCTAAAAGACGCTAGATTAAAGTTGGCTGGGGCAGCTGATAATGTCCATCTCAGTTGATAATGCGACATGTGTACAGTGGCCCCCAACCACCGCCAGCAACCGATTCACCAGGCAGATCAACTTGCTTAAGCGACGGCCAATAATTTTCTTCTTACTGCTTGTCCCGCCTGCCGTGTGACATCACATCTGAGCCGCTCTGCCGACCCTCCACATCCTTCCATAGCAACAGGATGCGTCGTCAGCTGTACAGCCTCGGTCCAGCAATGTCACCTGAGGGATTGAGTTCCAATCCATGTTGGGAGATATCAGTCACAAGTGTCTCTTAAAGGGCACCTACAGCGAGGCTTTTTTATTTATTCCATTTTAGGCAATACCAGTTTTCTAGCTATCCTACTGACCTCTTTGGCTGCAATAGTGTCTGAATAACACCAGGAACAAGCATGCAGCTAATCCAGTCAGACTTCAATCAGAGCACCTGATCTACATGCTTGTTCAGGGTCTATGGCTAAAATTATTAAAGGCAAAGGATGAGCAGGATAGCCAGGCAATACGCATTGTTTAACAGGAAATTAATATGGCAGCCTCCATATCTCTCTCGCTTTAGGTTCCCTTGCTCTATCCAAAGATAGCAATTGGGCCTAGTTGTCACATAAGACATTGGAGAATTAGCCTTTGTAATGTTAAAGACTTGCTTACTTCTTACAAAATGTTTTCAGGTTGAGGTGCAGGTGAAATACAAAATGATTTATTTGTAATATTTCATATGGTTGTGTTTTTTCTCTGGTGCGAAAGGCAATAAAACACATGCCAAAAATGTTCTTGAATGTTTGTAGCCAATAAAAGCCACTCAGATAACCTCCTCCAAGCTTCCTCCTTTACAACCAATCAGGCCCGAGCTCTCATTCTATGCTGAGGATTTGTGGTATTTAGAAGCTGCTTGTTTCTCGCTCTGGCTTTCATGAATGGTCACGCTGTGTGTGGGCCTCCCGTCCACTTTAACGGCGACATCCCCCAAACATGGAATAAAGGCTTACCCTCTTAAGCACTGAGAGCCGGTTTAATTGCTGGATATACAGTGAATGCCGCCATCGTTCCTCTCAGCTTAATCTCAACATAATTAGCTGCTTGCACAATAGAATGTTTAATTTGAGCAGCTGCCAAGACTCATTAAGTTACAAAAGTATTTCCTGAGATCTTTGTTGTTCGAATTCGGTCTATTGTGTAGGGTACGTTTCTAGAAGTCAAAAATAGATTTGTTGTTTTCATAAACTGGTCCAGTTTGAAGAGTGACAATTGTGATTTCACCGTATTAATAAAGAATAGAAAAAAATGCTTTCTAAAATGTCCATATTCACATTGTATAATGCTGATAATTTTCTGTGGATTGAATAGCTTGAATGTCAACTGCAAGGTCTTTTTTTTTTTTTTCTTTTTGTGGAACTTCGAGAAACATGGAAAGGAAGAACTTTCTGACTCTTTTACTGTAATGTGTGTTTATGTGAATAAGTGTATTCACAAAATACATTACCCAAGTTGTTGTGCTTCAGGCCCCATTCACACTTGAGCGTTTTGCCGTCGATTTCGGCAAAACGCTAGTGCTTGTAAAAGTGCTAGTGTAATAAAACCCTATGGGCCCGTTCTTATTTGGTCGATTTGCGTTAATCGCCCAAAATCGCGAAACGCAAATGCGTAGCCTGCACCATTTTCAGGTGATTTTCCGGCAATCGCATTTCAGTGCTATAGAAGCGCTAAAAAACGCGATCGCGGAGAAATCGCTGCACTGTCCAGTGATTTTTTTTTTCACTCCCGCAAAACGCCTGCAAAAATCGCCTGCGTTTTGCCCTTTCAAGTGTGGATGGGCCCTCAGTCCCCACGTTATTCATCTATCGAATCCCTGTAAAATCACTTGCTGCCTGCAAGGCTTAGCTGCTCAAAAAGAGGATATAGTGCATAGTAGACACTCTTTTCCTGGACATAAATGAAGTTGCTTTTTACTGACTGCAGTGCAGCACTGCCTAGTGGCTGGAGGGGGAAACAGCAAAGTAAGAGGTAAGAAAGAAACTGCAAGTCAGCTGCTATAAATAATTAGGCCTCCGGTAGGTAGGTTTCATATGGGTTGGAGCAGATAGCAGGCTCCATTAAAAAAAAAAAAAAGAGGGGAAAAGGAGCTCAGTTTAAATGAAGGGTACCGGTAATTCCAATCATAGGTCAGTACAGCTTTAAATGTGGCTAAGCTCAAATCTAGTTGCCTATTATTAAATGTAATTTTTTCTGGTTTTCATTAGCAGCTGAGCTTATTATCCAAAAATTGTTATATAGAAGTAGATGATTGAAGCTCTATTCGCCACCATAATTAAAGAATGCTTACAGTGTAAAAGACAGCCTGTCATGTCAATGCTGCAGGATCGGGGGGTTTCGGGGTTAACAACTGTTCACCGACAATTCAGGTGAAGCTCCGCCCCCTCCAGCGGCAAGACAGCCACAACCATTTTCCTAAAGACTTCCAGAACTTTTTGGCCACCCCTGCGGCCCGCCCCCAGCTCGGCAGCCACCAAATAGACAGGCCCTTTCTTTTACAGTGGTATTTCTCTTTAAGCAGATGACCCTTTTATAAATACTCTCTTGTTCCTGGCAAGAATCTAGCATGTGTACAGCCACTACTCAATCCAATCTGAATAATCACAAATACCTTCTGTTTTAAAGGACAACTGAAGTGAGAAGAATATGAAGGCTGCCATATTTATTTCCTTTTAAATAATACCAGTTGCCTGGCAGCCCTGCAGATCTATTTGGCTGCTGTAGTGTCTGAATCACACCAGAAACAAGCATGCAGCTAATCTTATCAGGTTTGACAATAATGTCAGAATCGCCTGATCTGCTGCATGCTTCAACAGCAGGACTGCCACGTAATGTGCATTGTTTATAAGGAAATAAATATGGCAGCCTCCACATCCCTCTCACTTCAGATGTCCTTTAAGAAAGCAAACATTTGTTTCCCAATACGTTGCTGAGAGAGCTAGAGTGCCAAATCGTCTTGGCCAAGCACAGTCTTCCCCTCCTGATACCGTCTGCAAAAGCACCTCCATGGTGCACCGCCCTGTAGCTACCCGCTATAGCAACACAGCCCTCTATGGCACTCCTCCTGAACGGTCACCCGAGGCACTGTGTCCTAATCCAGGCTGGTGACAATGAAGGTTCATGTGTCTGCACGTAGTCACAGCAGTAATGATATATATTCAGACTGCCATGTCTTTTCACCTGGGCCCTGTAAAATAGAACTGAGGGCTGGAAGTAATTTAATTTATATAATATTTAATATATCGTCTTTTAAGCAATACCAGTTGCCTGGCTAGCCTCTGCCTCTAATACTTTTAACCATAGGCCCTGAACAAGCATGCAGCAGATCCGGTGTTTCTGACATTATTGTCAGATCTGACAAGATTAGCTGCATGCTTGTTTCTACTGTTATTCAGACACTACTACAGCCAAATAGAGCAGCAGGGCTGCCAAGCAACTGGTATTGTTTAACCTCCTGAGCGGTATGGACGAGCTCAGCTCGTCCATCACCGCCGGAGGCTGCCGCTCAGGCCCTGCTGGGCCGATTTGCTTCAAATAAAGTGCAGCACACGCAGCCGGCACTTTGCCAGCCGCGTGTGCTGCCTGATTGCCTCCGCTCTGCGGCGATCCGCCGCGAGCAGCGGCGATAGAGGGTCCCCCCAGCCGCCTGAGCCCAGCGTAGCCGGAACAAAAAGTTCCGGCCAGCGCTAAGGGCTGGATCGGAGGCGGCTGACGTCAGGACGTCGGCTGACGTCCATGACGTCACTCCGCTCGTCGCTATGGCGACGATCTAAGCAAAACAAGGAAGGCCGCTCATTGCGGCCTTCCTTGTTTATTCTGGGCACCGGAGGCGATCGGAAGAACGCCTCCGGAGCGCCCTCTAGTGGGCTTTCATGCAGCCAACTTTCAGTTGGCTGCATGAAATAGTTTTTTTTTTTATTAAAAAAAAAACCCTCCCGCAGCCTCCCTGGCGATCTTAATACAACGCCGGGGAGGTTAAAAAGGAATAAATATGGAAACCTCCATATCCCTCTCACTACATTTGTCCTTTAAGAAGCAGAGCCTGTAAATAGTATGCAGGTAGCTGGTATAACAAACTGTGCACAAAAACAAGGATTTTAATCATTACTAGCCCTTTATTCACCAATAAACGTCACATGTATAAAGAAAATCCAGTTTCCCTTCCTCTTAATTAAAGTGTACATTGTCTCCTTTGTCATGTGATCCTGCATCTCAGATTCACCAAACTGTTAAAAAATTCATCCTGATGCAGGTAATGAGTGTCTGTGTGCAGTTTATTTGTGTCTGGTATTGTTTAGCACCAGAGAACATGTTAGCATTTTATAAATAAACAATAATCATTAAAATGTAATATGCCTGACAAATGCTTTTGCCTGGGGACTGACAGACACCTCCCCGTTCAGCAGAGTGTAATATCCTGTACGCACCACGCTGCAGGGAATAAGCCGACACAGAGTGCGGGGTTTGTACTGCCATTTATTAACGGCGCTCATCTGCCGCTTCCCTTTCAGGACTTTTCAAGCCTTGCTTCTAATTCTATTACTTTTCCAGACTCGTTTGGTTAGGCAGAGTATAATGGCAAGTAGCTGTAGACGGGCATCAATTTAGTGCAAAAATCAGTTTCACATTGAAAAGGGTGTTTTCGCCTTTTGCAAAATTTTCACATAAGGCAGTATTTCCTCAAAATAAATAATTAAATTGCACAGCAGGGTTGGTTTTAGGTGCAATTGAGCAAAAAATGAATGTTGTGATCCCTTACATTTTAAAGGGATGCTTAAGCCATGGATTAAAAAAAACAAACAGTTTCTACCAGCCCCCCGCAGTCGTCCCGTGCCCTCGCCAGTCACGGATCCTCTGGTCCCCCACCACCAGCTAGTTTCAATTCGCCGACAGCCATGGGCACTCGTAGCCTTCTTCGCGTTCCCGTCTGCAGTAGCAGGACGCTATTGCGGATGGGAACACAAAGAAGGAGACGCGTGGCCAGGCCTGCGCAGGTGCAGTAATCATGTCTGCGAAGACGAAACTAGCTGGCGGCGTGGGACCGGAGGATCCGTGAATGACTGCAAGGGCACAGGGCGGCTGCAGGGGGCTGGTATCGCTTAAGTATCTCTTTAAAGTTGAAAAATGAGAGAATTGAGTTCTAAACCCCTGAAACACAAAATCAGGCAGTGCAGCGACAAGCTTGCCCCAAGCCGCTAGAGTAGAAAGAAAGGAGAATTCCGCATTTGCCTAAAAATTTAAAACCTTAATTTCAAAATTATGACTTCAGAATTGCAACATACAGTAAACATCGGCTAACAGGTTTCATACTCACAATGGTCCTTAGTCATAGGATATAACTAAGGACCATTGTCATGTCAGCCGATCTTCACTGTACATTTTAATGTTGTTTGGTTGTGGTTAATTTTTATTTATTTTTTAAATAATTATTTTCTCCACTCTTCAGCAAATGCCACATCCTTTAAAAAAAAAAAAACCTGAGCTGAAAATTAAAAGTCAAAATTCTCCTCTTCTGCGTCCTTTTTGCCCACTGCATTCAATGGAATTATCCATCCTCCATTTTGAAAATGGCCATTACCCCATAGCCACTTCCTGGTCAGCAAACTGTTAAGCTGTAATATTGCCCACATGAGCCATAGGGAAACATGGACATTATCTTGCTCATCAATTGTCTTCAGTTATAACTGACAGTAACTGATATATTTCAGTTATGACAAAATCTTGTCAGAAGAAAATGGTGAGCTTCTGAGAGGAACTAATGGGGAGGTAAGTTCACCTGTACAGGCCAGCACCTGTCCAAGGGGATCAGATCCCAATCACCGACAGGCATCATCAGTCAAAGGTGTGTACGCACCTAAAAAAACGCCTATTTTCTGATTTTAAAAAAACAAAGCAAAGGGGAAAAAAATAAAACAAACTTTGGTGGGAAGGGCAATCTTCCAATCTTATTTACATGAGGATAAACATTTATGCCCCATTTATATCCTATTAGATGCTGCTGGACACTCCTAGCCCAAAGTCATGTGATCATGCATTCCAAGTATACTCCTCCTCAGGGCCACTGCTGTGTCTGTCTCTGACACTGTTGCACACACTGTACAATGTTGCCATGGTTACTATCGAACACAGTTTGACTTTTTTTTTTCACCACTGTTTGACATTAATAGCAGTTGCAGAGTGGAATGGAAAGGTATTTTTTTTAATTAGAGTCAATTGCAAAATGGTCTCTGTAGTGCAGATGGGTTATATCGTTATCCTTTCATCAAGGAAAAGGTGAAACCTGGTTGCTGATTATGACTCCTTGCTCCGCCTTTCATCAGTACGTCTGTAGAGACACAGCAAGTAATCACTGTGCAGACAGGTGCCGTCATAACCTAGAAGATAAATTTGCCCTCCAATGCAACTGAGCTACACAAGTGATTAAAAGTCAGAATCAGTGTGTTTAGAGGCTGCTACACTAGTTTCCTAACATGGCAGCTTCACAGATTTTATTACATCCAGAGTGATAGCTTGATAGGTGACACATCATTATCAACAACTGTTGATGAAGTGCAGAGTGAATGCCCCGGAGGAGGCCATGCTGCAAAGGTGAAGACTTCTTAATTGGATTAATCTTACACTGGAGTGTTTTAAAGTTGTAATAGAAATTATCTCTGCTATCAATCCACGGATACACTGTATCAATAAAATAGGATTAAACCCATGCCTGTCTCTGTCATTTCCTAATTAAATAAGGAGCCCAGTTTAACTGAATAGCGGGAGTCTGATGTCACTAAGTAGATCGAGTCAAAGAGGACCTGTGATTAAAACCCCTTTGCAAAAACCAGTCAGGCGCACATCTGAGTTGTATTTACCGCTTGTGTAAAAAATATCCCTCTCTATTTTTTTATCTTTTGGAAATGTTACACATTACAGGAACGCTGAGCTGAATATAGTGACTGTTACACAGATCATTTTCCATAATTCTCTCTGAATCACTGACCGAGCTCAATTGTGCACAAAAGGTATTCTACACCCACTGTGAGCATGTTTCTTGTAGCTGTGTGATTTCATATGTGTACAAATGTGTTAGGAGTGAAGACCTGAGCTCTCCCCGCCCCTTCCTCCCACTCAGGTAATTGCTAACTTCCTGACCGCAGTATTATCACCAGGTTTTTCCCACCCCTTCAGAATTTAGATATAGTAAAGCGGCTCTTACTTGCTACGGTAAATTGAGTGGTTTATAGAATAACACATCACAATGTGAAGCTGGACACAACTGCGTCATATAGGTAATTACAATTTTGCATGGACCTTCCGATGCCCACAGTTCACATAAACAGGCTATAAGTGTCCTTAAATATATTGATGGTAATGCTTTAAAGCTTCCAGACATTAATAGTACAAGTATACGCTCACCAGATTTTTCACTAACCGATTAAGGATCAGCAAACTGAGCCTCTGGCCTTGCCAGTTCACAGATTTCTTGTATTGATCCCTCTCTGAATCTTCAAGGCTCCAAACATGCAAAATAAAGTAACACAAATGTTATGGCTGACCCGGCACAGACCAGCAAACAGCGCTCAAACAGGCAGTACCAGCGTCCTTTTCCAGCAACACTATTCCTAAGACTCAAACAGGCTTGACATAGTGTAAAACCTCTCTTATTTTAAAATATTAAAAAGTTGTGCACTCACAATGTTCCAATATTTATGCGCATATCAAAAGTTTTCCCTGGGTTTGTCCAGCGTCTGCCTTGCTCCTCTGGCTCCGCCCAACTAGTTACGTCGATTGACTCATCAGAGGCTTTGCCAATCAGAGCAAGGAGACGCTATATGTTCCCTCCTCAATGTCATATGACGCGGCTTTTTAACAGCATTCATTCGCCGCTAGCTGCCACTGGAGCATACAGCAACTTTGATTGGTTCCAGATGGCTTCCTAGTAACTACGATACCCAAACTCCTCCACGCATTACAGGAAGTAGCTTTCATTTGCCTACTGTCCCAGACTACATTACCCATAGTTCCACCTTTTGTTTGATAGCTCACATTGATCTAATATGGCACTTCTCCCTGCAATAGTGCTCCATTACAGACTACATTTCCCAGAGTACTACACTTTCTGTTACTTCTCCGCTGATACAATTCCTATGGGGTTTCGTTCTCACCTTATGGATGGAGTACAGGTTCCAGGATGCCTTCTGTTCTGCTCAGCCATTTTCTACCCTACTGAGTTAAACTTAATATCAAAAATTAATAAAATTACATAAAGTTAAGATGATTTACCGGTATATAAATAATAAAACTACATGTTATCCTGTGCGACTCATAAATCCTGCATCATTCCACTGTCACACCATGCATTTCAACATATATCCCCATATCCTCATATATTTGCATATCCCTCCAATACCAGTGAGCTAGTTATCAGTAGATTCAAGGGGGGATAGCGTGGCTGAGGAAGAAACCCCAGCTATCCCTTAAACCTGTTTAAAACCTGTGTATGGGAACCCCCTGTAGTCGCCTAAACAACTGGCATGCTGTATTTTTAGCGACATCCGACCGATCAGTCTGCCGTCGGAAGCCACTTTGCCCTGCTCCCCACATCGTCCCTTCACCCCCCTCCATAGCAACAGATGCATCACTAGCCAATAGGCAAGTGACGTATCTGTGCAGCACTCAGCCTCGGGGTATAGAGGCTCTATCCCTGCAGGCGGGAGCGCTCATATGTGCGTATGAGCCTCTAGCATTCTGGTTGCTTGTGGTGAATCTGAAATACAAACACTATTTTCATTTCCCTCCTGAAATAAAAACGGGAAACATTCTCTCATAGTATTGGATACTGCACATTAAAACAGAAGCCTTTTAGGGTAGTTTGTAACATGGAGAAGGAAAGTGAAGTTAAAATGTTGTGGCATGTAGCTCCCCGGAGGGCGCTACCATAGACCCGATTCTTACTTTACCTGGAAGAAGGAATAGCCTTTCTAGCTGTCATTTACTAATTGAGCTGTGAAGTAATTCTATAGGCACCCTAATTGTTCTTTTATGCAAAGGTAACTGACTAGCCGAGAAAATTAGAATTTAATGCGGTGATCCAGCTAACAGGATTGGCTTTACTCTGAAATCTTTGCAGCACATGATCTAGACATGCTGTTCAGCCACAGAGGGGCTAATTAGACTCATTCAATTATATTGCATTTGTCACACTATAAAATAATACTGTTTTGACTAATGAGCTTGATTATATTATATTGGAGATGTCGAGACTTTGTGAGTGCAGCTATACGTGTTTATTTAGGGTTAATTATATACCTCTGATAGCAGCAGCTCAAAGCTGATTGATATTTGAGACATAATTATTATTTCATGGATTCTTTGTAACCTGAAGTAGTTGTGAATGTTCTGAGATTATGGTGGCTCATAATACAATTTTTTATTTTTTTTTATTTCCGAGCTTGCCTGATTTAAAAATGACCACATAGGGGCAGATAAGGTCGGAAATTCCGTGCGAATGGATGAAAGCATTTGATATAATGCCGTTGTGGTCACTTTAGGTAAGAGCATAGAGTTTTAAGATGATTCAGTGGTTCCTTTCTTCATTATCACTTTCAAGATAATTTGCAGGCTCCTTTCTAAATGATCCATTTTAATATAATTTGCAGGTTCCTGGCTTGCATCCCTTGAGCTGTTTTGGCAGAGTTCATCCAGACATTTCAAACACACATTTTGGATCATGACTGACCTCTTCTTGGGACTTCTGGAACGCAATCTCTTGATTAGACATATTTGTCGCAAACCCCACCCAGTTTTTCTTAGTCCAGCCCTAGAGGAGCATAGCAAACTAAAAATAAGGCTATCCTTCCTAAAGTACCTGGAGGTTTAATGATGTAGTGAAGTGTAGTCACTGATTAGTTAAAGGACAACTGAAACAAGAGGGATATGAAGGCTGCCATTTTTATTTCCTTTTTAAACCATTACAGTTGCCTGTCTGTCCTGCTGATCCTCTGCCTCTAATCCTTTTCGCCAAAGACCCTGAACAAGCATAGGCAGATCAGGTGTTTCTGACATTATTGTCAGATCTGACAAGAGTAGATGCATGCTTGTTTCTGGTGTTATTCAGTTATTACTGCAGCCAAATAGATCAGCTGGGCTGCCAGGTAACTCCGTGTTCTCCCCAGGCTCTTTTAGCCGGGTGCTCCACCTGGCTAGTTTTTGTGAGCACCCGGCTGTCATCGGCTCACCTCCTCTGCTGTAAGCAGAGTTGTGCAGAGTAGCAGCGGCCCTGCATTCTCTCATCTTGTGCCACCTGGCTACTTTTCCATGCCACCTGGCTAATTTTTCACGCCACACGGCTGGAAAAAAATCTGGGGAGAACACTGTAACTGGTATGGTTTAAAAGGAAATAAATATGACAGCCTCCATATCTCTCTCTCACTCCAGTTGTCCTTTAACCGTTTCCAGGTAACTGCTGCAGCTCTCAAATGCTGTGAATTTGTCAGGAGAAAAGTGCTATACAAATATCAGAATTTTGTCCCTGGTGCCAGGATGTGCTGGCAACACCACTGGTGGTACAGCTGTTTGTAAATATATCAATAGTGAAGATTTATTTCCCCAAGTTATCTTGGAGTTGTTTAAAGATACAATTTTGTGCCCTGTGTCTATGCATTTGGCTGCAGTAGCACAAACTTAAAGAAAAACTCTGACCAAGAATTGAACTTTATCCCAAGCAGTAGCTGATACCCCCTTTTACAAACAGGCCATCAGGGGGCGCTGTATGACTGATATTTCAGTGAAACCCCTCCCACAAGAAACTCTGAGGGCCATGGTACTCCTGGCAGTTTCCTGTCTGTGAACCTTGTTGCATTGTGGGAAATCGCTGTTTACAGCTGTTTCCAACTGCCAAAAAAGCATGCTGCAGCTACATCACTTGCCAGCAGTAAAAATGTCACCATGTGATAAATGTCAGAATGTAAATTGGGAATTTAAAAGATTTTACAATGGGAAAACACTGACTAAATCATTTCTACATAATTATTGTAAAAATGAAGCAATTTTTTTATTACATTGTTTTCACTGGAGTTCCTCTTTAACTTCACTAATGTTTCGCTGTAGGGTGAAGAAGAAAAAGTTACAGCAGCATTACCATAGGCAGCCCCTAGAGTGTGCTTTTCCTTTTCACATTTCTCCTGTGGAAATTAATAGCAACTACCTTCAGTATAACGTTTATGTAGCTGAGAAATAAAAGCTATGAAAATCGCTGCAGAAAATAAACATCACTCAAATATTCTAATGAGAGTGAACAGGAAGTGGCTGGAGAGGTCCGTCTTTATAGTCAATGTGTTGTGCACATGCGGTTTCTCATTTGCTCCCGTGTACTGCCACAGTCTCAGTTTCAGTTCAACTGTGCTCAGTTGTCCGGAAATAGACCCAAACTTGCTGTCTGTTCAGCGGGATGTGAGGAACAGATCAGTTTGAATAGACCATGGTGATCCAATCCATCTGTTTGCATCCGTCAGGATGGTGTCCATTGCGGTTTGCTAAACGGTCCACTTATACTGTCAGTGTGAACCGGGCCTAGGATAAGGCCAGACGACAGTGGCCAGCATCCCAGCACCTATAATAAATTCCTCATTACAATGAAAAAGGCAGCTGGATGTATTTAGTGATCTCTGCAGCTTCTTGTAAAACAATATCCTGCTTTTTAATTAGACCTTAGTTTATCTCCGCGTTTTACATATAAGAATCTTAATCCATTTTCACTTTGCAGCTTGGCTCGGAGGCAGATGAAAATGTACGTTTTAAACCTCCACTGAACAGTTTACCTAATTATCATGCATATTCTTCAGTTGCATGTGTAGATAATTTATTTTTCTATCTTGAAATTATCACCATTCAGCCTCTAATCCAAAAATAATATCCGCCGCGGGCGAGGTGTGTATTCCGCCATTGTTCCCTCGTAATGCACTTAACAAGAAAATTGTTTTGCTTGTGAAGATTTTTTTTTTCTCTCCTCTTTCATGTTAAATGACATATTGTTTTTGTGAGGAGATCTCCCCTAAATTATTGTTTCAGGTTTCAAATACTTGAATTAAAATGGTTTTAATCAACCTCCTACTGCCATTTCCCATTCCAATCTCTGAAAGCATTTGATTAGTGGGAGAGCAGTGTTTATAATTAAAAATTGAAATATGTATGTTTTTAGATTATAAGTGAACCTCCCCATTGTTTATGTTGAAGCCAGATTTACATTGTGCTTTGAAGTTAACGCTTGCCAGAATGCAATTAATGAGCTCAGTTTAATTTAATAGTAAAATTTGATGTCCTCTTTTTTTTTTTTTTTTTTTTCCATCAAATTTAGTCCTCTTTTAAAGCTTGATTAAAAAAAAATGTCCTTTTTTATTGCTAGTACAGTTTTTCTTCCCACATCCCAGAAGCCTATAAATATCTGGTTCTCCCATATATTGGCCACTTACTGTGGTTGGACATTAGGATGCTCATACAAGGTACAATAAAAATGTTTGATTTTCCCGTTTATTCGACCAAAACAATCAAATAAAATGAAAGACAAAATACCTTTGATAATCAAGAAAAATGAATGATTACCCAGTTTCTTTCGATAAAATCGGACATGTTGGGAAAATTGAAACAAAATTATGTAATCGAAAAAAATTGAAAAAATTGTACCACGTATGGGCATCATAAAGCCCCATCTACACGATGGGACATTGCAGCGATCCAGCGGCTCGATTAGCCGCCGGATCGCCTCTTCCGCGTCCCCGCCGGCATCAATACCCGCTCGATTCCCGCTCGTCGCCGCGCCGCTTATCTTCCGCTCGATTCCCTGCCATTGTCCCCTAGCGGGGAGCGAGCAGGGAATCGGCGGAAGCAAGATCCGTCCTGTCGGATCTTATGCGGCTCGTCCCCGCGCCGCGCCGCTTATCTTCCGCTCGATTCCCTGCCATTGTCCCCTAGCGGGGAGCGAGCAGGGAATCGGCGGAAGCAAGATCCGTCCTGTCGGATCTTATGCGGCTCGATTGATAAGGAGCATCGCGGCCGCATCTACGCGTGTAGATGCGGCTTTAGACTATGGATTTGGTGGGGATAAGATTGTGAGCACCTTTGAGGAGGACAGTTAGTAGCAACAGTATGTACTCTCTAAAATCCTGTGTAAATTCTATATCAATGCATAATGACTATAATATGCATATATACAATTTGACTGCCTCATATAATTATCCAGTCAGGGTGGTAAAAGCCTTCTTTCTGTTTGTAGCTGATAGGAATGGTCAGTAGGGTGCAAATTATTCAGTTGATGCAGGATTATGAAAATGTATGCAGCTTGAAAATGTACCAATCACATCCCTCCATTTGGAATTTTATTGGTCCATTTTCAAGCCGCACACATTTCAGTTTTTTCCTCAGGTTCTTTTAGCTGAGTGCTTAAAGGAATACTATCTATCTATGCTTTTATTTTTAAATGCTGTATGTTGTAGCACACATTAGGACAAGTACTAGGAGCAATTTAATTCCTCACACAGCTGTTCCACTCAGCTGTAAAATCCTCCATCAGTTTTAGATACAAAATGTATCTAATATTGATGCTCCCAAAGGGGTAGACCATGTCTCTGCACAGGGGAGCTGCTATCAACTCCTCAGTTTATAGTTTAATTATCACCTTGCTGAAAGAATCGTATTGATATGGTGGTAAGGGGTTAAAGATTCTAGCAATGTGTGTTTATTATCTTTTCTTCTCTTGACTGATAAAGATACTAATAATGCTAATTGTAAACAGTGGTCTGCCCCTCTCAGCAGCTTGTAAAGTGGATGCAGCCTGTAGCGAATCATCACAAGCAGGCAGCCAGGCAACCAGTCTGAGTGTAAACACAGACTAGTGTTATAGCTAGTTATAGTCCATCAATATTACAGCTCATTTAGGTTACCTGTTACCACCTCAGATCAGCCTATTTCTCCTCATGTCTGCTGCATGCTGTGAGTGACACAGTGAAATATATTTGTGAGCTGTGTGAGAAATGAATTTTTAAGCAGGGATGGAGGGAGAGAGACCTGGGTGAATAAATAAAGTGCCCCTAGCACTAGTGGTAATGTGTACACTAATATAGAGTATTAAAAAAAAAGTTGTTTCAATCGATAGTATTCCTTTAACCCTGCTAATCTTGGTGAGCAACCCGACTGTCATGGGCTCCTCCTCCTCTAATGCTGTAAGCAGATCTGTGCCAGCCCTACATTCCCCCATCGCACCTTACCCAGCTACTTTTTTATGCCAACGGGCTGGAAGAAAATTCTGGAGATAACACTGCATTTGCATAAAACATTTTCATAATCCTACACCAACTCTTACTCATTTGCATCTCATTGACCATATCGAATAGCTGATAATTCTGTATGTGGAAGTAGCCATATTGCTTTGTATTACATAAGCAGGCTGTGCTGCACAATAGCTGTTCTATAAATTACAGCTGTTCTGCTTCAAAGAGAACACATCATAGAAGAATATATATTCCAGTGTTACCTGCATTGAAAACTACATGTCACAACAATCAGCAGTTCCAGAGATACTGGCTAAAATCATATGCACATAATAGGCAAATGCCATCTTTTCTTGTAACAGTTGACCTTAAAGGGAATGTCCAAGCAAAATAAAAAAATGAGTTTCACTTACCTGGGGCTTCTTCCAGCCCCATGCAGCCATCCTGTGCCCTCGTAGTCACTCACTGCTGCTCCAGTCCCTCGCTGGCAGCTTGCCGACCTCGGAGGTCGGCGGGACGCATTGCGTACATTTTTGCGCATTCCCGCTAGTGCAGGAACATTAACACATACATTTTTATGCATTACTGGTTCAATGCGTAAAAATTTACGCATTAAACCAGTAACGCGTAAAAATGTATGTGTTAATGTTCCTGCATTAGCGGGAATGCGTAAAAATGTACGCAATGCAGCCCCCGACCTCCGAGGTCGGCAAGCTGCCAGCGGGGGACTGGAGCAGCAGTGAGTGACTAGAAGGGCACAGGATGGCTGCATGGGGCTGGAAGAAGCCCCAGGTAAGTGAAACTCATTTTTTTATTTTGCTTGAACCTTCCCTTTAAGGGCCCTTTCACACTGTGTCTGTTGCATTGCTTTGCACCTGACAATATCATTGCAGTGTGCAGCCATGGTATTCCTATATATTCCTGTATACTGTATATTCTATATCGATGGACTGTCTAGCGCACAACTGTGTTCGAAATTGTACCCTGTGGTCCCCTTTTGTATTCCTGTTTATTTGTACTCCTGTATGGTTGTATATCTATATTTATCATCTCTACTCTGAGCAGTTGTATGTGCCAAACCCAATTCTGGGGGCGACCCAGTTGTGCTTGGTGATTAAAATATTTCTGATAGGACATTTACATTGAGAGTGGCAGGTTCCAAAGGCATTTACATTGAGAGTGGCAGGTTCCAAAGGAGTAACGCACAGCATGCTTTGTATGAACTGGTAATTTACGTCTTCACAGTGGCAGTGAAGCACACTTTCATTGCACTGCATGTTTCACTGTATCTTTTCAGCAGTGTTGTGATGGTATTGCAACGTACACAGTGCAAAAGAACCCTAACCCCTTTCACTTCCCAAATTTAGCCGAAGTATAATGGGTGACCTCACTGACTAGTAAGGAGCTGTGGGCGGGAACTGTAATAACTTATAGGAGAATGTCAAACATTATTCAGGTCACCCAATTTTAGCTGAGCACCGTTCCCTTGCAGATGAGAATGTGTGGTATATGGCACCTCACATGGGGCCCGATGCACGAAGGGCCGGTAATGCCATGCGCAGGCATTACATGCCAATTATACCGAAACTAATGCCAGGAGAACAGCATGTGTTACGCTATTATCACAACGCACGTTACGCATGCAATGATGTGGCGATTGCTGAAGCGGAATACTCACCTCACGAGGAAGGAAGATGGATCCCAGCGATGTCCTCCGACGACAAGTGTTCCCCAATCCATCTTCCTGCCGGCGCTTATGCATGACGGCACATGACCGGCGTACACAATTCAGGCAAACGTGGTACATTGTGCAGGAGTCGTCGGGGATCTTCAAGATCTGATCCCCCGCTGCGGTCATTGTCGCTGCACGTTGCCAAACGTTAGCATAATCACACACCTGTACCCACGTCACAGGAGCGTGGAAAAGTGTGTAGTGTGTAGGGGTACAGACTTGCAATCTGCTGCCTAATTCTTATATTTGCTGTAAATCATTCTTTTTGCTTTTTAGTTGGGGTCATTGCCATGCTGAAAAATACATTTTTCCCTCGTCCGAAGCCGCCCTGAAGAAATTGCATGAGTGATAAGAAACTGCCAGCTTTAAGCCGATCGATTGGATCGAATTTGATTAGATCGCTTAAATTTGACGTGTCCGATTGAGATTCGGTCGGGATTCGATCGATCGTGTGATCGATTTGCATTGAAAACTAGCCAAAATAGACATGCCGGATTTAATCGATCTAATCGAATTCGATATATTGTGCCTGGAATTGAATGGTGTAGAGGGGGCTATAGCCTCAGCTGTTGGGTTCTCAATTATTTTTGATAAATCAGGAAATCCTTTTGCAGAACTGAGGTATCCATGCTTGTAACTGGCATCTACATGTCATGGATCTGATTTCCCACTGCTGAGATTGTAAATCACAGAACTATTGCCCTATTACTCAGTCTGACCCCAAACCTTAGACGGTTTTTATTAGAGAGGACTGTAGATCTGTGTGTTCTGAAACGACATGATGCAGCATGCTCTGCTGCCGCCAACAGTCAGCTGACCACAAGCTGATAAGCTATCATTGATGTCGTTTGATTATTTATGCATTAGCCGTCTCGACTTTGGTTATTCTTCTGTGCTAATGTCAATAAGTTGAGATGTTGGAGTAGCAGACTTATTATGATATAACTAGGGGATGCTCCTGTTCGGGAACAGCGTGAGTTTAATCTGGTAGCACAGCAAATCTTCCTATGTGTCTTTTAGCTAATGAGTAGTGTGCAATGGGGATTCTCTGTAATTCCCCGGACTATCTCCAATCAAAACTTAATGACTGCTGCTGACATGTTTTATGTTTATTATTGTAGAGCCAATGTATTGCATCATGGAACAGCAGAATTAAAAGACGCGTGAGTGTGAAAATCTAGGCAGAGCCTGCTGTGTGCTGTATTACTTTATCCAAAGGACAGCTCTACTGGCATCGGGCCTGCTTGACCTGATGGGGTAAAGCTGCTGGCCATAGCAGGGCTTAGCTGTTGACTGGTATGGAGTACCTTAGCTTGTAAATGTTTCCCTTATCAACCGATCATTAGGGCAATGATGCCATAGTCATATTATAGAACACCTAAAGCTAAACACTCGCCTAACAACTCAGGAAGATGATCACAGCAATGTCCACCGACAACGAGGCTTCCCCGATCCATCTTCCTGCCGGTGGGTACATGTGACGGCACACTTCTGGTGCTAAAGAGAGTACAAGCGATTGCGGTACTTTGCACAGGAGTTGTCCGGGATCTTAAAGATTCAGTCCATCATGACGGTTGTTATTGCTGCATGTCGCCAAACGTTAATCATGTGTCTGTACCCACATCGTGAGATCACCAAAATGATCGCTTGACACTCCAAAAATCACCTGTTGCCGGAAAAATTGCATAGTGGATATGGCCTTAATAATCATTTTTTTAATCAACAGTACTGTATTATTTTTAAATTCGGTAATCCATTTTAGTCGAGAGAAAAACTATCCTGTCCGGGTTTAGAGATCAGCTCTTTACATTATAAATATTTTACCAAATGTTGTTCCTTGTTGTTAACCTTTTAGTAACAATAACTATTTCAGAGTTTTCCCTAAGGGCCTGTTTCCACTGTACGCACCACGGCTACACTGTAAGGGCCCGTTTCCATTACATGCGGTGCGCATTGCACCCGGGTGTCCTGAAACCAATGCACGGCAATGGAACAGTTTCCACTGCGTGCTGGTTTTGTGGAGCGGTGCAAAGCGATCTGAGAATCTGCAGTATGCTGCAGATTCTCGCAAATCCACCCACCGTCTCCTCCAACACACTTCCGCATCGAGAGATGCGGAAGTGATGCGTAGCCGCATTGGCTCCCAATCGCAAATGGAAACAGGCCCTAGGATTGGCTTGCAAGATGGGCTTGTCACTTTGCTGTAATAATTTCTGCAGAGGTACATTTCCATTAGAAGCAAGCAATTTGCATGTAATTTTATGCATATATAAATGCGTAATCGTATGCTAATTTGTATTAGCACCTGTGCAGTCCAGTGGCACACATAAATGCAGGTGGATGCAGACCCCTGCAATTTTATTAGGTAGGATGGTTCACAACTGCCATTTCTGTTTGTGGACCCGGCTTATAGCAACAGTGCTCTAGAACGAGAACAAGGTATACTGTTGCTATGGTTTTAAAGAAGAGCCCTTTCTGACCCATGCAGAAATTCAAAGCTAGCAGCAAATTATGCACTTGAAACAAAAAGAAAAACCGAGAGCCCTATATAGTGCAGTAAGTCTAACAATTGTTGGCGAAATAATTAACAGATGTGGATATACTCACAAACACGGGTTACCACATAGGCAACCACTTGAACTGCAGGTGGGGAGTATTAGAACCTGACCCCACTCAGGTTTAAGAAGTCGCTCTCTGTAGATAGAAAGAAGGGGACAGTCCCCTCCACCCAAGGTGGACTATATACTGTGCAAATTTGTACAGAGGCGCCAGGCAGGTTAAAATGATCTAAAAACAACTAAAAAGGAGGAGTACAGGTGGACTTACCTCCTGAAATGATGGACAATCGAGATTGTTCAAATTGCAAATAACAATTTATTTTGGCACTCCGCAACGCGTTTCGCAGGTATAACCCGCTTCATCAGGCAAGGAGTGCAAGCTCAAAAAGGTCCAATAGTGGCAATGCGCCTCTGTCAGAGGCGCATTGCCACTATTGGACCTTTTTGAGCTTGCAGAGGCGCATTGCCACTATTGGAGCTTGCAGAGGCGCATTGCCACTATTGGACCTTTTTGAGCTTGCACTCCTTGCCTGATGAAGCGGGTTATACCTGCGAAACGCGTTGCGGAGTGCCAAAATAAATTGTTATTTGCGATTTGAACAATCTCGATTGTCCATCATTTCAGGAGGTAAGTCCACCTGTACTCCTCCTTTTTAGTTGTTTTTAGATCATTTTAACCTGCCTGGCGCCTCTGTACAAATTTGCACTAGCAGCAAATTAAGATGTAAAGTTAATTTTGAATTGCAAAAGCACATGTACCCCCCCCCCCCCCCCAGTGAAGTAACGGGCCCACTGAGGAAAGCAGTCCATTCATTTTACCTCAGCAACATGCCTCGCCTGTATAAACCAATCCACTGCTGTAATATCTCCTAGAGTGGACACCTTTGTTATATGTATATAATTTATGTCCATGACTCCTGTAAATGGCAGTTTTTCATATGTCAGCTTTCTTGTGGTAATCTTTCATTTTATGACTCTTTATGCACCTTGCATTGATTTGCCTGAATCATATAGGTCTATTTCTCACATGTTTTTCTTTGTGCAATCTTGTTATGTGCATTTGTATACAATGAACAGAGGCACCAAAAGTATAAGATTAGATTAAATGAGCTTAAAAACCAACTTAAATGGCAAAATTGAAGGATGAAGTGGTGGTCTGAATCGCAGTCGTTGTCGTGTCTGCTTGAGGGAGGTAAGACCACCACTTCCTCCTTCAATTTTGCCATTTAAGTTGGTTTTTAAGCTCATTTAATCTACCGGTAATCTTATACTTTTGGCGCCTCTGTTCATTGTATACAATTTTGAGTCCGCCCTTGGTGGAGGGTTGCTACCCTTTCTTCCTGTCTACAGAGAGCAACTTCTTAATCCTGAGTGGGGTCAGGACAATCTCCCCACCTCCCTTTACAGTGGTTGCCTGCTGGTGACCCTGACTTGTGAGTATTTAGCAATACAAACTTATTGCCACCTTGTCCAGTATGAATTACACTATTGGGGCTCTTGGTGTTCCCTGTTTTTACCTGTTGTTATGTGCAATAAATGGCTTCTATATTTGTTGCCTTCGAAGCATGTTATTTTCTTCATTTTCTTTATCTACTTTAGCCTTGGCAGAAAAGTCGTGAAGCCTGATCATTACGGACTAGTTACTGAGAAACTGGGGTGCATTATGATCACATTAGAGCGCCTGTCTGATATTGGCACCATGTATATATTAGAGGACAGCTAGAGGTTTCCTGAAGAAGAGGTCAACTAAAATTTGATGTAATTCTGAAATATGGCTTAAACTTATTTCTGGGTCTGAATTACACAGAAATCCCTGCTGCATTACGGCTATAGAATGTGTTAAGCCTGTGATGGGCTTAACTCTTGACTCCAGTTTTATTGATTGAAATGTGTCTGATGAATGCAATAGTTTTCATAGTCAGCCTTCCAAATGGAGAAAGTGAATCAGTCGTTAAAGTAACTTTGACTGCACACTCTTTTGTGGCAAGAAAATCGTTGCGCTATTTGGACGCTATTTACTGTTAACAGCCACTTATAGCCGCTCTTTACCGTTTACCGCTAATTGCGTTTTTTTACATTGCTACCCTAGGCAAAAATATTGGGAGTTAGGAGGTGAGGATCTTCAGAGTTAGGAATGTAGAGGGTAGGTAGAGGGAGGGTTCTATGTGAGAGTAGGGTTAGGTTAGGTCATAGTGAAATATCAGTAAAAATTAGTTATTTTACTATAATAATTAAAGGGAATGTCCAAGCAAAATAAAAAAATGAGTTTCACTTACCTGGGGCTTCTACCAGCCCCATGCAGCTATCCTGTGCACTCGTAGTCACTCACTGCTGCTCCAGTCCCCCGCTGGCAGTCGACGGGCCACATTGCGTACATTTTTACGCATTCCCACTAGTGCAAGAACATTAACACATACATTTTTACGCATTATTGAACCAGTAACGCGTAAAAATGTATGTGTTAATGTTCCTGCACTAGCGGGAATGTGTAAAAATGTACGCAATGCGACCCGCCGACCTCCGAGGTCGGCAAGCTGCCAGCGGGGAACTGGAGCAGCAGTGAGTGACTACAAGGGCACAGGATGGCTGCATGGGGCTGGTAAAAGCCCCAGGTAAGTGAAACTCATTTTTTTATTTTGCTTGAGCCTTCCCTTTAAGGAGTAGATTATCATTAATTTTACAGACTATTCTACTAGTGGCCATCTCAGGCACACTTTTTACCGTGTACCTTTTTTTACTTAGATATGAATGATAATAACTGTGTTACTGTTCCTTGCCTGAATGTGAGCATTGACAGTGATGCTTGAGCAAGGACTGGGCTGTGTGGCCAGATTGTAGGCCGGGGTGGAGTGATCATGACAGGTGCTCATGGCCACTGCAATAGCTTGCTGTTGCAGTTGGACAGTTTCAATTTGGCAAGGTGACAACTGCCGTTTAACTTGCATGGGCATTGGAGCATTTCACTTTCCTTCTAAAGAAGGTAGATGTAAGAATGAGTCTATTTATTAGTCAGAGAGGAATGTTTGCTGAACATGTCGCCTACCAAAAAAAACATTCCAGCTCATTCGAATTGAATGGCAAAAGAAATTATTCTGGCAGCCTAATGCCTGCCAAGATGATGACAATTCTCTAAAATTATTTCCTCTCTATGCATCCCAGCTGGATGGTTTCCTTAGTGATACTATGTATTATATTGCAAATTCAGTGTCGGGTGCGTGCCTTATTATGGGTTAATCGGCTACTAATTTGAATTCTCTGCTCTGTAAGTTAATATTGTTCGTGTAGATTGTCCCCCCGTGCCCATTTCTTTAATTTTTTTTTATTTATTTACCAGCCACAAATCTGATTATTCTGACTTTTTTACCCCGTCTTTAAATATTCTAGCCAAAGTTGCAGGGCCACTGTTGATTAGGTTAGGCTTTGTTAGCCAGGTTAAAGCCACGCCCACCCCATTGAAATGAGACAGAGTTGCCTTTCCAAAGGTTTGCCACGTTAAGAAATGGCACTGTTATGTGTGCTAATCACATGACTGGGTTAACAGAATCCTACATTTCTTGGCAAGTTCACACCTCTTTTTTAAACTGCGTGTATTTGGCTGTATTCCCATTTGGTGCCGAACTATGTGCTGCCAGCGGGAGAGGACAGTGTAGCATCTGCTCTAAGGCCTAGTTCTCATTAGAAATCGCCAGCGTAAGCGCTTTTCCCTTCGCTTTTCAGAGCGATTTACGCTTTTTTAAGTGCTTTTGTTTGGCAATTTTTTTTTTCCTGACAACAATCAGGAAGTGAACTATTTGACCTGGAACTTAATAAATGCAATGTATTTATTTTAAAAGGCGATCGCCAAATCGCTTTTCAAATCGCTTTTTCAAGCGCTTTGAGATCTCCCTATACTTTGTATTGAAGCGCAAACGCTCAGAAAATGGTGCAGGAGCCGCGGTTCCGATTGAAAAGAAAGCTAATTGCTCATGTGAGAATACTCACATTGAGAAACCTCGCTCAAGTGCTTTTAAATCGCTTTTAAAAATCACCATCGATTTTCAAAAACGGAAAGCGCTTATAGTGTGAACAAGCCCTAATGGTCTGCCACGGTCCGTCTGGAGCTCGGGGCAGATGAGCTTCCCTATAGGCTATATGGGGGAACACATCTGCCTGCCCAGGATTATCGTGGACTGCACAGAAGTATGGTCCACTTACTGCCACGAATGCCGCGGATCCATGACAGTGTGACAGATGTGAATAGATCGTATTTATAAAATAGGATCTAAAGAGGTCAGCAGGACTGCTGGGTAACCAGGGCAGTGGAGTTGGAGTCTGAGTCGAGGAGCCAGAGTCGGGGCAATTTTGGGCACCCGGAGTCGGAGTTGGAGTCGTTGATTTCATAAACCAAGGACTCTGAGTCGGATGATTTTTGTACAAAATCCACAGCCCTGTCAATTAGACTAAGGATTCGGAGTCGAGAAGTCGGAGCCATTTTGGGTACCCAGAGTTGGGGTCGTGGTTTCATAAACCGAGGAGTTGGAGTCGGAAGATTTTTGTACCGACTCCACAGCCCTGTGGGTAACTAGTATTGTTTATTGGGAACCTGAAGTGAGATGTATATGAAGGCTGCCATATTTATTTCCTTTTTAAATAATACCAGTTGCCTGGCAGCCCGCTGATCTATTTGGCTGCAGCTGTGTCTGATTAATACCAAAAACAATCATGCAGCTAATCTGACTCCGATCTGACAATGTCACAAACACCCAATCTGTTGCATGCTTGTTCAGGGTCTATGGCTAAAGGTTTAGAGGCAGACACTCTGCAAGATAGCCAGGCAACTGGTATTGCTTAAAAATAAATGTGGCAGCCTCCATATACCTCTCACTTCAGCTGTACTTTAAAAGGAAATGAAGGTGGCAGGCTACATATCCCTCTTAGGCCAGATGTACTTTAAATGTAAGAAGCAGTGGAACTTGCCCATATTTCCTTTTCATCGTCCATATTGTGTGCTGCAGCACCGCAGAAGAAAATGTACATTTTTCTAAAACATTTCAGCAATTAAGCTCACAGCTTGAAAAACCGAGCGCCATAATTGATAGCAGACTCTCAGGATTATATTTATGCAGAGCAGATTTAAATATGAGGTTTGTAATATTTAAGTATTAGGATAAAACATTCTCTCCATGTAATGACCTTGTAAATATATTTTTAATAAGACGCTGCACCAGCATATGTTGAAATGTCACCCGCTGCGACTGCATTTAGCGATACAAATACATATATATTTGTTTTAATGATATCCGTTAGTGCAAGCAGTGCTGCTGCAGAGGGTGCAGAGAGGCAATATGTCTTTTTATACCACAATGATATAAGACAAGGTTTGATGCATGGGTTTCCCTCAGAACACAACAGTTTAAAATTCAAAGGCCTATGCTTGAGGAAAAATAATTTTTATGTTTTTTTATTTAATTTGGGTTTTATTTATGTATTTTTACTGTAGATATGTGTAGAACTACCAGTTTTTTTGAGTCTCTGTAGTATTAAGGTGAAATTCTGTGTTTTTTGGACTGTGCAACATTGCCAGTGGTTCTCCAAAATGGCTTCATAATAACAGTAACAAAATCACCAAATCGGCTATTCTATCAAATTTCTGCATGCAGATTACCTAGTAGCTTGCATATCTATACTGAGCGCTTCACAGTACACTAGTATGTCACTGCCCTTTGGAGTTGGATGTGTAAACGCAAACACATGTCCCATATAGATTCTAACCCAGGGATTGGGATTTGCACATATGTGCTTCCCACACTAATTCCTAAAAGACAGAGCAACTAGATGGGTGCCTGGCCATTACGTATGCCTAATGTTATGAAGCCATTTGGTTTGGCATTGGTAACTGTTCAACAAACGGTAACCTCACTTTAATGGCTCGCAGTCATGTGTCCAACAAACAGTTGATCCTGGAGAAGGTTCAGGCCGTTTCCCATTAGAAACCAGCGTTTTGGTAGTGGGGCAATAGCATTGCACTAAAACGTTAAAAATTAGCCTTTGGAGATTACGGTGGCAATGCCTGGCTACAAGCCAAGTAAGAAGCGAGGCTCTTTTCCTGTGGCCAAAAAACAAATTGTACGGAAGTGTATTGGAAAAATACACTTCCGGGCATACGCACCACAACGCGAACACGAAAAATGTTAAAATGCCTGTGCTGCCTTTAATTTACATGACTTCCAGTCACTGCCCATGTCGGCCGATAACGCGCTGTTGCTTTCGTATCAAATGTGATGCTTCTAGTGCATTACATCACACTGTGGCAGGTATGAAATGTCCCATAGGTTTTTATTGCTTTAGTGTCACCCTGCGCAGTGTTCTCCCCAGGGTCTTTTAGCCGGGTACTCCACCCGGCTAGTTTTGGTGAGCACCCGGCTGTCATCGGCTCACCTCCTCCTATGCTGAAAGCAGAGTTGCGCACAGAAGCACCAGCCCTGTATTCTCTCATCGCGCCCCACCCGGCTACGTCTTCATGCCAACCGGATGGAGAAAAATTTTGGGGAGAACACTATTGCGGTAAAATAGGGTAATACTACGCAATGAAAACATCCCAGTGTGAAAGGGGCCTCAACCTTACTTACAAGCTGTACACACTGCTGCGTTTGCGCTGAGTTTTTTAAATCACAAAGCCTTCATGAAGATAGAAAAATCGCATCGGACCAGTGTGTACAGGTCTTCACGATTTTCATGATTTTTCTAAAGACCTTGCGATTTAAAAACGCATGTGATTTTAAAAGCGCAGCAGCGTGAACAGGCCCTCCCATCATCAGGAGGTTAAAAATATTCGGGTATCTGCAAGTTTTATCTTGGAAATATTTTGATGCTTGCTGAATCAGAGGAGGATCTGGAACATGTATGTGTGGGGAAGCTTGGAGTTGCTCTTTAAATTCCACGTGGCTCTTCTCTGCGATTAGCCATGTACTGCCATGAAAAACCACATATTATTTTTTTGAAATTGATGTAGCCCCCACATTTTTCTTAGTGCTGGTTGTCTGTATGTGCCACCTGCGCTGTTAAGACAACGGCAATGTGTAATGGGAGTTTGCAGTCCTTATTCTGTGCAATGAGGACAGAATTGATCAGTAGAATACAGATAAGGGCCTCTCATCAATCTCAGCCAACAAATATGTTTAAATCCGACGCAAAACCGGCTTCCCTTCAAGAGCCTCGCTACTCGCGAGCCATCAGGAGGAAGCAGGTCATCCACGATGTCATGAGGATTAGTGAAGCTAATTAAGATGGCTTCCAACAGGAAAAGTTTAATGCAGGCAGTCGGAACCTATTGATGATGCTATTGAAGGGGAACGTACAGTTTACTATCTCTCCATCTAACAGCTTCATGAAAAGGTTCATTTTCTAGCCGCACCGATTCTCCGACGTCTAAACATCCTTTCTAGACCTGCAGCTAAGTACAGGAATTGTCATGGCATTATCTGCGCAGTGCAACCTGCCTTCCATGCATGATTTACCTTCTGGAGAGAAATAATGGCTATTTTATGTTCTAGTTTACAACGCCGGCAACCACTACAAGATTCCTGGTTAAAAGCAAGTGATGATTGCTTCAGTCAGACTCAGCACTAGCTTATATCTAAACTGGCTGCGTGTCATAACCATTGTATAATTTTAAAGGTACCTAATCACAGATCTGTGTTAAGCTGGCCATACACGTTTAGATTGACACACAATGGGCATGAAACACAAAGCGTTTTCACCTTACCTATGTTCCTTTTTTACGCTCCCAAAGAGCAAATAAAATAGTAATTACGTTAAGAAAAGTAACATTGAATTGAAGTTAATCAGGATCAACTTACTTTGAGTAATTATTATACCTATACATGTGCTGAAAGGTTATTTTTATTAATTAGGTGCAAAATAAGTCATTTGTGATAAGTTTTGTGAATTGACTCCAATGTGGTAAACAGATCTTCCTTATTTTATATGAAGCTGACCAGAGAAGGATTGAATCCCACCATACACTGCACATAGATTTTCAATAGATTTCACTAGGCAGCATTGCACTGTTCGATACAATGCAAGGCTATGGGCTCTCAATCTACCATGCTCCCCCTCTGTGCATGGCCAATCAAATTTTTCCATCTTGTCCGATTGTAATTTTGATCAATTTGTGGCAAAAATCATTCAAAATTAGGATCAATGAGGCTTGTTGTGCTATAGATTTTCAGCAGACATATTGAATAGTATGTGGCCTGCTTGAGCAATATTGTTAATCTCCACTCTCCGATAGAGATAGCAAAGATTTTTATTTTACTTGGAACTGATATTTTTTTAAATAATTCCCATCACTCATTATTTCCCAGACAGACTCAAAGTAGTATCTCTCTAGGATGCTCAACAGCCAACTTAGGAGGAAGGTAATTAACCTATCAGTATGCATTTCAGGTGTGTGTTAAAGCCAGAGGACCCAGGAAAAAAAAAAAGCCAACACAGGAGATCAATGCAAACTCCATGAAAATGGTGTTCTTTGGATCACACCCAGGAATTTACTATTGTCACACAAGCGCGCCTAACTACTCAACCTCCATCATGCTCTTCCAGAGTTCAGCTTATGTGAGACTGAAAGGACTCCAATAATTGTGTCTATGGTGCTGACTGAGCTTAGTGCTGCGTACTGAATTTGCTTTATAGTTGTCACTTTACTTTTCTCTCAGGGTGTAAGTGGCAGACACCTTAGAAATTTGACCAGGCAGCTGATGAAAACACTTCTGAACATGCTCAGTACCTCAGAAATGTCAGTCAACAAGGGAAAAACTGCTTAGCCTCATCAATACAATCCAGTTTCTACTTTCCAGTGGTGCCAATGTTAGTATAGTGATTTAGATTAATATGATGACTGAGAAGGGGGTGGAGGTTGTACTTGTAGCTTGTATCCAGCTCTATGATGACATTCATTAGATTTCTCCAGGAAGCAGTGATTGTAGGCCTTCTCTTTATATTTCTGCATTTTGTGCACTGTGGCCTCTTCCCAACTAAACTTGAAAGTCTTCAGGGATTATGCAAAGTAGCATCACTAGAAGTGTTGTAGGGAACCAGATATGTACCCATTTGTGATACTTTCCATCACTTCCTGTCCAGAGAGAAGATTAGAAAATGTTCGAAAGAGCAACAGAGGCAACAATAAGTAAAATGTTTTTGTTTACTAGGGAGAACTTGGAACCCCCTACCAGTATGTATTGCTCTCACTAATGTCCCTTCTCCAGGACTTCCGTTTTCTATATGAAATCCACAAAGCTCCATGAAGCTCCTTTGGACAGGAAGTGAGGGACTATGTCCTTAATGGGGCCACCAACCTCAATAAACCCCTACAAGGAGTATTCCTTTCCACACTACGCAAAATGAAAATTATTTTTTTTTTATAAACTTTTTTTTTTTTTGCATGTGCTTCCTTTTGAATATGTTGATATGTGTAAAGTATTTTTCTTTCCGATTTCTAAATCCTTTTTTTTTCTGTCTGAAGCTTTTAGTTTCTCAGAAATGTCTTTTGTTGAAGCCTTTGTTCAGCAGTTTTACACGTTCAGTTTTTCCTTGGATATTTATGCTTGACATCCTGTTGGTGCATTGAACACCAGCCTTTCATGTCTCTCCCCAGAGGTCATCTTATTTCAACCTGAGCCTTTCCAGAGATTTTAGACCAAGATAAATCCTTGTAATTAATAGCAAGGGAAACAGGTTAGCACTGCAAAACCCGCTACAGTCTATCTTGTGTCTGCATTGGAGGTAACTACATGCTACACTCTGTGACAAGAATCTGATCCATGAAAGATCAGTTTCTATAGGCACTTTTTGATTGCTAAAAACCTACTTAGTTTAATTGGCTTCCCCCCAAAAATGGATCATAGACCTCCGATTGTAACCCCCTGAGGGAACAGCTTTTGATGGGAACTGTTCAGTGTACTCTGCTAAATAATAATATTCACACTCGTCCACTTCTTTATCTATTTTTATCCCTAGCAGCCAATATTGTCACCTATCCCTATCCGATAATTCCTATGCTAAAACTAAGATGATGCTAACATTCCTTCAGACTCGAAGGCAAGCAATGCCTACATTTCATTTGACTTTGCTAATTGCTTAAACTATTGATACTTAAAGCCTCTGCTAATCCTAAATTTCAAACAAATCCGTTTCAGGCACCTTCATTATAAGATCTTCTTTAGAGAATGGAGGCGCAATGGTTTTTGGACAGGGAATCATAGCAAGATTTTACGTCACCGTACCCAGTCATGGTGCAGGGGGTGGAATACATTGGCTCTTCTCCTGTTGAGAGTAATGAGGAGGGGGGGGGTGGGGGTGGGGGAGGCATGGCATGGACCAGCTAGTCATGTGACTGTGTTGGGCAACTATTCTGCCTCTGGTGCCAAATTCACCTGCTTTACCAACTTAGAACATGATACTGTGATAACATTACACAATTCCGAAGTTTGTTGTAATATAATTTGGCTTTCAAATCTGAAGGCTCATATTGTTTTTTCTCAACTCGGAAAAAGTGACCGATCGAACAAGCATTTTACGACTCATGTCACTAATTCCTGTAAAATCTGCAGCAGTAGAGCATTGTACCATGTTAGCCATAAGCAAAAGCAAGTTTTGAATCAGGATGATACCATTTATTGGCTAACTTAAAGGAATGAGAGTAAGCTTTTGGCTGAGCAGCCTTCAACAGACTTCAATCCTGTTTGTCAATTTCAAGAAATATTAATCATCTGTATGCAACCGCCATCCAAGTGAATTTATGACAGGTACTCAGTCGTAGCAACGATATTTGATAATATTCTGTTGGTGGGCTTTCTCTGCTAATCATAGCAACAACAAAAAATGACCTGCGAGTTATTAATATTACAGACTATTTTGCTCTCCACTTAAGTGAGCTATAGCGATTGATAATTTGATGTTGAGGACACTTCTAATGCAGAACTGAGTTTATGGTGGACATCTCTGCCTTTTGCCCACGGCTGTTAGTATTTAGACACGTAGAAAAAATTCACATTTACATTTGTTTTCTTTCTCTGGAGTCGTTGACAAGACGATGAGCATCAGGAGCACAGATCTATATTTAGTAGACTATGCAATCGAGACAATGAGATCATTCTTTCTTGCAACATTTGTTCTTTGTCGAGAATTGGTATCGAAAGCTCTGATTAGATGTCAGAAGCTTTTTGTCTTGTCATTGTGATTCTATTGAAGATGATGGCACTAGGAGACGAGCGATGCAAATTCAACCGCCCCGTGTTTGCCAGGATGAATTACACACTGGATGGTGTGTACAAAGCTGGATTGATTCATGAAACCGCACTTATTATTCAATCAGAGGGTTAGTTAATTGCGCTGATGATGGCAGAAGATCTGCTTTTCAAAAAATCAGGTGCAAATTTTCGGTTCTGATTCACTGACAAAGACACTTTGTTAAATGACGCTATTTATATAATCTCTGGTGGCAGTGATCTGTCAGATGGGCTTGGGAGATGATTGGCTAGTAATGGATGTAGGTCTCCAGGGCCAAATTCTTTCATTTTCTATGGTTTACGGCTGATTTGATGTACTTTTTTTCAGAATTAAGGTTAAAGAGGCAATTTGATGTAATTTTATAAGATTGTACAGTAATCTTTCGCCAGGCGCTGAAAGTCTTGTGTGCTGTACAGTGACCTGTTTCTTTTACATTATAGACTTCACTTACTTGGGGTTAAGCTAGTCTAGAGAACAGGCGAACCAGCAAACAGTCTGAATTCCATATAATTGTATGCTGTTAAGTCACAATTACTTCCCTGGATCATAACAGACCACAGCACAGATTGGCGAGAGGTTAGTTAAATAGATAATGTACGACTGCAGTCACATGCTCACTCCTTCAATGACCTCTTCTGGTGATACATCCGGGATTTTATTTGTAAAGTTCTTGCTGCGGGTGCATGAATACCATGGCAGTGACTTGTTACAACCTTTCATCCTACCTCTCTATGGTCTGTTATGACACGGGATAGAGTTCAGACTTTTGCCACTATTTGTCAGGTACTTTTTATTCTTGCTTTCAATTCTCTCTGCCCTGTGGTGTTTTTCTGAACCTGGACTGTAAGACCAGTGCGTGGGGAGTACCAGTAACCCACTCATGTGTATGTTGTAGAGGACCAGTCACCCACTCGTGTATGTTGTAGAGGATCAGTCACCCACTCATGTGCATGTTGTAGAGGTTGTTGATTGCACTCGAGTCTGAGGAGGGGGAGCTACAGTGCTAATTAGGCCAGGCTCTATATGCAGTTAAAGTGATCAGTAACTCTGAGGCACTCATTATACCTATTTAAGAAATGAGCATAGTGTGACGACCTGTAAGGATTTTTTTTTCCCACATGATTTTCTTTGAGAAGATCTATGTTTTAAAACCATCCTTCCAAGCTATTCGCTGGCAATCATTGCAAACATCACCTGCAGTATAATGTCTTTTTTCCAGCAATGGTCAGCAGTAGCCATATAGTGAGTTGAGATGTGCCAGCATGAGCTGAGTGTTTAGGAGACTGTAGCAATGTATATATTGTATATATGGGTTTGCAATTGAGATTACTTCTTGATCACGTGCCATTGCTGCATGCCTCAGCATTGCTAAATCTGGCCCATAATGCTGCCACAGGTCATACCTGGGGATTGTGTTTTGCATACCTTCTAACTTTTTGAGATGGGAAAGAGGGACACTTTAAGACTCACCACTGCCACACCTGTAATCATGCCCCCACCACACTCCTAGCCACGTATCAGACTAAAAATTCATAAGCAAAAGCCTTCCTGTCTAACATCACTAATTTTTCTTCATCTCAACATTTTTGGGAACTAAGAAATCTATCATTTTAAGAGATGGGAATAAACTTTAGAGCTAATTAATCACATTTTTCCGTAAAAAAAACCAAACTTATTTACATAACTTTGTCCCTCCAAAAAAGGGACTGTTGGGTCCCTCCAATGAAGGGACAGTTGGGAGCTATGGTTTTACCTTCTTCAGTCATGTGTCCATTTTGCTTGGTGTCTTTTTCATCTTCTTTATATTTGTTTCCCTTTTTTTTTTCTCCATTTTATTTTACCTCTCCTTTGAACATTCTTACTTCTCCGCAATCTTTCTTCTCTTTTAGCATTTTTATAATATTGTATATGCCTACTTTTCCTCCTGTATTTCTAGTTTATCCTGTTTAAATTCCTCCATCTCCATGTTTTAGACTTCTCTTCAGCAATCACCTCCCCTTGATTTCTCTTCTTTGCCTCCTTTTTCTTACCATGTTTCTCTGCCATTTATTTTTCCTGCTTCAGTATACATAGATTTAAAAGCCTAAAATTAACGTTGTCAAAAGTTGCAACAGATAAAGTTCTAGCAAGTGTTCTATCTTTCTTCAGTCCTAAAGGAAAGTACAGAACATTTCACTTGAGGCTCATTTCAAAGCTGAAAACTTTTCCAAACTTTTTTTTATCGCGTTCCATAAAAGCGAGCTATTTGCAAATGACAGCTATCTGTCTCTAATCATCGCCTTTATTACAATGGGACTTTTGACGCCTCCGTGCAGAATAATTGCTTTGTACTGAGCTGCAGACCTGAAGGCAGAAAAATTTCTTCTGACAATGATTCATAAAACATGTAATATATATGTATTTTTATATCAGATGCCTCAAGTATACAGCTTATTTAAAACAATTACAGTTCTTAGACATTCAAACTATTCCTGATTTAGCTGAAAGATGGACAACCTCAAGACAAAAAAAGCAAAGCTGGGAAAAGCAAAGAACCAATATGGTGTAGTAAATTCAGAGAGATTGGGGCTAGCATTATGTAATCTACTCACAAAAGTAATTTGCCTCTGAGGCAACCACTGTAAGCCCTGGTGAGGAGGATGGCCTGATAGAGGCAACCACTTTAAGTCCTGGTGAGAATAGCCTGCGCAAGGCAACCTCTGTAAGCACCGGTGCAGAGAATGGCCTCACTGAGGTAACGAGTGTAAACACTGGCAAAGAGAATGACCTGACTGAGGCACCTCAATATAAACACTAGTGAGGAGAATAGCTTGACCCCATTTGGGCAAAACTGTGCGTACGTACATATGTACGATCCAACTCCAGAAAGCACAGACTCAATTGTAAAATATAAAAAAAATATGAATGTGAGAAACTTAAGATTACAGGAGGTGGCCAGTAAAGAATAAAACAGAATGCCACTGCTTCGTTGACCTTATGAGTTGCCAGTCACCTGCTGCATCATTTGGATATAGGTTATTATAGATGCTGCAATTTATTAATTGTCTTCATTTTATTATTTCTTGGGTGCCTCCTGTATTCAGATTTTAGCGGTTTAGTGTCTTCACTGCAGAGGCACTCTCACTACCAGTGGTGCCCTACTCAACTTCAAGTAATTTGCTCTTTGTTGTCACCAATGGCACTATGGGAAGAGAGTGGACAACCAATGTTGGTGTTGTGTGAAGGTGGATTGCTTCTTTTTGGATATCCCTTCTAGTGATGGTTAGTAATTTCCTCTGATGCAGGAAGGGAGAGAAAATGTATTTGTAGAAGTGAGAAACTATCCATTCAATACTGGTTAGCCAGTTAAATAATAAGCTGCAGGGAAGCTCCAAGAGGCTCTGTTAAACTCCCTCCCTAGGACACTATTTGATGGATTGGAATTTTTTTTTTATCATCACTAAAAGTGTACTCACCCACTGTCAACTTATTAAGTTGAGAAGGGCTGCCTTACTGGCTATAAACCTCCCTTACATGTGATGAGGCCAGCCCATGGCCACCTCGGTTTCCGAAAAGTCCACCATTACCGTGCTTAGTCTTTGGGGACAGGCAGGACTTTTAGACTGTAGGGACATTATGAGGTTAGAGTTAAAGAGGAACTTCAGCCTAAACAAACATACTGTCATTAAGTTACATTAGTTATGTTAAGGTAATATCATATCTTACCCACCTTGTTTTAAAAGAACAGGCAAATGTTTGATTTCTTGAGGGCAGCCATCTTTTTGGTTGAAAGAAGGCGACCGGGAGCATGAGACACAGTTCCAACTGTCCTGTGTCCTGATCACCCCTCCCAGTTGCTAGGCAACATGAATAACATTGCGTAAAAAAAGTGGGATCAGCGCATCACCAGGCCGCCACCGATTGGCCTCAACTCAGAGATGCGCTGAGCCCCCCCAGGGACTGCAAACGCACCTTGAACCAAACAGAGGCTCTGCATATACACCAAAAGCAAAACTGTTAAGTGGGAGCAGCTGGCCGGAAATAAATTAAAACATAGTAAAGAGCTGAGCAGCGCTACTTAAAAACAAATGAATGCTTACCTGCAAAAGTGTGCAAGCCCCACTAATGGGATAAAGTACACACTGAGCACACACATGACCTGTCTACCGCTTGGAGGATGTTGGTTTCCTCTAACAGCTTGCATGCAACTTGTTAGGTACTCGTCCCTCCCACTGTCGTAGAAGTCTTTCCTCCATGGGAGGGGACCTAACACTAACTAAATTATACCTATGCATATGCATAGCCTGGGCGCGCTATCAAGTAAAATTGAAAATTGCGTAAAAAAAGTGGGATCAGCGCATCACCAGGCCGCCACCGATTGGCCTCAACTCAGAGATGCGCTGAGCCCCCCCAGGGACTGCAAACGCACCTTGAACCAAACAGAGGCTCTGCATATACACCAAAAGCAAAACTGTTAAGTGGGAGCAGCTGGCCGGAAATAAATTAAAACATAGTAAAGAGCTGAGCAGCGCTACTTAAAAACAGATGAATGCTTACCTGCAAAAGTGTGCAAGCCCCACTAATGGGATAAAGTACACACTGAGCACACACATGACCTGTCTACCGCTTGGAGGATGTTGGTTTCCTCTAACAGCTTGCATGCAACTTGTTAGGTACTCGTCCCTCCCACTGTCGTAGAAGTCTTTCCTCCATGGGAGGGGACCTAACACTAACTAAATTATACCTATGCATATGCATAGCCTGGGCGCGCTATCAAGTAAAATTGAAAATTGCGTAAAAAAAGTGGGATCAGCGCATCACCAGGCCGCCACCGATTGGCCTCAACTCAGAGATGCGCTGAGCCCCCCCAGGGACTGCAAACGCACCTTGAACCAAACAGAGGCTCTGCATATACACCAAAAGCAAAACTGTTAAGTGGGAGCAGCTGGCCGGAAATAAATTAAAACATAGTAAAGAGCTGAGCAGCGCTACTTAAAAACAGATGAATGCTTACCTGCAAAAGTGTGCAAGCCCCACTAATGGGATAAAGTACACACTGAGCACACACATGACCTGTCTACCGCTTGGAGGATGTTGGTTTCCTCTAACAGCTTGCATGCAACTTGTTAGGTACTCGTCCCTCCCACTGTCGTAGAAGTCTTTCCTCCATGGGAGGGGACCTAACACTAACTAAATTATACCTATGCATATGCATAGCCTGGGCGCGCTATCAAGTAAAATTGAAAATTGCGTAAAAAAAGTGGGATCAGCGCATCACCAGGCCGCCACCGATTGGCCTCAACTCAGAGATGCGCTGAGCCCCCCCAGGGACTGCAAACGCACCTTGAACCAAACAGAGGCTCCGCATATACACCAAAAGCAAAACTGTTAAGTGGGAGCAGCTGGCCGGAAATAAATTAAAACATAGTAAAGAGCTGAGCAGCGCTACTTAAAAACAGATGAATGCAGGCTATGCATATGCATAGGTATAATTTAGTTAGTGTTAGGTCCCCTCCCATGGAGGAAAGACTTCTACGACAGTGGGAGGGACGAGTACCTAACAAGTTGCATGCAAGCTGTTAGAGGAAACCAACATCCTCCAAGCGGTAGACAGGTCATGTGTGTGCTCAGTGTGTACTTTATCCCATTAGTGGGGCTTGCACACTTTTGCAGGTAAGCATTCATTTGTTTTTAAGTAGCGCTGCTCAGCTCTTTACTATGGTTTAACATGAATAACATACATCATACTTTGCACAGCATCAGGGAAAAAAAGCCCGGGCAGTTTTCTTTGATGGGTGGAGCTTAGCTAAAAATTCACCTAACAATTATGCTTTGGTAAGAAAAACAAAGTTTTGATGCTGTGAAACTGTTAAAGAAACACCAAGCCTTCTCAGTTCTGCTGAGTAGATTTTTAGTCCGGAGGTTTACTTTAATACTAAGGCATTAGACATTTGTTTATGGTTGTCTGAATGGACTGAGATGTTGTAATGACTGCACAGGTGTCCACCTATCCTTTATACCCAACCATGCTTATAGGTAGTAGCAGAGTTGTGCTGAGCTATGTACGAAGATTTATATATACCATACTAAGCAGATATTCTGATAATCGTTAGATCCTGCTGTGACCATTGAACCATTATCTAATATCTTTACCCAGATTTGCTTAGTTTAAAGGTAATGCTCATGCTGCTTTTACTGAAGTTGTTTTATGCTGACCTTACAAATGTAACCTTGTAATACCTATGGGGGAAGGGGGGTGGGGGGGGGAAGTTGATACGGGAGTGTAGTTGATAGCAGTCTTGCCTTGCTGTGCTGATTCCCTAGTTCAAATCTGGAATGAACACTTTCTACATATGTATATTCTCCCCTTGTTTGAGTGGGTTTCCTCCCACCTCCCAAAAACATACAGATAAGTTAATTGGCTTTCCCCGAATACTGGCCTTTAAGGTGGCCATATAATCATCAATTTTTCCTATCAATATTAGGCTGATTCACCGAAGAAGAAATCGATGCAGCGTTTGGCCTGATTGATTTTTTGGCAGAAATCAATTGAATAGATTGATTGGACCAGATGAAAAATCTTGGTTGATCAGCGGCAGGTTGAGAGCAGCGGCAGATGGACGTCCCATAGCGTTAAACTGGATTGAACAGTGCAACGATGCTGTTTGATAGATTTTTATTAGATTTCATTCTGAAATCTATTGAAAATCTGCCCCTAGCAGCGGAGGTCCAAAGAAAGATAGTCAGCCAGCAATGGACTAATAGGCAGCCAAGGCTTACTGATGGACGTGGGGTATGAAGGCTGGTACAGTACCACAGACCTGTTGGCCATGAGAGAAAGTTGTCAGAAAACACTGCATTGCACCAGTCAGAGTGTCCATGCTGATGCCTGTCACCAACAAAGGTCTTCTCAGACAGCTTTGGCCGTTGCCTATCCCCTTGCATTCTGCATACATTGAAGATAGGGAGCCAAGCAACAGTAGAAGCTTCAGCTACACAGTCTTTTATTAACTCTCCAGCTCAACCAAATCTTTGAAACAGAAAATTGATACAGGGAAAAGTAACGTGGGCATGCTACTTATTAAGCCATCAGATGGTATATTTAGATCTGTGCCTGGAGTTAGCCTTTAATGATGGCCCACCCGCACCAGGAGCCTGCAGAAGCTGCTTTATTTTATCTTTCAGTAATCTACAGGAATAACTATTGTGGCTGTCTTAATCAATGTACTGGCCAGGCAGCCCTGTCGGTATTCTTAGTTTCCGTCTCCCCATCCTAATGAGTTCTATTCTAGCCAGCTCTGCCGAATCAACCATCAAAAACCTCTATTAATACATGCATGTGTGTTATATGCACACACACCTGCACTGCTTACTCTATTTGTCGTTTTCAATCAATGCTCCATTCAAGCAAGTGTCCTGCTGATATTGGTGCTGGAATTAACACACACACAAATGTCATTAGTGTGCATGTTTTACAGCTCCAAGCCTGTTACTTGAAGGGACAGCTTGTCAGAGCCAGCTAACATCCTTGATATATTTAATGGGTTACAGTGCTGGTGGTTAGGAGCTTCAGGGAAAATAGCCAGACGGGAACAATCATTCCTTGTGTACACGCACGCACGCACGCACACACACACACACTGGGCTAACTAATGTAGTTATACCAGGTTATGTAGTTACATAAAAAAAATAGGATGTGTGATTGGGGCCCAGAGGTTGGTGTCATATCATGTGATCGGGACCCAGAACAGGATGTTGGGAGTGTAGCGCTGCCGCCAGTGGAGGAGAAGAAAGCTGATCCCTGCCACCCGCATTTACACAAACAACAAAGAGTTGTGGCCAATGTATCTTATTCAAAATGAGTGATTGTTAGCATTGATATATTTTTAATGAAATATTTATATGAAGGAAAAATAATGATAAAGAGAACCAGTGTGGTTTGAATTCTAAAACTACGTCTGTTTATTATGAATTTTTTTGTGGGACACATGGCTTGGGAGGTGGTGGAGGTATTATGAGAGAAGTGGGACAGGGGCATGTCTTAAAGGTCTCCCTCTTTTTGGGAGTTATGCAGTCAGAGCTTTGACCTGTTGGGAGATGCATGTGTTTGATGCTTGAGGAGATTGTGTTACATAAGTGTGTTATGCAGCTGGTTCCTTATGGTGCTGATTACATAATGCTACATGATACAATGTTCTGACAGATTTACTGTCAGATCAACGATTTCCAACCGGTCCGATCTGATTTCCGATTGATTTTCTGATCAACTTTTCATAGAAGTGCAAGAAAAATCGATCAATAGTCGAACTGACAGTAAATCTGTCAGAAAATTAAAATAGCATAATGTATAGGTACACACTACACAATTTTGTGACAGATTTACTGTTAGATTGTCTATTTCCAACAGGTTTGATTTACTATCGATTTTCCATAGAAGTGAACAGAAAATTGATCGGAAATCAGATCAAACCTGTTCGAAATAGTTGATCTGACAGTAAATCTGTCAGAAAATTGTATAGTGTGTACCTAGCATAACCTGCTGTCCAATTCCTCTTTATTTTCTGTACAAACACAAAATAATAGATATGTTGATCTAACTGTATTAGTCTGCCTTGATGTGGATTGGCACGTATAGCTAGCTGTGTGGTGACACTGAGGCTTTCAAGTGTTTTTTGTTTTTTCCATATTGTTGCTTTGTCTGTTGTTGTTATTATTCACAAGGAAAACGGGTCTTAGGTTTAGCGGTTTACATAAAAAAACAAACTGAAACTTACTGAGTTTGACTATAGCGCTTATTATTATTTCATGTATCTTTGGTGTGGGAGGAGGGCTTGTTGTACAGATGAAGCACCATATGTAGTGATGACCTGAGGCACTCTTCCCTCCCGCTTTCTTTGTTATACTCTTATAAAGGCACTTTGCCAGGGATTTCAAAATACAAAGTACAGAGCAGAAAAATGACCTATTAAAGGAGGAGTGTCCATTTTCAAAGCCTCTGTTTTATGTGTGTGTCATTGATCATCAGCGTTCTCTTCCCCTAATGATGAGCCTCCTGCATTGAGGGAAGGACGAAGGCTGCAACAGCTAACCTCTCTCACAAACTGCTCTTGTGCTTGGGATGAAGATCCCTTCATTAGAAATCTTTATTATCACTCATATCAAGAAAGTCATAACATAGAACCCCTGATCTGCTTACCTGTTCCAGGAGAGAAATATAGGATTAGCCAGACATTAAACCCTGCAAACTAGAAACTACAAAGGTCAGCAATGATTGCTTGCTTTTTGTTTCATAATAGAGCCACTTTAGACTTTGTCTAGTTATGCTTATGCTATGTAGTATAGTGATTAGCTGTTACAGAGGTTGGCCACATGACATTTTTTTGGATTGTGCGCAACAATGCTAGTGGTGTAGTGGAATGGTCAATTTTTCATTTGATTTCTGATCGAATACGATTAAGTGAAGCAAGGAGGCACATAAAGTAGCTGTGGGGTCAGGTCAGGCACTGCCATTGAGGCAACGGGTGCAATTGCCCCAGGGCTCCTGTCTTCTGCCGAGCTAATAATCACGCCTATATCACTATTCAAAGTAGATCTAGACGCGATCATTACAACTACAGCACCAAAGATGAGCTAATGCAGAACATGAAGGGTCCTATATAAACCCTCTGTGCCAGGTGCCCCTTTGCATCCCTTATTGCCACTCCACTGCAAGATAACATGAATGATGTATAATTTTGGCATGTACTGTTTCAGCACCAATGTAGTTTTGGTGTAGCTGACTATGGCATAGTGCAGTACAGTGCAGTGTCCCCTCCGATGACCACATCCGCCTGCCTGGGCTTATAGTGGACTGCACAGAAGTGCGGTCCGTTTACTGCAATGGATCCATGGATCTGTTGCAGAGTGACAAGTGTGTACGGCTCCTATTTATAAAATAGGAGCCATTCACTGTCTGTTCAGCGATGAGCGTGCAGACAAAAAGTGTCCATTCTCTGCTTTAGTGGGAACAGAACCTAAAACAAACCTGTGATGGCTTGATAGAGGGAAGCCCTGGATCTCCCAGAGGCTCCCCACATCCTCCATTAGACCACCGCTTCTCATCAGGAAAGCTTCCAACTTTGCTCCCATATGAGAATGAGGGCAGCCACGCTGCACAGATACAGGACGGCTTGCGTCTGCAAATTAGCACAGAGCTGTTAAGCTTAACGGAAAAAAACACTGTGCTAATGCACAGGCGTGGGCTACCTGTGCCGTAAGGCCTTTCAGCCTTGCCAAACCCTTGTTGAGGAGCCTAGGGGGGGGGGGGGGGTCCTGGTGCTGGGACGGCGAGGTGTAGGGGGACAGGGGAAGCCTCTGGATTATCCAGAGCAGTGTTCTCCCCAGGCTGTTTTAGCCGGGTGCTCCACCCGGCTAGTTTTGGTGAGCTCCGGCTGTCGTTGGCTCACCTCCTTCTCTGTTGTAAGCAGAATTGTGCAGAGAAGCGCCGGCCCTTCATTCTCTTGTCGTACCCCACCTGACTACTTTTTCATGCCACCCAGCTGGAAAAAAAATTCTAGGGAGAACACTGCAGAGTCCTCCCCTCTACTGAGCTAAGAATCTAAATTGTGCACTTTTTTCCCTTGCAGGTACGCTTTAAAACATGATCACTGCTGTATGCTGAGTGGCATACCTCCATTCAAATATACAGTTTGCAACAAAACAATGTGCACTTTTCAGGTGATCTTCCCATCATCCCAAGGACGAGGCAAAATAACATTCTGCCATGTCACATTTAATGAACGCGGCTTGCAATGCGTATTTAATTTCCATTTTCCCAGCCCGGATTTCAAAGCGCCAGTATCTCCGTCAAAAGTGTTTGATGAGACTCGCCATAGAATTTTAACACAAGTCTTGTGGGCTCTGAGCTGCAATGGAGGGGAAACTCCACCCATCGAGGAAGTGTTGATCGAGCTGCTTTTGATTAATCGTGTCATTTAATACAATGTTAATCACCTTGCCTGCCAAAAGGAAAATGAATGTTAACAATTAGACAATGTCTGGAATCGATGCCTTGAATTTGTTTTTGTTAGATAGCCAGCCGTTTAATAAAACTGCAGAGAGAGAACCATTTAACATTCCTTTGTGTGGTTTGTTTTTGGTAGAGTTCTCTCTAGCGTCAACAGATAGATGGAATAACGTCTATGCCTACCCTGAATGCCAGTCACCGGATATTGTTTCACGAGGAGGGGCTGTTGAATTATTAAAAGGACACTTTTGCTAAAGCCTAAATTAAGGCACAAATATTTTTCTTGTGCTGTGCAGTCGCCGCTGTTTTCTTTTATCTTCGTCTTGATTGGCAGAACATCAGAAGTACCTGCTCAGGGACCCTCGACCAGCACTTCCTGCAGCATAAATTATTATTATTGGTCTAGACTGTGATCGTCCCTCTGTACCATACTCACATGCATTTTAAACCAAAGGTGTGTGTGTGAGGACTGATTCTCATCCCCAGTAACTTTCTGTCCACCATCATTCCATCGCCACTGATTCTGAGGTGGACAGGCAGTGTCACCTGCAGGAAAGAAGCAGAAAGTGTTCACATGACCACATAATAGATGAGTGGCAGGCAGCAGCAGACTGAAGGGGGGAAACACGTTTGTGTAGAGTGCATTGCAACACTGGTCTGGACTCGGCTGTGGCCGGGGATAACAACTGCCATGGCCGAGAATTAGCAAGTGTACAGCGGCTGCAAGGCGATTGCTATAGATATTTGATGATTCCCGATGCCGCCAAAAGTTGCCCCGTGGCAAGGGGAGAGACATGTGAAGGCTGCCATATTTATTTCCTTTTAAACAATCCCAGTTGCCTGGCAGTCCTGCCGAGCTCTGTGGTTAGTAGTGTCTGAATCAGATGCTGAAAACAAGCATGCAGTTAATTTTGTAAGATGGTCAGAAACCTCTGATCTGCATGCTTGTTCAGAGTCTATGGCTTAAAGGGAACCAGAGGCGAAGCACCCTCATGTATTTTACCTTGTATATCAATGGGAACATGACAGTAGACACCTACCATGCTCTTGGTTTCATTCTTCTCTCCTAAATCTGCCTGTTATCAGTCCTGATAAGAATCCCAACTGAGCATTCAGTCTAGCTTTGCCGGGAATGATTATAGCTGAGTCAGTCTTCTGTGATGTCTTTTCAAACCCAAGTCTGCCCCCTTGTGGCTCTGCTTTCCAGCTATTTATCCTCAAAGCAGCAAAGCAGAGCCACAAGGGGGCAGACTTGGGCTTGAAAAGACATCACAGAAGACTGACTCAGCTATAATCATTCCGGGAAAAGCTAGACTGAATGCTCAGTCGGGGATTCTCATCAGGGCTGTAACAGGCAGATTTAGCAGAGAAGAATGAAACCAAGAGCATGGTAGGTGTTTACTGTCATGTTCCCATTGATATATATGGTAAAATACATGAGGGTGCTTCGTCTCTGGTTCACTTTAAAGGAATACTGTAGGGGGTTGGGAGAAAATGAGTTGAACTTACCCAGGGCTTCGAATGCTCCCCCGCATACATCCTGTGCCCACGCAGCCACTCACCGATGCTCCGGCCCCGCCTCCGGTTCACTTCTGGAATTTCAGACTTTAAAGTCTGAAAACCACTGTGCCTGCGTTGCCGTGTCCTCGCTCCCGCTGATGTCAACAGAAGCATACTGCGCAGGCACACACCAAACTGGGCCCGCGCAGTATGCTCCTGGTGACATCAGCGGGAGCGAGGACACGGCAACGCAGGGGCAGTGGTTTTCAAACTTTAAAGTCTGACATTCCAGAAGTGAACCGGAGGCGGGGCGGAGCATCGGTGAGTGGCTGCACGGGCACAGGATGCCTGCGGGGGACCATTAGAAGCCCTGGGTAAATTCAACTAATTTCCCCCCCCCCCCCCCCCCCCCCTCACCCACAGTATTCCTTTAAAGTATTAGAGGCATCGGATTAGCAGGACAGCAAGGCAATGTGCACTGTTTAAAAGAAAACAAATATGTCAGCGTTCACGTCTCGCATCTCTGGTTACCTTAAAAACGGAGTGATTCCTATTTCTTCTACATGATCTAGAGACTAACATAATTTACTTACAATGTCATTATGGATATGTAAGATATTCAGAATGCAGTCCAGTAAGTAGCCTAATCTTTGGTAGTGTGAATGTATTATTTCGCTTACTTTAAATGTTTTTTTTTTTTTTTTTTTTTTTTAGTTTACCAACAGCTAAGTAGGGCTTGCCTTCTGAGGATTTAATATGTAAATATGCATTGCATTGACATGCACCGTTAAGTTTTAACCACCCCTGGTGATGAAGGCTGTTGACAAAATAGTTGCATCAGTAGCTTTAAACAACCCCTAGAGATAGAGGCTCCTGACAAAATGGCTCCACTTCGGCTTCCCTCAAGCAGCAGGCCAGTTTATGTTTGCAAAAGTTTCCTATTATGAGTAGAGTGTGTTTTCTCTCTTCCTCAGCTGCTTGTTGGACAACGTAGGGCTAATTTCAATGTTTTTGTTAATCAGTTCTTTAAATTAATAAATTAACCTTTTGCAGCTTAACAATTCACACATTGCCAACAGACTCTTTGTGGATGCGCCCGCTCAAAGGCATTGCATTGTGCTGACAGGCTATCCCACGCGGCATTTCCATTGTACACCTTCCTCTGTAGGACTGCCAGGTTTCAAAGCAGATCATTGTTTTCTGAATAATGAAACACTTTGACCAGCGTTTTGTTTTATTAAAGAAAAAAAAAGCCTACTGGTATCAGCTGCGCCTTTGTTTGTGAAATGGACGCTTCCACATCAAACGTGTCTGCGTAACCTCTAGCTAAGGGGCATCACAGATCAATTCATTACATGTGTCAAAAAATGTTACAGGGACTGTGTAGTCCCAGGTGCTCTTGTGAAACATAAAAGTAAGTGATTCTCAGCTGAGATTGCTGTGAAGGATTGTTGGGCAATGCATGTTATGCTGCATTATTGTGTCACGTGAATGCAGTGGTACCTCAGCGCAAGACTGCAGGGCTATGTGTGGTATATGGGTACTCACAGGCCTTGTATAGAGATTCCCATTTACCTGAGGCCCTAGAGGCCTTTACCACAGCTGTGTGATGGTCTTATATGTGAAAGACTTGCCACAGTTATAGTTTTTGTAGCCCCAGTTATAGTTTTTGTAGCTTATTTTTCACCATATAAGACGCTCCGACATATAAGACGCACCCAGATTTAGAGGGCAAAAATCAGGAAAAAAAAAGAAAAAAAACTAAACCTAGGTGTCTATGATGCAGGGGTGTCTTAAGGACTTTTTAACCCCTCCCCCTTTCCAGTTACATTACATACTATTACACCACATAAGGGGACAGTGTTATGATTGGTTGTTCCCATGTTGCCTGCCTATGTTCCTCTATGTGGTCAGTGTAGTGATTGGCTGTTCCTGTGTCCCCCTGTGCTGTGCCCCCCTGTGCCTGCTGTGTCCCCCTTTGCTGTGTTTCCCTGTGCCTGCTGTGCCCCCCTGTGCTGGTCCTGTGCTGTGTCCCCCTGTGCCTGCTGTGTCCCCCTGTGCTGTGTCTCCCTGTGCCTGCTGTGTTCCCCTGTTCTGCCTGCCATGTCCCCCTGTTGTGCCTGCAGCCCCCTGTGCCAGTGTCCCCCTGTTGTGGCAGTGTCCCCCTGTTGTGGCAGTGTCCCCCTACTGTGCCAGTGTCCCCTGTGGCAGTGTCCCCCTGTTGTGGCAGTGTCCCCTGTGCCTGTGGCCCCGTTGTCCGTGTGTCCTCCAGTGCCGGTGTCCCCCTGTGCAGGCAGCGTGAGTACACATACATTACCTGCTCCTGCCGCCGCGCTCCTGGCTCCCCGATCCTCTTCTACCATCTACCGCTGCCCGCTGCTGCCCCCGCCGAACATCGCTGGCCGGTCTTACCAGCAGGGATACGCTATCAGCACACCACGTGCCGGGGTCACGCATGCCACCGAACAACGCTGGCCGGTCCTAATTAGCCGCGCAGGGATACGCTATCAGTGTGCGCCGGGTCACACATGCGTATGCGTGACCCCGGCGCATGTGGTGTGCTGATAGTGTATCCCTGCGCGGCTAATTAGGACCGGCCAGCGTTGTTCGGTGGCATGTGTGACCCCGGCACGTGGTGTGCTGATAGCGTATCCCTTAGACCGGCCAGCGATGTTCGGCGGGGGCAGCAGCGGGCAGCGGTAGATGGAAGAAGATGATCGGGGAGCAAGGATTGGAGCCAGGAGCGCGGCGAAAGGAGCAGGTAATGTATATACTGCTTCCCTGCGCACCTCTGCATCCTGAAATCCGTACCTTCGCCGCATAAGACGCACCCACTTTTCCCCCGACATTTTGTGGAAGAAAAAGTGCGTCTTATACGGCGAAAAATACGGTATATATTTTTTGTTTAAGCAGACCTGAACTCTTGCACGGGAGACAATGAAACACCCAGACATCCACCCTGTGTGTGCTTATAAGAAAACAGCCTGTTTCATTCTCCCTTCTCAGCAGGTAATGAGCTAGTGTAATTTTAGCTTTCAGGAAGTTAACCTTTTCTGTGCTCTCAGGATACCAGGAAGTAACCATTCTGCAAAATCTCAGTAAGGCCCCATTCACACTAGAGCGTTTTGCCTCGATTTTGGCAAAACGCTCAAACGCTAGCGCTTTTTAAAAGCACTAGCGTAATGAAACCCTATGGGCCCGTTCTTACTTGGGCGATTTGCGCGTTTCAGTGCTATAGAAGCACTAAACGCGATCGCTGCAAAATCGCTGCAATTTTTCTACGTGAAATCGCAGAAAAATCACTCCTGCAAAACGTCGGAAAAAATCTCTGACGTTTTGCGTTTCTAAGTGTGAATGGGACCTAAGATTTCTACAAGCTTTAACAAGGAAAGTTTGTTTTTCTTTAAAGGTTATGCTGTTGCTTATCTTTTAGAGCAGAGAGGAAGTTCTGAGTTCAGGACTGCTTTAAGTAAACCCGAGGTGAGCCTAATGTTAAAAACAAAAAAATAAACAACATACTTGCCTAAAAGGTGGGAAGCCTCTTGATCCAGTAGAGTTTTCTATAAACTCTAACAATTTAGATTAGGATACTCCTAGTCACATTTTGTCTTAAAACAACAGAATTCCTTCCATAACAGAATTCCTTTGGTAAAACCTTTCTATTCCTGGTTGAGGGATTGGCGCAGTTGAGGCTATAGAGTTTCACGCTGTTCCTATGTATTAGTACTTCTACTACAATAATGTTCCCGGCTGTGTACACGCGGTTTAGTCACTTTCACTGTAAATCAAACCATGTTTAATTTCAGCTCCAGTCCCTTTTCCAAATATAGTCATTTTAATTTTTCGCAATATCACTGCCAACAATCCCTAGCTAAATTTGATTTTGTTGTAAATATTGAGTTATAATTTTTTCTCATTGTATATAGTGCCGAGTAAATATTTATAAACAAATACTGTATGAATTTGCGATTCACGGCCCGTTGCGGATCCGAAACAAATTAAACCACTCGTGGAAATGAACTATACTCATCCAAGTACCATTCCTGCTCTATGCTACCAGGAAACCTTATTCAATTTCTCCTTTAATTTCCCTGGGGATTCCGATTGCAATTATTACATCGCTGCCCTGTATTTGCAAAAATAATTCTTAGTTTTCTGTTAATCAATGTTACTCTGCTGTTTCTTTGCAATTTTTATCAACTTTTATTCTGGTGGTCTCCAAACACTAGGCAGTATTGTATTTTGCTTTTCCTGGGGGTCATTGGGGAGCATGCTGTAAAATTGAAGATCTGCTAGTGTTCTTTTCATTATAACATAGCAAGATGAAGATGGACAGTGATTCTAACATAAAGATCTATGTTAAAGAGAACCCGAGGTGGGGTTCTGACAATGCTAGCTGCACACAGAGGCTGGGTCTGCCTATACTGCCCAGCCTCTGTTGCTATCCAGATCCCCCCCTGAGTTTCCCCTGCGTTCTGCTATCCCTCATAAATCACAGTCGCACTGTCGACACGCAGCGTGTCGCAGTGGGCTGTGTTTACCTTGTACTGTCAGTCTCGCCGCTCCCCCCGCCTCCTGCATAACTCCGGTCCCCGCCCGCGTCCCTTCCCTCCACGCTGATGGGAGGGAAGGGACACGGGCGGGGACCGGAGCTATGGAGGTGGCGGGGGAGCAGCCGAGACTGACAGTACAGAGGTAAACGCAGCCCGTACAGTGCGGCTGTGATTTATGGGGGAGAGCGGAGCGCAGGGGGAACTTAGGGGGGATCTGGATAGCAACAGAGGTTGGGCTGTATAGGCAGACCCAGCCTCGGTATGTGGATAGCATTGTCAGAACCCCACCTCGGGTTCTCTTTAAAAAAAAAAAACCTTAACGTTTTGATTAGTGCAACAGAAGGCTTTTGTATGTTTTAATCAGTGCAATAGAATACTTATTTCATGTTTTAGGCTACAGTCATAGTGGTGCGTTGCAGTGCTGCATAACGGCCACTTTATACCATGGCTTGGCGCCTCGCAATGCACCACCTGTGTACTGTTCACAGTTCGGCAGGAGTGTGGCTTTATAACGGCGTGCAGCGTGCATTAACGGTGACAGTGAAGCATACTTTTTATTGACGGTAAGCTTCACTATATGCAACACACCATGCGGATAACGCTCTGCGCCGCTTTTCCAAATCCATTGTGTTGTGTTCCTGCTGCTACATGGGATGCAACGGCCACTGAGAACCTAGCCTTAAAGATTGTAAATACCTTCAGGTACACACCATGATATTTCATGGCAGATTTCAGGTTGAATTGATCCTTTCCGACAGGTCCGATCTGATGATCATTTTTCTGATCGATTTTCTGATCAAACAACCGGAAATAAAATTGTACCTTTCACAAATTATTGGTTTGAGTTTGAACCCGTAATCTGACGGGAAATTGCATGGTATGTACCATTTAGACCATTCAGTTTGGAAATCAGAAGGCAGTGTAGCCAGTCTCAGAAGTAGTGGGGTTGGGGGGGGGCGCTGTGTGTGTTTTAGGACAGATGTATGATTTCGCCGCCAGTGAGCTGGGCACAAGATGAGCTAAATGGCGGCTGCTGCAGCTCAATTGTGGGAGATGTAATTTGGGGTCTGGATATCACCGGATCCCCAAACATAGCTCTACTGCTATTTTGGCACTGAGCGCCAGGTGTGGAAATGACCTTCAGTTTGGGTGCTAGTTTCATTGCTAAAAGAGAAAAACTAAAAAGTTAGGCTCCTGTTGTACAATTAATGACACACTGACTGCTGGACCTGTGGGATTTTTCCATCCCTCATTTGTATGCCTTCTCAGATGCCCTCTGTACCCTTCGCTGCCACGTCTAATAGGCCTGTCTTCCAGCATCCTGATGTGGTTTCATCTCCTGTTGTACGG